>NW_006921932.1:2392019-2409735 GCF_000298275.1 Orycteropus afer afer
GCCTAAGGCACTTGACTGCTAACCAGAAGGCTGGCGGTTCAAACCCACCAGCCACTCCTCGGAAGGAAGGTTGGGCAATCCTACTTCCGTAGTGATACCGCCTCGGAAACCTAAGGAGGGGTCGCTATGAGTCGGGGCCGACTCGACGGCACATAACAACATCAACTACAAACAAAAATAAGCAGAAGCACAAATATAAAAGAATGAAAAATTAAAGTATAAAATATGTGGCATGAGGAAGATATGAATGAGAGAGACTGGCCATAAACACTTCTACACATCCAAAGCAAAATGCTTTCAAAGAACATTAATTTGTATAACTAAGAGATTTTCTCTTTCTACATGAGAGCTGCTTCTTTGACAGATGTTGTTGTTGTTGTTTGCCGTTGAGTCGGCCGGCCCCGACTCATAGCGACCCCTCCTTGGGTTTCTGAGGCGGTATCACTACGGAAGTAGGATTGCCCAACCTTCCTTCCGAGGAGTGGCTGGTGGGTTTGAGCCGCCAGCCTTCTGGTGAGCAGTCAAGTGCCTTAAGCACTATGCTACCAGAGCTCCCTTTTGACAGATAAATATATAAAAATCAAAGAGAAAGTACAAAAACCCATGGAACAAATATAGAATCCTATCTTATTTCCTTCAGGAGTTCTAGTAGCGTGGTGCCTAAGGTACTTGACTGCTAACCAGTAGGCTGTTGGTTCAAACCTACCAGCCACTCCTTGGAAGGAAGGTTGGGCAATCTACTTCCGTAGTGATACTACCTCAGAAACCCAAGGAGGGGTGGCTATGAGTCGGGTCCAACTCGACGGCACATAATAACATCATCATTTTATTTCCTTTAGAAAAACATGAAACGTTAAGTTTTAGGGATCAAAATATTCTAAAATCCTGTAAATTAAAATTAAAGTCTTGTAAAGTTCAGTAATGTATCAAGTTCTTGTTTAATCATGTAATTGGTATAACTGCTTAATTAACACTCCCTTCCCTTTCCTCCAAGTAGCTAAGCTTTCCAAGTTCTCTCTTGAAGACACTCAAACCACTAGGAGGTTAAAAACAAGAAAAGTTCTGCATCTTAGAACTGTAAAAGCTGTGTTTGGCAGAAGGGATAATCTGTTATAGATGATCAGAAAAAAAAAAAAAGAGGGGCCAAGATTGGTCCACAGAAGACCCACTAGACTAGAAAGAAATTTCAAAGGACCAAGAGAAGGAACAAAGGATCTTTAAGGAAAAGATATCAAATCAATTGACATCTCTGCCCTGGCTACCTCACAAAGCAGTAGTGCTGCAGAGGGTCACCTAATGGAATAGATGTGAAAGACCTCTGTAATAATACAGATAATATACCACACAATAGACAATGATGATAACTATAAAATATATTCAGCTAAACCACAAATTTGGAGCATCCTTTACTGAAAAGAGCACTGAATACAACGATTGTAATACTGTAATTTAATCATGCAAATACCTTAGAAGGTTTATCTTTCCCCCTTCTGTTTAATGTGTGGTTTTATTAGCAACAACAATTATGGTTTTTTAAAAAATCAGTTTCCATTTTATTTGGCAGTTTCTCTGTGCCAGATAGTATGCTAAATACTGTGATATCAGGTTCTCAGAGCGTAGTTTAGAAACTTCTAGGGGTCTTTAAGACCCATTCAGGGGACTGGTGAAGTTAAAGCAGTTTTCCCAAAACTCTAAGTTGTTATTTGCTCTTCTTCACTCCCATTCTCTCATGAGTGTACAATGGAGTTTTCTAGAGGCTATATGGTCTGTGGTAATGATTATAAAAACAGATAAAAGCATCCAGTTGTTTTCTATTAAACCAAACATTAAAGAAATTTATTAAAATGTAAAACAATGTCATTCTTCTCACAATATTTTTGTTTGAGAAAGTATTTATTTTTCATTAGAATACTACTTATGTGTTAACATGTAACAGGCTTATTGTCATTTTTAAACAAATTGATAAATAATCTGTTTAAAGTGGCTTGTTACAATTTCTAAAACAGTAGATGTTAATAGCCATAATTTACCCATGAAGATCTTCTGAGGATCCTCAATTTTTAAGAGTATAAAGGAGATCTTACAACCAATAACTTTGAGATGTCTGATTTATATTTATTCCTCAATTTACAAGGTAATGGTTGTATTCCATTATAATTCCTATAATATAAATGAGAAAACAGACACAGAAGTAATTTGTCCAAGATCATGTGAATCTCTTAAGTCAGCATTTGAATATGTCTGCCATTCCCAACTCTAACTCTTCTCCTCACCCTTAAGCAACAATATCTATCCAAAATGGTTAAAGATCACTTTTAGATAGCTACATGCTAATCCCAGTTTCAAAGACAGTATTTTTACTGGATCTTTAGTGTTTTTCTGTCTTAAAAAAAAATACATGTCCATTGTACTCTTTTAAATATATATAAGAACAATTTTTAAAAAATCAAACACTACAAAAATAGCCCACCATCACCACCAGTACTACAAGCACTCACAAAAGAGAAACACTGTTAGGAGTTTGTTGTTCACTATTCCAGATTTATTTCTACACATGTACACACATACATATGCATTTTTATCTATATAAACATATTTTTAAATGAGATCATGCTGATTGGGCAGTTTGTTTTATTTCACTTGATATTTCTAAAACATCTTCCTGTATCTATAAATACATTTATCACTTTTTTATGGATTATTATCACTGAAATGTACCCAGTTGGGGTTCCCTATATGGCTTGCTTCTAAAATTTTGCTACCACAAAGGCAGTCCCAAGAAATATGCTGTATCTTTATGTACTTCTGAAGACAGATCTGTAGGAAAATTCCTAGAAATGAAATTGCTAGGTCAAAGAGTACTAATATTAAAAATGGTCATGAATTTTGCCACATGCCCTCCAAAAAAAAGTTTGTACCCAGTTTATATTCCTACAAAACTATGCAAGATTCCTTCCAAGAGTTCAGCTCGTAAGTGCCAGGGAAAATTATAGTTTACGTTGCTTCAAAATTCCAAGTAGTAAAATTATTCTCACTAGTCACCTTAATTCCATACAAAACTGAACCAAAATCTTATAGCACCCACAGAATGTATCAGTACAGTCACCATCTTCATTTTCTCCTCACACCTTTTTAAATACCTCAGAAGAGAAAATATGCCAGGTGCTCATAGTATCTTACAAATAATAAACCGCAAATATAAAAAACTAATTATTTCATAAAACCCATTTAACACAAATCAGAACTATGCAGTAAAGCTGGGTTCCAGCACTTAAATTAGAGTAAAGTTGTAAGTGTTGATTTATTAAGCCTTATCTTCCCACTCAAAGGACTAAGGCTTCAAATAAAAAGCTATCAAATCATACCAGTGGCCAAATTAGCTTACATAAAATAATAAGCAACAGATTTTATATCCTAAATGTCAGTGGAACAGATTGTAAGAATAAGGATAGCAGTAACTGGAAAGAAAGTTCACTCAAATTCACATTCTAAAATTGCTAATATTAATATTTTAAATGAAATGCTTAGAATGTGACCATTCCTTTCAGTCATATGAGACTAATATAAATCTTTGATACTAATAAATAAGATATGGCCTTTTTTTTGTAGGTAGATAGTTTTAAAATGCATCATACTCTGACCTGCCTATTCTATAATAGCTAAATGGATATTTCAGGCTTCACTATTTCATCAAGACATCTTTTCTAGGACTTTGAGCTAGTAGTTTTAAAATTAAAGTCTCCCACACATCTTGGTGGCAGAGTAAAACCTCATTAATTCAAATCCAATTAGCTCAATTCTGAAATGGTATATGTAATTCTCATTAGGCAACAAGTTGAAAATACTGTAATTTCTTCCTCTACAAGTTCTCATAAAATTACTGTGAAGCAAAGGAAATCAACCTGAAAAATCAATTCGCTTTTTTAAACCAAAGAATTATGGAGCTAAAGACTCATCCATCTTTCCAGCTGAACAATTTATCTTCAATTTTAAGGTTTCTCTCTGTTTACCAAGGAGCTCTGGTAGAGTAGTGGATAAGGCATTTGGCTGCTAACTAGGTCAGTGGTTCAAACTCACCAGCTGCTCCATAAGAGGAAGATGGGGCCATCTACTTCCGTAAAAATTTACTGCCTCAGAAATCCAATGGGGGTTGCTGTGAGCTGGAACTGACTTGATGGCAGTGGGTTTTGGGTTTGGTTTCTCTGTTTACCAGCTACTGTATATGGTGTAAGGAGCCCCAGTAGCATAGTAGTTAGTTAAGAGTTCACCTGCTAACTGAAAGGTCAGTGGTCCAAACCCACCAGCAGCTCCACGGGAGAAAGATGTGGCAGTCAGTTTTCCTACAGTGTTACAGCCTTGGAAACCCTATGTAGCAGTTCTACTTGGTCCAATAGGGTCACTACGAGTCAGAACCAACTCAACAACAATGGGTGTGGTTTGGGGTTTGTATATGGTATACGTGATTTCACTTGTCATTATTAACGACCATTTACAGCTTAATTTAGAGTATGTGCATTTCTTTTAAAATATTTTATAATTCAGATTTTTCACAGAATCATTTCTATACTTCTCCATTTTTAATGGGTAATATTTTACCCTTTCACTGATACATCAGCAATATAGCAAATATAGCACCTTTTCAGTATTTGTAGACTTAGAAATGTCTTCCATTTTTATTCTGCATTTATTCTTGTCATTTTGAAAGACCCTCAAAACCAAAAAATAAGTCCCAGGACTAAGAGACATGTTTGGTGTTGCTTGAACTTACAACTGACTATTCCCCATGAACAGAGAAACATTCTCTTGCGATCTGAATCCTGTGTAATTACAGTATGACAAGGTCTCTCCTGGGCTATGTAAGCTGGCATTTTTCCCAGGACTTGTCACATCATGGAAAGCACACATACAAATAAAAATCCAAAAATAAACGTTTTAAAACAATGGCATACAGGCAGCATAATGGAAATCCACAATTGGGGGGGGGGGGGCTGAAGAGTACAACCAAAAAGCAGACATTCCTCACTAGAAGCATATGAGAAGAAATCACTGTTATCAAGTGGCTTATCATACCTAGCAACAACTCGCAGGTGTGGGTGGTGTGGGTGGTGTGGGCAGTACCCTCAGGCTGTGTAGAAAAATCATTAAGGGTGGGAAATAAAGGGGAACCTCACCACACACACCCACCAAATCAGAAAAACAGCTGTGAAATATGGAAGAGGTTGATCATCTTTAATTTCATAATGACAATTTGTTGATTGTAAAGAGGCCTAAACAAAGTTATCTTAAGAGCTACATCTTCTGCTGAGTTAATTTTCCTAACACAATAAACACTGTTCTTTTAGTAAGTATATTTCACCTTGAAGTGAATAGCAGGCAAATAGTAGTAATAGTGGATACCAAAGATCTTAGAAGGTGATTTCTTTTGTTTAAAGTCCTCTGCAGTGGCTCCACAGACACATGGAAGAGAGAGAGTGAGATTCTAAAATGAATCATACCCAACCTCGTGTAGTGACAGAAGCTTGAAAATACTCATCTTTATCACAGATTAAAGGAAATATGAAGTACAGATATACACACACACACACATATACATACATACATGTATTTATATAATCATAAAATACTAACAAAATCTAATTTTTTTCCCCTATAGGTGATGCATATTCCTGCCTGCCCCTCTATTAGAAGGTGGATTTATTTGTTAATCATTCAACAAAGCCCATCAAATTCAACTGTTCAAGTTTCCAAGAGGAGATATAAACCAAACCACTAAAAGCAAAAAACATAACCCTACATCCCATTACTGGAGCTCTGGAAACAAAAATAATCATCAACACAAACCTCTGCCACCTCTAAGGCACACAGCATTTCTCCTTTCTTTATTCAGCTCCTGAATGTTCAATAATTTCCACGTAGCTCTAAGCAGAATGGATTTATTATGATGTTGCTCTAAGAAACTGCAGGAGTTCTAGATGCCAATAAAGATTACAGATCAAATAGAAGATAACTCCTAACCATTGTGTCGACTTAGATAAATAAACCTGCTCACAAACAAAGCACCTTACTGTATTTGTACTGTTACCTCCACTAATCCAACTAAAACAACCAGACAGTAGCTTCCCAGAGGTTGAAGATAATTGAAATCCGGGTTTCTGGAACCCCCTTTAAATACCTTTGCAAATGTCAATCTGTTTCTTTTTTCCAAAACTGTTCGGCCCTTCATGGGAAATGTCTGGGACCACAGAGGCTGAGGAGGACTATGTAGACACCAAGGCTAAGAAGCAAGGTGGGGAAGGACTAAACAGAAGGCACACAACACCATTCATCTCAAACTTAGCTTTGACCTTTCCAGGGACCCTCTTCAGTGCAGATCACATTCAGCAGACACTTAGGAACCTTGCTCAGAATGTAACGTGCAATCAAGTGCCATCGAGGGCCAAGGACAAGTAAGCCTCTCAATTTAAAACCCAGAGAGAGGTGGGGGGAGTTGTCTAACACGAAAAGTCTATGGCAACTGGCACCCAATGCCGCCTATACAGGCAGGAGGCAAAGAAAGAAGACTCTACAATCGACTTCTCAAAACAGAACAATAACTACATCCAATGCAATCTTTGCTAATAACACAGGTAAATCTCAATTTCTCTAGGAAAAAAAAAAGGCCAAGCTATTTATTGCCTCCAGTCCCAATGCCCACACCCCCCAAACCCAACAACTAATTGCACCTTTCCCACAGATCTCGCGGATAACCCCAGAGGACCGGCCAGGGCTGGCTGGGGATGAATAAACACTCGACACCTGACGGCCCTTTCTCTGCGGTGACTTTCACCGAGCCAATGGCGCGCGCGGGTGGGGGAGTTGGGGGAGTACGAATCCTAGCCGTGCACCCGGGTCCCAAGGCTCTGCGGGCCAGCGGGGCGCGGGGAGCGAGCCGGGAGACCGCCTGGGCCCAGCGATTGTTTGCAGCGCAAGTCAGGGCATTTTTTATCAAGCCCCTTTTGTATTCGAGCCCTACCTCTTTTTGGCCTAGGAAAGCTTTCGTGCAAGTGGAACACGACTTTCTCCACAAAGTGCTGTATGTTACTGTGCTCCGGGCCGCGCACGAACACCATCCAGTCGTGAGTGAAGCCTTCCACGGTGGGTTTCTTCCGCACCTGGGCGCGGTGCCCCAGCTCCAGCTTCACCTGCACGGCACACTGCGGGCAGGGGGAGGAGAGAGAGCGGTGAACAACAGGAAGGCGGCCGTGCAACACCGAACATTGCGCCTGATATTTTTTCCTCGTACTTGAATCGCACATAAAAGGAAACGGCGGTGCCCTGTGCATCCACGTTCCACGCGCGTGGGCGCGCACACCCCACACCCCCAAATACACCCCGCCCGGCCGGCCCCGCCTCGGGCTCCGCATTCACACCAGCCAGATTGTAACGGAATGTCACCCCCCCCATGCTACCCGGCCGGGAACGGGGTCCAGGGTGGGGTGGGGGAAGGAGGAAGAACACAGTAAGCCACGACAAGCACGACAACAAATGCATCGGAAACAAATTAGAAGACAATTAGGAGGCAATGCTGGGACAGTTTCCCGGTGTGGGAGGGGAGGTGCCAGGGACCCTGGGGGATTCTGGCGAGCCCCCTCCCGGAAAGTACCGCGGCGACAGGCACACGCCGAGGAAGTCTTTGTGTACGTGTGTGTGTGCGTGCGTGTGGAGCGCTGTGCCAGGCGGAATGGAAACTACAGGCAGCCTCTGCTGATGGGCACAAACTCCCGGGCTCATGCACCATAAAACAGACACATCGTCACAAACACACAAACACACACACACACACGCCCGCAGGGAAACACGCCTAGGCATTCATAACTTAAAGCCCGCCGCACACCCCCCAGAGAAAAGCCCCCCGCAAACGGCGAGGCCAGCCGCCCAGCGCCCCAGCTACACACTTCCAAGAGCCAAAGTGGCCCCAAAGTACCTCCCACTTCCCCCAAAAATAAGATGCAACCAGGCAGCGCGGCCGGCATACCGGCGCGGAACCTCGGCAGCGCAGCGCCCGGCACGGGGGCAAAGTTGCGTGCTCCCCGCCGCTGTCAGCCCGCACACTCCCGCTCGCACGCGCGCCGCGGAGAACGCACCATGGTCGCGGCCGCGGCGTCTCGCGGAGGTGCGGCCAAGGAGGCTGCTC
The DNA here is from genome assembly GCF_000298275.1 of Orycteropus afer afer. Taxonomy (NCBI): domain Eukaryota; kingdom Metazoa; phylum Chordata; class Mammalia; order Tubulidentata; family Orycteropodidae; genus Orycteropus; species Orycteropus afer. The sequence continues at coordinate 2,400,193 of NW_006921932.1, forward strand.
GCCGCGTCCCCGGACTGTGCCCGCGTCTCCCGGCGGCGGCGGCGGCTGAAATATGGCTGAGTTATTATTCGCCTCCTTCCACCGAGGGTGAGTGTGTGCGAGTGCGCGCGTGTGAGCGAGAGCGAGTGTGTGAGTGCGCTTCTTGCGATCGCATAGAGAGGCGCGGAGGGAGGGAGGCGCGGGGGGGTGGAGAGAAGGCGAGTGTGTGTGTGTGTGTGTGTGTGTGTGCGTGTGTGCGCGCGCGCGCGCGCCGGGAGGGGGGCGAGAAGGGGAGAGAGGCTGAGGGAGAGGCGGCAGCTCCCTGCAAGCCGTACCAACCTTTCTCTAATTGGAACCGGAGCGCTGGCGCTGTCTGGGCTACGGCGGCGGCGGCGACGCGGGGCGAAGGAGGGAGGGAGGGGTCTTTTATTATTATCTTTGCCTGTACTTACCGAGTTAGCCATGCCTGGGGGCCCGGAGGTTTGCTGGGGTGTTGTGTGGTTCCCCCCTCCCCCGCCCCCTCTCAGCTGTAATTCATGGAGAGGCTGCTATGAATGAGAGCGCGCCCAGGAGCAGAGGGTAGATGGCGGACATTCTCTGCCTTTTTCCCCCCGCGCTCGCCTGCCCGCTCGCTTATTAAACTCAACCCCAAAAGCAAAAGCAGCTTCAGCAGCAGCGCCAGGGCCAGAAGATGAGATTCCGGAGCATGCGCGATGGCGCCTGACACCGGGGCTCCGAGCCTCCAGGGGCGGAGGGAGGGCGTGCGGGCGGGGCGGAGCGCACGGGGAGGCCGAGCAAGCGAGCCAGGGGGAGCTCGAAAGAGCCAATCACAGGCCTCCTCCCGAAACCCCGGCAGCCCGTACTGCCGCCGCGGAACGCGGCGCTTAAAGTAACAGGTTCCTGCTAGAGAGTTGTTGCGGGGAGAGTGAGATGAGAGGAGGGGAGAGGATGGGAGGTGGCGCTGGAGAGTCTAGAGCGGCCAGCTGGGGAGCCATCCCAGCCCCTGAGTAAACTCCGCTCATCCTACAATAAAAAACGGATTAAAACTGCTGGAATGTAGCCCACTGCTAGAGCATCAGCAGCAGAAGGGTGTTAAATCAAATCTTTGGCATTAGTTAGCTCACTTGGGGTGGGATGGGGGGAGCTTTCTTTCACTTTCTTCCAAGTACTTTTGTGGTTTTGAGCTGAAAAGGCAAGAACGCACACCCAAACAAACTTATTTAAAGAGAGAAACGCCACTCTTACAAACAAGCATCAAAATAGCAATCGCTGACACTGTTGTTATAACCGGCGACATTCCCCTGTTCCCGTCCGCTCACAGGCACTTACCAACCACCCCACCCCCACCCCACCCCTCTGCTGCCACAGCCACCAAGATGGTAAAATGAAATGAACAAGAGGAAAACAAAAATGCCATTTCCTTCCAAGGGAACGCCTCCTGTGTTAGTAAACCCCGGCTGGGAGACTTAACAAAGCGGTGCCCAGGTGAAGGCGACACACCTGGGAGTGCCGAGTGCAGACCCTCGGGGCCCAAGCTTGAGATTGTTTTCTTTGGGAGGCTTCGCCTCCTGACAGCCTGCTGGGTTGCATCAGAACGTGGACTGTCCTCTGAGAACGCGCGGGGCAACTGGGAGTCTTAAAATAGCAAATAAAGTTAATACGGACTGTAATGTGCATAAATTGGATTATAATCTTTAGGCGCATTGATGACAGACAACATAATCCATTTCTGGGTATTAATCCAGTTAGGCTTCCGAGTGCAAACGCAAGAATCTCATTCCTGCAAATGTCCCCACTCGGTTTGCGTTTGGCCTGTGTGTCGCAGGATGGAGCCGCACGGCCACGCGTGGGAGGGAAAAGAGTAATTGACTAGTTTCCTCTAGAAACTCTGACAACCTTTACGAAGGAAACGGATAAAAGATCGAGACTACTGATTAGAAAGTGAAAGAGGGGTGTGGTTTGGGTTCGTTAAATACAGATCCTTGCGTTTTCCTATTCCTTATTGCTTTTTTGCCGTCTGTATTTTTTCTTTTGTCTTTCTTCCCCTTCCCCCCAACGTCTTTGTGGACAGTTCCTTTGACTTCATCCTTTTGTCCATGCCTTCCCTATTGCCTCTCTTTTCCTTTTTACCTCAACTTTCTTGCTTTCTTCTCTTCCTTTTTCCTAAAACCACGAAGGCAAATTACATTGGCCTTTGAACTGAGAATAGCAAAGAAGGTTACCTGGGGCATCCCGGGTCCTGGCTGTTAACTCTTATTTCTCCCAACTGCTTACAAAAATACAGTGGAAATCATATGGGACCATTTGAGACTTTCCTTCCCAGTCCAGCAAGCCTCCAACTCAGATACCTCGTCAGAACCCTTAAAACTGATTCTGCGCTTCCCCTCCTTACCACCTTCAATTACAACCAAGCTGTGTGTGCAGTATCTCCGTGAAGGGTGGAATTGCTATGCCTTATTAAAATTTTGATAAAATAATCAAATTGGAGGAAGTCCTCTGGAATGGTAAGATTGGAAATTGATGGTTTACTGGATGTACCATCTTTAGTAAAGGCATTTCCTCTAAAGGCAAAACCATTAAGCAGCGCGTGTACCTCAGGATACAGGTGAAAAACAAGAATCTGATTCCCCGTTTGAGTAGATTTCAGTGTTTGACTAACTTCTTCCAGTGCCAGGAGGACTCTTTGGGGATTGCCTCTGTAACTTGTATTAGTGGCTAAGAACTTAAATCACCTTTTTGAATTATGTGTTTGCAAAATTGCGATTTATTCCAGCAGTCACAGGTAAGCCAAAGATTCAGAGAAGGTCTTTTCCCAGTACTTCTTTCTCAAAGAATACATAAAAACAATGTAGGGCAGTTCCCAATATCCAGACCCTGGAAGTGTAGATTCCGCCAGTAGATGGCGCACAGAGCCCTTCCACAGGCGTCCTTACCTGACCTCTTCACAACAAAAAGATCAGAAGTAGAAAATAACAATCCTGAATACTCTGGATTAAACTTTTGGGCAAAGGAATTTGTGCCAGTCTTGCAATTTATTACGTATAAGTTACTATAACCAGCGGCCCTTAATTAAGAACAATCAAAACAGGAATATCAAAGATGGATTGACACAGTGACTGCACAATGGGCTCAGGTATAGCAAGGATTGTGAGGCTGGAGCAGGACCTGGTAGTGTTTCATTCTGTTGTACATAGGGTCCCTATGAATCAAAGCGACTCCGCGGCACCTAACAACCACAATTTCACATCCAGTGTATCTGGAGATCTTCAGCCTTTAAATGAGCACAAAGGTGAGAAACACCTTTTGGGTACTTGACAATGAAATTACAGAAAATATATTGCAAATAAATTTTCCCACAGACTTGTTCAGTGCTAACTTCAAAAACAAATACTAAGTATAAAAAATGGTAGTGATGAGTGATAAAACCATCTATCCAAAGAACAATTATCTTACCAAAATTCATACTGTAGCATAGGGTTAGTCTTGAGAAGAAAAAGCAATTGACCTCTTCATACCAAAAAAAAAAGAGTCTTGAAAATAAGAATACTGTCTCTGGGCCAGATCTTAACCTCTGATCCCTGCCAGCACCATCACCACTATGGCCACAATCATTCAGCACCAGGATTTTTCTTTTTAAATATTTAATATGGAAGTTAAGGCCAGTTTGCATTTTCTGGTAGAACCTAATGAGGGCCTTTAAAGAGTAATCGGAGGGTTGAAGAGCACCTGATATTTTTAAACAGAAATGTATTATTTGTTGTAATAGATTATTGATGCACAAGCTCAAAAATGCAATAAATAAAAATTAACCATTGTCCATTCTTTGCTGTACGGATTTTGCAAGGAGGGAAAAACTTGCATGAAAAAACTAAATATAGGACAGACACTAAAAAAGACATTCAGCAAAAATTAGACTCAACATAATTAAGGGTGTTTTTTTTTTCCACCCATAATGTTGTACTTTTTCTATGTATTTCCTCCATATATTCATTCACCATATACCATCTTTCACCCATTCCATGTGCCAGGCACATAGTTAGGCTCTAAGAATATAAGAATGACAGAATTCCTGCTGCCACAGAGTTTACAACCTAACCCGAGGGAGATGTTTCACCAAAACCATTTATTTTCTTCTTCTTTATCCCCCTTAATTTCATAGTATCAGAATGTAGGTTGGAGATATTTGTCACATAAAAGAAAACAGCATAGAATTTGATACAAACATCCCAAAGACAAGAAAAACATTGGCACAAGATTGGCAGCCAAGAGTTATTGCCCTTAATCCTATCTTTTAATATTAAAAAAAAAGCAAACCCCAACATATCATTTTTGCAATTCCTGATTTCCTTTTCCTTGATCTAAACTGTTTTCTATGGTCACCTTATTGCAGCTTTTTAAGAGGGAAAAAATCTCACAGTGAGAAAAAGGTGCACTAAGCACCTTCAAGATTGTGAGCATATTCTCTCAGCTGTACCTGTCTCTGGTTTTTGTATGGAGATTTTCCGTTCAAAATGTTACATTTTTATACTTAATTCAGGATTCTGTAATAGAATATTGGGAACCCCAGAATAGTCAGGCTCATTACTACTTTGAAAAAAAATGTTTTGATATCCACGTAAGCACCTAGTCTAGGACTGTTTCCAGAGATAAGACATACACAGAGTTTTTTTTTAACCACAGAGCCTCTTCATGTGTGAATTATTCCCTGAGTGATTTAAGCAACACACTTATACATTCAGAAGACAAGACTACCTCCACCATAATAATTTATTAATTTAATGGACTACGGCCCTAATTTAATAAATAGCACTTCAAGGTCTAAAAATTAATCAGGGATGTTTATGTAAGACCAACAGTATGAAACAAGATAAATATTGGGGGTCAGTTGGTATAGTGTGATTGAAAATGTCTTCCTAATATATATAAGAACCCCAATAGACTATTGTAAGAAGTGAGTGATTTACTACCTTTCAGTATATTAAATTGTATATTAAATTGAGACTGCTTGCTGTAAAGCAATCTATCTAAAATTAGACCATTTTACAGCATCTTCATGTACTCTGGCATCTCTTCTGAGGGTATTGCACAATTTTCCATTTTTCTTCCCATAATGATTTGACAGCTATGTTTTTCAGTGGAAATTGTTTGTTTTCAATAATGATTTTACTTCATCTATTCACATATAATGGGAGCTCTGGTGGTACAGTGGTTAAAGTATTCAGCTGCTAATCAAAAGTTGGTGGTTCAAACCTACCAGAAGCTCTCCATGAGAAGGATGAGGCAACCTGCTTATGTAAATATTTACAGCCTTGTTCTAGTCTGTCCTATAGGATCACTATGAGTTGGAATTGACTTGATGGCAATGAATTTGGTTTCGGCTTTTATTCACATGTAATCAACAGGAACTTAAAATAATCACCTTATCTAAAAACCATAAACTCTACATTTTGTCTTATTTGGTAAAAATAAAAATAATAACCATATGAAATAATACTTAGAAAGAAACTTAGGAAAATGAAATTACTCCTTTTTGTGTACCAAATAGTCTGACGGTCGCTTGAAAATAATACTAGGCCTATAAGAAATGAGTGATTTACTATCTTTCAGTAGGATCAAGTATTCTGCTTCGATTAAACTATTTGCCACCAGCTCTGAATAATCCACAAGTATATTATCTACTTTATAGATAATCCACAATGACACAATTTATTTGTGTATATTTTATAACGTAAATTCATATTAGAGGTTCTTTTCTTAATTATAAATAATGCACATGACTGCAACTACATGTTGATTTCCATTCATAGTTTTCTTCACAGAAAAGTTTATATTTTAGTCCATCCTATGTCTTTTGGAGGAGCTCTGGCAAATAACAACAACAATGTCTTTTGGAACCTCACTTCCTAGCTTTTATTAAGCAATTTTTCATCCCAGATATAGAATCCTTTGGCAAAAAACTATTGATCTAGGAAGCAATACAAATTGATAGGAAAGAAGGAATATTCATTTACCAGTGTGCTAAATCAAAAGAGTTTCTGGAGACTATTACTAACTATACTCAACGCTTTGAGTCAGGTCCGACTTGATGGCACATAACAAGAACAACATTACTAACTATAAAGAGCCCTAGTGGTACAGTGGTTAAAGTGCTCGCCTGCTAACCAAAAAGGTCTGCTGTCGGAACCCAGTCTGCTCTATAAAAGGTTTGCAGCCTTGGAAACCCTATGGGGCAGTTCTACTGTACCCTATTGGGTCACTATGAGTCAGAATGGACTCGATGGAGTGGATTTTATTACCAACTATAGCAGTGAGGTTTATTACTAAGTTACGCCTAAGGCATTTGACTGCTAACCAGGAGGCTGGCGGTTCAAACCCACCAGCCACTCTTCAAACCCACCAGCCACTCCTCAGAAGGAAGGTTAGGCAATCTACTTCCATAGAGATACCGCCTCGGAAACCCAAGGAGGGATCACTATGAGTCGGGTCTGACTTGATGGCACATAACAGCAACAACATAGATTTATCATGTGGCCTTTGTGAAATCAAGGAGCCCTAGTGGTACAATGGTAAGCATTCACTTGCTAACTGAAAGGTCAGAGGTTCAAACCAACTAGCTACTCTAGCAGAGAAAAGACCTGGAGATCTGCTCCTGTAAAGATTTACAGCCTTGGAAACCCTATGGGACAGTTCTACTCTGTCCTACAGGATTGCTGTGAGTAGGAAGGACTCTATGACATACAATAATGACATGAAATCAAGTGAGGGAAACTTAGTAAAGGACTGACTTCTGAACTTAGTGATAGCATTTTAGGGAGAATTTCAAATTGTATGAAGGAAGTTAAAGTAAGAATAGCAAAATAATTTTACCTATTTGTATACGATTGGGCCCTTCATATTTGTTATTTCGATCTTTTGTTTTATATTTCACGACTTTGACATTTCAGTTTTATTATTAATTCAGTGCATTCAATTAACATTTATTGGCTTTCCATTGAAGGTCAGCCACTGTTCTTGGTCCTTTGGAATCAGGACACAAGTGTAGAATGCCTCCAATACTCTCATTTATTTCAAGACCCTTCACAATTATTTGTTAGAGTTGATAGATTGTTACAACAAATGAAGGATGTTTTTAAGCATGTAACAATAAACCCTGGTCATTTAGTTGTATCCCTCTTCAAGAAAGGAAAAAAATATTTAGCCATGGCATTGGCAGTAACCCCTACTTCAAAACAAAAAACGAAGCCAAACAAACAAACAAAAAAGATGGTTAAAATTATTTACTGAGAACTGGGGAGGTCTGGTAGCATAGTGCCTAATGCACTTGACTGCTAACCAGATGGCTGGTGGTTCAAACCCACCAGCCACTCCTCAGAAGAAAGATGGGGCAATCTACTTCCGTAGTGATACTGCCTTGGAAACCCAAGGAGGGGTCGCTATGAGTCAGGGACGACTCAACGGCAACAATAAACAACAACAAGAAGTACTGAGAGGACTTCCAACTTGATATGTTTCATTTTTCAAAGTCTCCAATTGGTCAAACTTGATACAATTTAAGCCTCAAAGACAATCTATAAGCCCATACCAAACACACACAAAAAACCACCTCACTGCTATTGAGTTGATTCTGACTCACAGCGACTTTCACAGGGTTTCCAAGGCTGTAAATCTTTACGAAAGCAGACTGTCTCATCTTTCTTCCATGGAGCAGCTGGTGGGTTCAAACCACCTACCCTTTTCTTAGCAGCCAAGTGCTTTAAACACCACACTACCAGAGCTCCTCTTTAAGTCCATAATGATACTTACAGGAAATAACAAGAAAAAAGGAAAAGCAAAAGCTTCTTTACAGAAAAATTACTATTTTGTTATTGTTGGTTGCCATCCAGTTGATTCTGCCTCATGGTGACCCCGTGTGTGCAGAGTAATTTGCTTCACAGGGGTTTCAAGGCTGTGATCTTTCAAAAGCAGATGACCAAGCCTGTCTCCTGAGGTACCTCTGTATAGGTTCGAACAGCTAACCTTTGGGCTGGTACATGAGCACTTAACCATTTGTGCCATCCAAGGACTCCTTCAGAAAAATACCAGTTATTGTATGTAAAATCAATGATTAAATAAATAAATGATAGAATGAGAAAAATTATGATTATTTTATATCATTGTACAGCCTCCAATGCAGTCATTGATTTAGTCAACCTCCTCAGAAGGAAGTTTGGGCAATCTACTTCCGTAGTTATACTGCCTTGGAAACCCAAGGAGGGGTCGCTATGAGTCGGGTCCAACTTGATGGCACATAACAACAACAACAGTAGTAATATTACCAATAAAAATAGATTTAGTCAAAGTATTAAGTGAAAGATTTTTGGAGAATACAGTATTCACAAGATCTCAGTGTTTCACTCCACAGATTGCATACTGATTAAAAAGGGGGATGGGGCTTTTACAGTGGAGAAACCTGGTAGACAAACTAAACCAACTTAACATCATCAGTAGTGGGAAGAGTCCCTATCATGTGCCTCTTGATGTGATGCACACACATCCAGCATCACCTATGGTATTCCCACCAAAAGTGTTTAATGTGACTCTAACTGTGGTGAAGAAGTCAGACAAATCCAGATTGTGTGGGCATTCCAAAAGATAACTGATTTGGGCTTTTCAAAATTATCAGTGTCATAAGAGGCTGGGGACAAAAAAAAAAAAAAAGGACCGTTCCAGATGAAAAGCGGCTAAAGAAACATGACAGCTAAGTACAGTAAAACCTGCAAAAGCTAGAACTTGTATGAGGTGAAAACCTGTCAGAGAAGGAAAACTCAAATATTTCCCATTAAGAGTGATAGAAAACTGGCAAGACTGTACCCTGAAAGACAGAAAACTTGAAAGGCTTGGAAAAACAAGCCAGTCCCTTCAAGTTCCGGCTCTCACAAGTTTCACTGTATAATACATAATACTTGATTGGATCCTAGATCCAAAAACAAACAAATGAAAAAATATCCCAAAGGAAATCCCTGGAGCAATCGAAGAAATTTGAATAAGTACTCTACATTAGATGATACTAGTACGTCAAGGTTAAATTTCTTAGATGTGCTAATAGTATTGTGGTTATATAGGAAACTCTTCTAGTTTTCAGAGATTCATGCCAAAGTATTTAGGGAAGTATCTACAATTTACTCTCAAGTAGATCAGTCAAGATTATATATGTATATACACACACATATACATATATAGTTTATATATATATATATATATATATATATATATAAACTCAAAACCAAACTCACTGCCTTTGAGTGGATTTTGATTTATAGGGACCTCTATTGAGTTTGGTAGTGTAAGTGCCTAAGGCATTTGACTGCTAACCAGAAGGCTGGCAATTCAAACCCACCAGCCACTCCTGGGAAGAAAGGTTGGGCAATCTACTTCGGTAGCCTCCAAAACCCAAGAAGGGGTCGTTATGAGTCAGAGCCTACTAGATGACAAAACACAACATTGGGTTTCTGAGGCAATAAATCTTTATGGAAGTAGATTGCTCCCTCTGTCTTCAACGGAGCAGCTGCTGAGTTTGAACCACCA
>NW_006921932.1:2415840-2416778 GCF_000298275.1 Orycteropus afer afer
CGTGAGCATTTCTTCATATGTTTGTTGGCCGCTTGAATATCCTCCTTGGTGAAGTGTCTGTTCATGTCTTCTGCCCATTTTTTAATTGGATTGATGAAACAAATTCTTACTTAAGAACATGAGGTAGTAATTGCAACATTATGTCATACTGAAATTATTCAGTAAATTCATAATTTAAAGGAAAAAAGAATCACATTTATGGGTGGATAGATGAGTGGACAGACTGAATGATTAGGTATGTCTATGCAGGGGGAAGTGTGCCCATGACAGTGTTTCTACAAGTGCATTGTATGTTCTGTAAGAATTTCTAGGTATACAATAGAGCTGACAAAAGACAAGTTTGTGGTCACTTCTTGACCATAGCCAGCTACCCAGAGGGAGCAAGTAATTGGACCTGTGGGCTCGGGACCATGCTCCCAGAGGACGTCAAGCTCAATTAGCATGACATACTACACAAAAACATTGTTCAACATCCTACTTTGGTGAATAGCGACTGGGATCTTAAAAGCTTGCAAGAGGCGGTCTAGATGCAGCAATGGGTCTCTCCTCATCCAGAGAAAAGAAGAATAAAGAAAACAAAAGATGCACGGAAACAATTAGTTGAAGGGACTGGTACACCATGCAATCCTCAGCCTACATGATTATGAGATGAGACCAGAGGAACTAGGTGGTGCCTGGCTACCACAGTCAACCACACAGAGGGGAATCTATGTAGGAGATCCTGGATAGAGTGGGAGAACAATGTGGAACAAAATTCAATATCATTAAAAAAAAAAAAAAAAAGGACCAGGTTTGCTGGTCTGATAGAGCCTGGTGGAACCCCTGAGACTATGACCCCTAGCAGCCCTTCAGGTCTGGAATTAAACCCACTCCTGTAGCTTTCAGCCAAACAAAAGACAGGCATATGGGCTGAACATTTACATTAGGTAGACATGCTT
>NW_006921932.1:2416878-2421751 GCF_000298275.1 Orycteropus afer afer
GCACTTGACTGCTCACCAGAAGGCTGGCGGTTCAAACCCACCAGCCACTCCTCGGAAGGAAGGTTGGGCAATCCTACTTCCGTAGTGCTACTGCCTGGGAAACCCAAGGAGGGGTCGCTATGAGTCGGGGGCGACTCGACGGCAAACAACAACAACAACATCTTTTCTGTAGATTTGTATATTTTTCAGAATATAAATTTTTCAAAATATGAATTAGGAGAAAAATGATCCACAAGGTTCAGAGCTAATTTCTGAAGTCACAATTCTTTCTATGTTTCTTCAATAGTATTTATTTTTTTTTTTGTTTCCAAAAAAAAAAAAGAGGCACAAAAGTAGAGGAAATAGATAAGATATTATAATCTAAAGGATTTTATTTTTAAAGAAAAGACAGAGGGTTAGAATTTTCTTTCTTTTGCTGTTTGAGGCTTCACCCATTTTATTTATTTTTTTCTTTTCTGCCTATGAACAAATATGTTTGGATTATAATTATGTGATGGCTTTTTGTTGCCTAACATGTTTGAGGTCAGCATCTTTGGTGATCTTAGCTTTTCTCTGGCAATAAAGGACTCCAAAGAGGAGTAAGACATAAGACTTGGGTTTGGTGTGCCCTGATGAACTAGTGACAATATTTTCATGTGAATGTTCTTTCGAAAGTAGCTGTGTGTGAAAGGTTTTTCTCGTGCGATTACAGCAATTTAAAGGTCATTCAATTTTACAGACTGCTTAATTGTGCCCCATTAAGCATTTCTCAAAAAGAAGTGATTTGAAAAAAAAAAAAAAAAAAACAGCATTCAAGGACTGCCAATATCAGCATTGTCTAACTTAGAAAGATGTTTTTTTTTTTTTCTTTCATGGCTTTTATCATTGACCCAGTGCATAATACACTGACTTTCCTTTTTTTATTGCTCAAGGGCAGCTGGATGAGTAGCCTTGGCTCATTTAGAAACCATCTAATGCTTTTGTTCTCAGTTAATATTTTCTTTAAAGGTCACCTACCTCTGACACCTGTCAGGTTAGCACTTCTCAGAATCAAAATCGGAGCTTTTCTTGATCAAGTACAGCCAATGCAATGTCTAAAGCAAGGCCAGCAGCTTTGAACTAAGGCCAAATGAACAGATTGCATTTTGGGCTTTCATTGTAGGCCTAGAATCTTTATGGGGATTTTTTGTCAACCAGGTACCAAAAAGAGGAAGATGGAAAGAGTATACAAAATAGAAACAGTAGCAAGCCCTGTGTTTCCTTTCCCTACTTGAAAGAGAATTCACAAAGGTGTCACTCATCCCTTAAAATGTTAGAGGTAAAGAAAGTCAATAAACAAAATAAGTGGAGGAAAAAAAAATCAGGCCTCAAATAAAAAAAATAATAAGATCCAAATGCTTTAAGGAAAAAAAAAAATCCAAACTAGACCACAAAACAAACTTTATGGGAATTACAAATATAATAACAATGTTGTAGAAAAATTCTTTGTGCTCTAAGGGCAAAGCTTTTAAAGATGGGTTTTATTATTATTATTATTATTATTATTATTATTCAATAACCCCAATGTGGAAGCTATAATTGCATGTAACATATTCCATATAGTTTCTCAATTAATTAGTTGTTATACTGTGATTCTTACCCAAACTGTGGTTACTCTGTGAATAAAAAACACCAGACGTGCCTATTAGAGATGTCAGACTTTTTAACCTTTCCTTCAATCAAGATCTTTAATTCTCTTACACAACCCTATATTTAAAACCATGTACTGGTCTCTCTAAGTGCCAGACGTTTTGATTAGAGTGCTAACGCAATGGTCTGACTACAAGCCAAAACTAAAGTTGAGCCTTCAGGCAGTGATCTTATGCACGTGGCAGGAAAAACATATAAAGATAGTTTCTAGGTTGTAAGAGAAAATATTCCAAATCATTTGACTTCCTCAATTCACTGACTTAATACAGACTTTTTAGCTAGATACTCAAGATTTGATTTATGCTGTTTTATTTTTCAGAGAATAAGAAATTGCAATTTTGTTAACTCCATTAAAAGTAAAACTGGCAATTACTATACTAGTGGATGATATTGCTACTACTCCTAGATTCACCAGTCTGTATAGCCATTGACAGAATATGTTAGAAAACTATGAAACAGAAAAGAACAACCTAGCATCATAGTTTGACTGCTGACCAGAAGGCTGGCGGTTCAAACCCACCAGCCACTCCTCAGAAGGAAGGTTGGGAAATCTACTTCCACAGTAATACTGCCTCAGAAACCCAAGGAGGGGTCGCTATGAGTCGGATCCGACTTGACCGCAGTGGATTAGGTGTTAAGCACATGCAGAATTTAAATTTTGCCACTTTAAATTGGATTCAATGGAAAGATAATTTGGGTGGAGTGACATTGGTTAAAGGAAAGAGAGATCAATACAAGGGAAAAAAAAAGAGAAGACACAGGAAAGAACTCTTTGGAATTATGTAAAGGAATAAGAAAATTTGCTGAAAGACAGTGTCCAATTGAAAAATTTTCAAGTATTTAGTTTTTTAGTACCTCCCGATGATGTATCTTCTGCAATGAATTACTTGCTAAATAACAAGATACAATATGTATGACATATTACAGGCAAAGTTAGAATTTCGTAACAATTTAGGAATGGAGAAGCAAGGGCATTTATCATTACAGTGGATTCTGTCATCATAAACTAATGGTATTAAGGTTAAAGTGTGTAGATCCTCATTTTTCCCATTGAAATAAATCAGAACACTCCTGGTCCTGATTTTACTACAGCACAGTCTTTGATGCCATTACTTTTCCTCATATGCAAGTATTTTATAATAATGGTGGTTTTGAAAAGCTGCTTTGCATTTCATGGGTAGAGGTCCTGAAAAATTAGGGCTGAAGGTAATTGCTGAGCCCTCATTATTTAATTTTACATGTTTGGAGTTGAGAGTTTCTCAAACTCGTGTGTAGATACATACAGGCAGTCCCCAACTTACGATGGAATTCCATTCCAAAGACTCCATAAAAATCAGTTCTGATGTAAGTTGAATACCTCTCTCTCTCCTTTTTTTTCTTCAGTTTTCATAGGCTGCTATATGACAGTGTTTTGAACAGTAATCATAAATTTGAACATCTGTGAGTGAACCTCTGAGAATGAGAATATGAGCAAATTACATACTACATCTTTGTATGTAGTACATATTAGTATCGATAAGATGTACAAAAAAAACAGTTATAAGTGTAGTTTGTTGTAACTCAAATGAGTTCTAAGTCAGAGAGTGCTTTTATGTGAAAAATGCTGCAAATTATTATTGAATCAATCTTAGCAGATTTTTCCTTTTAAAAGTGTTGACCATTATTAGGTGCCATCCAGGTGATTCCAGGAGACCCCATGTGTGCAGGGTAGAATTCCACCACAGGGGTCTTAAGGCTGTGACCTTTCTGAAGCAGATCACCAGGCCTCTCTCCCAAGATCCTTCTGGGTGAATTTGAAGCTTTGAACTGCTTCAGACTGGTCAGTCATTGCCAATGAAGTAAAACTGGACCACACTCGAATATTTAAAATGTGAGTAACCCAGAACGGGAATTGGAATGGGAAAAATTACTAGTCTAAGCCCTCTAATGGGAAACTCGGAAGAGACACAGTCCCTTCAGGAGACTGATACAGAAGATTGGATTATTGTTGGGACTACAGAGAGCAACAGGCATTCAAAGTGGCTGGGGTGGCTACCATCTTTGAGCCAGACACTGCTGTTTCAGATCTCTGTAAGAGATATGGTTACTATGCAACATGCACACTGCCGTTGTTTTATGAGAGGGGGGATTAAGTTTCTAGCAGGGCTTCTGCATGTAATTTTTCCTATTTGTTTCACCCACATTTTAAAAATCCTGGTTCATTCCAGTGTCATTTTGTCAGCCATGACTGAACTGGGCTGAACTGGTTCAAAGGCCGGGTTTGAGCTGCCAGTCTTTTATGCTAGTAGTAGAGCATTTACCCATTTGCATCAAAAGTATTGACCTAAATATAAATTGGCAAAACTCCTCCTTAATGTCAAAGAGAAAATGATTTAACTCTTGGATATAAACAAGCCCACTTGGCAAAACTGCATTGTAGGAGAAATTCTGAGCCAAACGGGTTTCTCAAAGAGGAAGTTCTTTCACATCAAGAGGTTGTCTCCAATTGGCAGAGTTCTAAATCCCCAAAATAACAAATTGGAGACATTTTATTCTATTGGTGAAATAGGAAAAAATCTTTCAGAAAAGTGTTTCATTAGGGTAATATTTAAAAAAATATTGAAATTGGGACTAATGAAGGTCCAAATATAACTATTAAACTAAAGGTCAAAGGAATATTTTTAAAACTCGAAAATCATTTTTTCAGGAATCCCCCAGGATTCTATTGTTGATCTAGAACAGGAGTGGGCAAACTGGCCAGTAGGCCAAATCAAGTCCTGGCTTGTTAGTGCTAAGAATGGTTTTTACATTTTTTAATGGATATAGGAGAATATTTTTGTAACATATTTAAAACATTTTTTCAAGTGAATACACATAGCTTTCTAAGTACTCATTTGCCCTCAAATAATAAAAGTAAGTAAAACTAAAATCAAAGTCTAGTTTTGTTGAGTCATGACAGTTCTCATCTACCAGTGACTTAAAAGCCATTTTCAGGAAAAGAATACATTTTCCCAAGGAATAAGCCATAGAAAGTGGGGAAGTTAACTCATAAAAGGAAGGGAGAAGAGAGTTAGTAATCCAAACACCATGATTGCTTATTGAGGAAAAAACAGTCTTTACATGAAACAAATTCTTTTTTTTTTTTTTATTAGGATTTGGGTGAAGATTTACAGAGTAAATTCACTTTTCATAC
Source organism: Orycteropus afer afer (assembly GCF_000298275.1). Lineage (NCBI taxonomy): Eukaryota > Metazoa > Chordata > Mammalia > Tubulidentata > Orycteropodidae > Orycteropus > Orycteropus afer. The sequence goes on from NW_006921932.1 coordinate 2,421,719, forward strand.
AGCAGTTCACATATACTTTGTCTCATGTCATTG
>NW_006921932.1:2423636-2430917 GCF_000298275.1 Orycteropus afer afer
GCCCTTCAGGTCTGGAATTAAACCCACTCCTGTAGCTTTCAGCCAAACAAAAGACAGGCATATGGGCTGAACATTTACATTAGGTAGACATGCTTCTTGGAGAGAACAATCATGGGGAAATAGAAGGGTTGTGTATACACAGGGAGACAACTCAGGGGGCAGAAGTGTATGAGAGGGAATGACACAGGGAAGAGGTAACTCTGAGGAGGAAGTGGGAGGGGGAGTTGTTGCATTGTGGGAAATTGCAGTCAAATTGAGACAAAGTATATGTGAGCTGCTGTATGGAAGATGTAAACTTTCAACCAAATCACAATAAAATTTTTTTTTAAAAAAAAGACATATTTATCTGTAATATTGAGAAAAATGTGTTCATGAACAAAATTCCATGGCTAAGGCAGAGGTGAATTGAAATCACAGGCAAGTTTGATTTTGTCTGCATGTTGGCTTATTTATTGTTTAAAATAATAGTGGAAAATACATAAAATTTGGAAAATTAAATTTTACATGTTGTTGTTAGGTGCTATTGAGTTGGCTCTGACTCATAGCAACCTTGTGTACAACAGGACAAAACACTGCCTGATCCTAAGCCATTCTCACAATCCTTGCTATGTTTGAGCCCATCATTGCAGCCACTGTGTCAATCCATCTTGTTGAGGGTTCTCTTTTTCGTGAGCCTCTACTTTATCAAGCATGATATCCTTCTCTAGGGAATGGTCCCTTCTGACAACATGACCAAAGTAGGTGAGACAAAGTCTGGCCATTCTTGCTTTCAAGGAGCATTCTGACTGCACTTCCTCCAGGACAGATCTGTTTATTCTTCTGGCAGTCCATGGTATTTTCAGTATTCTGCACCAACATCACAATTTAAGTGCATCAACTCTTCTTCAGTGCTCCTTATTAATTGTTCAGATTTTACATGCATATGAGGTGATTGAAAATACCTTGGCTTGAGTTAGGCACATCTTAGTCTTCAAAGCGACATCTTTAACACTTTAAAGAGGTCCCTTGTAGCAGATTTGCCTAGTGCAATACACCATCTGATTTCTTGACTGCTGCTTCCGTGGGTGTTGATTGTAGATCCAAGTAAAACAAAGTCCCTGACAAATTCAATCTTTCCTCCACTTATGGCGATGTGCTGATTTGTCTAATTGTGAGGATTTTCGTTTTCTTTTGTGTTGACTTGTGATCCATACAGAAGACTGTAGTCTTTGATCTTCATCAGTTAGTGCTTCAAGTCCTCTTCACTTTCAGCAAGCAAGACTGTGTCATCTGCATATCACAAGTTGTTAATGCGTCTTCCTCCAATCCTGATGCCACATTCTTTTGACAACTTCCAATTTTCCTAGATTCATACACCATACATTCCACATTCTGATTATTAATGAATGTTTGCAGTTGTTTCTTCCCATTTTGAGTCGTGCCCCATCAGCAAATGAAAGTCTTGAAAGCATTACCCCATCCACATCATTGAGGTTGACTCTACTTTGAGGTGGCAGTTGTATTTTGAGTGCTTTCGAACCTGAGGGGCTCATCTTCAGGCACTATATCAGACATCATTTCATGGCTTGTCATAAAGTTTTCCAGCAATATATCAGACAGTGTTTCACTGCTATTCATAAGGTTTTCAGTGGCCAGTTTTTTCAGAAGTGGGTGGCCCCATTTTTCTTCCCAGTCCATCTTAGTCTGGAAGCTCCACTGAAACCTGTCCACCATTGGTGATCCTGCTAGTATTTGAAATATCAGTGGCATAGCCTCCAGCCTCACAGCAACACATAAGCCACCACAGTACAACAGACTGACAGATGAATGGTGGAAAATTTTTATAGCAGTTTGAATTTGGTGCTTCTCCTGGCACTGTGATTAAGGCATTGCCTGTTAACCAAAAATTGGGTGGTTTGAACCCACCAGCCACTCTGCAGGAGAAAGATGAAGCAGTGTGCTTCAGTAAAGATTCACAGTCTTAGAATTCCTATAGTGGTCACTATGAGTCAGAATCAACTTGATAGCACTGGGTTTGGGTTTTGGGCCTGGAGGGGAGGAAGTCAAAAGTTCTAGCGACTCAGGGCTTACAAATATGAATGGCAACTCAGCTGAAGCTGAGTTTAGGTTGTCCTCATTAGACTAGGAACACTCTCTCCAGTTCCCTACAGCTCTGCTCAGCCCATTCCACTCATTTACACAACCAGCCTAAGCCTTGAGGGCTTTTAGTGGTAGTGGAGGTAATCCTATCCTCCAGGATTCCACTGTTGATGTAGAACAGGAGTGGTCAAACTCCAACTCAGAATCTGGGTCTGTTTGAGCTAACAATGGTTTTTACATTTTCAAATGAAGAAAGAAAATAAATAGAAGAATTTTTTTGTGTGTGACATGAATATTATTTGAAATTCAATTTTCAGTGTCTATAAATAAAGTTTTATTGGAATATAGCCAAGCTCATTAGTTTACATGTTATCTGTGGCTGCATTTGTGCTACATGAGCAGAATGGAGCAATTGCAACAGAACCATATGGCCCCAAAACCTTAAAATATTTACCCTCTAACCCTTTCCAGAAAAAGTTTACCGATCCCTAATCTAGAACAATATTGTCCAATAGAAATATGACTCATATATGTAATTTCAAATTTCTGCTTGTTGTTGTTAAGTGTTGTTGAGTCAGTTCCAATTCATAGAGACCTATGTACAACAGAAAATCAAAACCAAACCCACTGCCATTGAATGGACTCTGACTCATAGCAAGGCTGTAGGACAGACTACAACTACCTCCATAGGGTTTCCAACACTGTAAATCTTTACTAATGCAGACTGCCTCATCTTTCTCCTGTGGAGCAGCTGGTGGGTTCAAAGTGCGGATCTTTTGGTTAGGAGCCTAATGTTTTAAGCACTGTCCCACCAGACCTCCTTATATGTAATTTTGTTGTTGTTATGTGCCCTCGAGTTGGACCCGACTCATAGCGACCCCTCCTTGGGTTTCCGAGGCGGTATCACTAGGGAAGTAGATTGCCCAGCCTTTCTTCTGAAGAGTGGCTGGTGGGTTTGAACCGCCAGCCTTCTGGTTAGCAGTCAAGTGCCTTAGGCACTATGCTACTAGACCTCCTTATATATCATAGAAAGCACATTAAAAGGAAGAAAAAAAGGTTATATTAAACTCAGTGATATATTTTAATTTATCCTAATATATCTAACATAATTTCAGAATTTTTTAGAGTAGTGATCAATATAAAAATTGTTAATGGGATATTTTACATTATTTTTCCATACTAAGTCTTTGAAAGTTAGTGTGTATACACTTATAGTATATATTGAAACAGATTAGCCACGTTCAAGTGCTCATAGCCACATGTAGGAGCTACCATATTGGACAGACAGCACTGTTAAATAAAAATGGAGTCATATGATTGACACAATGGCACCTACATTCAAGTGGAAACACCCCTAAGACTTTTCTTTACAAAAACTTAAGCCTAGCTCTCCTGTAAATCAGGCCACCCTAATTGACTAATGTGATCCTGATAAGGCTTCCACTCTCCTTGACCAATGAAATCCTGACAGCACTTCAATAATAATGTTTAAGTCAATTAGAAATAAATTTCTTTGCTTCTAGGTTTTGTCAATAAAAAGCCAGGCATGGCTTGTACTCCAGAGTACCTTTCCACTTTCGATTTGGTGCTACCCAATTTGTGAATCTCCTGCATAAATAAACCTCATCTGATTGCTTGATTTTATTATTTACTCAATTTCTTTTGACAGCACAGATTTAGAACATAAGAATTTTCTTAGAAGACACAACTTTGCAAAGAAATGAAGTCTTTTTACATAGTAGAGAGCTCAGGATATAGGAAAAGTGGTGGAGGAAGAAAAGCCTATAGGATTAAAGGTAAAGGGGGATTGTTATTGTTAGTTGTCTACCAGTTAACTCTGACCTGCAGGACTTTATGTAAAACAGAACAAAATGTTGCCTAGTCCTGTGCCTTCCTCATGATTATTGGTATATTTGAGTCCAGTGTTTCGTTTCGGCTACATGTCAATTTGTCTCATTGAGTGTTTCCCTCACTTCTGATGACCCTCTATTTTATAAAAAATGGTGTCCTTTTCTAGCAATAGGTCTTTCCTGGAGATATGTACAAAGTGAGCAAGCCAAAATCTTGCCATCCTAGTTTCTAAGGCGTATTCTGGTTTTATTTCTTCTGAGATTGATTTGTTTGTTCTTCTGGCAGTGCACAGTGCAGTCATGTGTCACTTAACAGCCTCAATACATTCTTTGAAGTAGGACGTTATGTGATTTAGACGTTGTGTGAACATCATATTATAGTCCGGCCCTGCTTTTCCTTTAACCATCTCCAACAAGCTTCATGCCTTAGCGATGTCAGCATGCTGAGAGGGATTTGCTTTTGTGTTTGGTCTTCAATCCACGTCATTAACAATTTCTCCATATCTGATATAGGTCTCTCTCACATTTATTTCACCTTGAAGCTGAGTGGAGTTCATCCTTTAACAGCTTAGAGAATTTTGTCTTTCTTTTTGAGGGTCTTTTCATTGTTGAATGCAACAAGCCTAAATCATGAGCAATTTTCCACCTTCGTGTTGTTGAATGACCTTTTGCTTTACTTCCAGATGGATACTTCTCCTTTGCATCATGCTGCTGCTATCATTAGCACTGTTTTTGCTACTTTGGGAAGTTGAGATGTACTTCACAGTAATATTTTTGAAAGAAAATTAAACAAAGATAACAATACAACACTCAAGATATGCAATACATGCTTTAACTCATAGGCAATTAACTATTGCCTATGAGTTAAAGCATACACTGTTATATGGTAGACTTTTTTGATATATTGCTGTTGTGTTGTTGTTATGTGCCATTGAGTCAGACCCAACTCATAGTGACCCCTCCTTGGGTTTCCGAGGCAGTATCACTATGGAAGTAGATTGCCTCATCTTCCTTCCGAGGACTGGTTGGTGGGTTTGAACCGCCAGCCTTCTGGTTAGCAGTCAAGTGCCTTAGGCACTATGCTACCAGAGCTCCTATAGTACAGTACAATACAGTACATACACAAGACAGTAACATGGGCATTTATTATGATTATCAAGGCATATGTATTCTAGGTTATATATGTACAGTACCATTATATGCCTGGCAGTGCAATTGCTTTGTATACAAGAGATATGAGATAATACATATTCTGTACGGGAAGCTGTTGCATTTGCTATGTCACACTTTCAAATTGGGAGTTCTGAACTGTATTATAACCTTATGAGACCACAGACATATGGAGTTGGACGTTGCCCAAATGGATGCTATGTGGCACATAACTCTATATTCAATAATATTTGCCAACACAATTCAAATTCATCAATTATTTTGTCTTTTTGTTGTTGTTGTTGTTATTTTCTTGAGTCACAGGCATACCTTTGTTTGGAGTATTGTTATTTTTGTTAGGTGCTGTTAAGTCAATTTTGACTCATAGCAATCAGCTTGCACAGAATAGAACAGCCACATAGGGTTTTGTAGGCTATAATCTTTATGGATGCAGATCCCCAGGTCTTTTTCTGTTGGAACTGCTCAATGGGTTCAAACTGCCAATCTTTTGTTAGCAGATGAGCACTTAACTACTGTGCCATCAAAGCTACTTTAGTCAGGATTCAGGTAGGGGAAACGAGAGTGATCTCAAAAAAATAAGGCACTGGACTGCCCAGCTGATTAGGGCAGTCAATGGGACAGGGAAAGGAGGATTTTAAGATGTATAGGGTTTGTGAGTCATTTTTATACAACCTAAAGGGGTTCTTTCTTAATATTATTAACTCTGTATAGATTTCATCTTTTGTCAAGAACACTGTTATGTATTGGAGGGTGTGGGGGTAATTGGATGGATGAGGGTCTGACACTTTACTGGCTCTCCCTTATTTGATGGAAGGAAACCAGATGTTAACAGCCATGGGCTTAAGCTTCCTTTTCCCTCCATACTGTCAGTTGCAGTATAGGATTCACTTTCTGATCCTACCCCTTGTATTTCCTCTGTCAATGGTAATAGTCATACATTTCCAATATAATACAACTCTCTTCACTTGTCGACTGTCTTGTTATCCAATGTTTTGCATTTACAACCATTGTTGTTGTTGTTGTTATGTGCCGTCGAGTCAGCCCTGACTCATAGCGATCCCTCCTTGGGTTTCCGAGGCAGTATCACTATGGAAGTAGGATTGCCCAACCTTCCTTCCGAGGAGTGGCTGGTGGGTTTGAACCACCAGCCTTCTGGTTAGCAGTCAAGTGCCTTAGCCACTATGCTAAAATCTGCTATCTGACTATTTTGCACTTTAACGATGTACATTTGTCTGGCACTAATGAATGCAGAGGTGTGAGGTGAGAATAATGCTGGCCGTGATGGTTAAGGTTATGTACCAACTGGATTGTGCCATAATTCTCAGTGGTTTGGCAGTTATGTAATGATGTAAATTAGCAGTTATGTAATGATGTAGTCATCCTCCATTTTGTGATCTGATGTGGTCATCCTCCATTTTTGAAGAATGCTGATTTTTTTTATAACAACCTTGTCCTTGGAATCTCACCATGTTAGTGAATGAGGAGTGGGTATATAGTAATTACTATAATCAAGCTTTGTTCCAGGTAGCATGAAAGCAGAGAGGAAAGAGGATCAGAAGTTTGAAGGTCATTCTTCACAATTGTAGGTCCTCCTTTGCTCTTTATATACTTCATCTTAATGCCATTTTGTTTTCAACATTGCTATGTGAATGCTACTTTTGAATATTCATTGTTATATGTGAAAACTTAAAAAACTAAACAGTTACTACCAAGTTGATTCTAACTCATAGTGATCCCATGTGTATCAGAGTAGAACCGTGCTCCATGGAGTTTTCTTTCTTTTTTTAAGATCGGTAGAGTTTTCAATGGCTGATTTTTTGGAAGTAGGTTGCCAGACCTTTTTCCAAGGCAACTCTGGAGGGCTTGCACCTCCAGCTTTTCAGTTAGTAGCCAAACATGTTAGCTGTTGGCAGCACCCAGGGACTTCTATGAAAATTAGGTGGTAAAAACTCTATTAGTCAGAATTTGTTGTTGTTGTTATGTGCCATTGAGTTGGACCTGACTCATAGCGACCCCTCCTTGGGTTTCTCAGGTGGTATCACTATGGAAGGGAAGTAGATTGCCCAGCCTTCCTTCTGAGGAGTGGTTGGTGGGTTTGAACCACCAGCCTTCTGGTTAGCAGTCAGGTGCCTTAGGCACTATGCTACCAGAGCTCCTGTCAGAATTTGTAGAGGTATATATA
>NW_006921932.1:2431087-2438087 GCF_000298275.1 Orycteropus afer afer
TATATATATATATATATATATATATGAGAAATTCACTTTTGTAAACCTATAAGATAGTGGAAATAGAAGCATTGTATGGATACTGAGGTTCTGCCCAGAGGAAACATATGTCCTCCTTATTTATTTATTATTTAACAAACACTTACATGGGCCAGACACTTTTATAAGCATTTTATGATTTTTTTTAATTCTGATGATACCTTTATGACATTGGATACTATTAAATCTCTATTTTAGGCCTGAGCAATCTGAGGCAGAGAGTAGTTCAATACCTTGTGCAAGGTCACACAGCTAATAAATAGCAAAGTTCTAGGGTGAACTGTTCTGGTTTAGCGCTGAAAGCCCCAAATCTCAGGAAATGCATTAGTTTCAGGAAAATGGTGATAAATAGTCGCCCTAAAATTCCAACCTTGGCAGTCTGGCTCCAGAGTCCATGCTACTGACCATGGTGCATGCTATTGACTATGCTTTCTCTTCAATATTAATGCAGGGATAACACTAGTAAGTGTGGAAGTACCATGTGTTGAACAGGATCAATCAAACCAAAAACCCAAATTCTAACTTGTAATGACCTTCTAGGACAGAGTAGTACTGCTCTATAGGGTTTCCAAGACTGTAACTCTTTATGAAAGCAGACTGCCTGTCTTTCTTCTCATGGGCAGCTTTTGGGTTCAAACCACCAACCTTTTGGTTAGAAGCCAAGTGCTTTAACTGCTGCTTGACCAGGGCTTATTGGCCAAACAAAGGCAACCTTGAAATCTGGGCCTGCTACAAGATACTATACTTGAGAAATTCACCTTCAACTCACCTAGTCTCCCAGTAAACATTTGGGAATGTGCAAGGGTTGCTTGCAGATGGGGAGCAGACAAGGTGATTGCAGACTCAAGAGAAAGTCAGGCAGAGGCAGGGGCAGGCAGATTGGAAATTTCTTGTGAAATGGCAAAGATTTTTCACTCATCACAAGTGGAGAGCTAGAGGGAGTTTAAGGAGTCATAGTGGTATGAAAGGAGCTCTGGTGGCATAGTGCCTAAGGCATTTGACTGCTAACCAGAAGGCTGGTGGTTCACACCCACGAGCCACTCCTCAGAAGGAAGGTTGGGCGATCTACTTCCATAGAGATACTCCCTCAGAAACCCAAGGAGGGGTCACTATGAGTCAGATCTGACTCGAGGGCAGTGAGTTTTTTTGAGTTAGAAGTACAAAAAGTGGCACAGTGGTATAGTGGCAACACTGGTGCCACTGGTGCTCTGGTGTGGTGTAGTGCCTAAGGCATTTGTCTGCTAACCAGAAGGCTGGCAGTTCAAACTCACCAGCAACTCCTTGGAAGAAAGACTGGGAAATCTATTTCCATAGAAATACTACCTCAGAAACCCAAGGAGGGGTCGCTATGAGTCGAATCCGACTCAACGGTAGTGAGTTTGGTTTTTGGTTTTTTTGAGTGGTACAAAGGTTGGTGATTCAAATACACCCAGTACCTCCATGGAAAAAAGATCTGATAATTTGCTTCCTTATAGATTACAGCCAAGAGAGATACTACGGGACAGGTCTACCCTGTCACATGAGTTGCTAAGAGTTGGAATTAACTTGATGGCACCCAACAACAACAGTAACATGGGGAACTTAAAAAGTCTATATATCCAAATGGAAGCATTCTATGTTGTTTTCTGTTGCATCTGACTATTTCTGTAAGTTTCTGTATTCTTGGTCATTAAAGAAACTTTAAATCCTGTGTCTGTTGGCCTTTCATATCAAAAATCTTAAGAGCCTTATTATGACTGCACTACACTAAGCGGAGAACCCTCTAGCAAAACAGGGTCCCAGAGGGCAGCAAAGATGGGTAGGATGTCCCATGGGAAGATGAGGAAAAATACTGTCACACCCTCTTCACCCTTCCCTGAGCTTCTGCTACACTTCTCAAATCACTATTGTAGGCACCAGAGTGAATAGAGTTTTTGAAAAGATGCTCCCAGAGGAGTCTCTTCTATGTTGGGATCTTATGAAGGCCATCCCTCTTTCCACTTGTGTTTTCCTTCTTTAGGCAATACTATGTATGTAAAGGAGTCCTTGAGTGGTACAAGGGTTAATTCCCTTGACTGCTAACTGAAAGGTTGGAAGAAAGGCTTGATGATCTACTTCCAAAAAATCAGGTATTGAAAACCCTATGAAATGCAGCTCTACTCTGACATACAAGGGGTTACCATAAATTGGAATCAACTTGGTAGCATCTGGTGGATGGAAAAAGGGGAATTGGTGGTTGGTGTTAGTCTTCTCACTACATAAGCATGTTGCTATGATGTTGAACTGGTTTCAGCAGAGCTTCCAAACTAAGATGAACTAGGAATCTTTACATTCTTTCCTGGTACCTATATTACAATTTATTTTTTAAAAACTGAAATTCTGTATACTATTTTATTTAATACTAATTTGTTGACAAATATTTCTTAAATACCTATTTTTTTCCTTAGGAAAAAAAAGGAAGAAGCCACAATAGAAAATATAAGGAAACCTGGCTGCTGCCCTCATGGAGATTACAGTCTAGTAGGGAAGCAAACAATTATAATGTAATGTATGTGAAGAACATGACAGAAACTACAAGTTGCCTCTCATTATCTATTCAACATGTCTTTCTTTTAAAGAGAACCCCAATATTGTTGGGGGTAGTAACATGTCCAATTGTGGCATTTTGTATTTTCCTAAAAAGACCACAGCAATATTTTGATCCCACATGCTCTTCTAGAACCTTGCCATCCCTAGATCAAGGGGTAGAATCTATCCCCCTGCCCCTCACCTCAGCCTAGGCAGGGCTTTGTGTTTACCATAATGAATACAGTACTGCACATGTGATACTGCATGACTTCTAAGGCTAGGTCATAAAAGGTGACACAGTTTCCACCTGGGTTTTCTTGGGACCCTCACTCTTGAAACCAAGCTACCATGCTGTAGCAAGACAAGAAATCACATGAAAAGCTCATATGTAGATGTTCTGACCATAGTTTCAACTGTATGACTTGTCTAAATTAGGAGCCAGAGTCAACTGCTGCTGAACATCCAGCTTCTGGTCTTCCAACTACACCAGCTTATCCCAAGTGAAGCAGAGACAAACTGTCTTTGCTGAACTTTGCCCAAATTGCACATTTGTAAGCAAAATGGATGTTTACATTTGGAGCTCCTAAGTTTTCAGTTGGTTTGTTACCCAGCAATAGATAACTGGAACACCAACTTTAAAAACCCTATATATTCCAGCCTCCTTTGAGATTAGAGTGGCTATGTGACATAATTCTGACTGATAAGATACAAGCAGAACCCACTGGATTGGGCTTCTGGGAACAACTCAGCTACATGACTTTAGGACCTGGATCCTTTCTTTTTCCTTCTACCTGCATTTCAGAAGGATAGGTAGAGCACTAGCAGTCATTTTGTAAGAAAAAATAAGGACCACACCTGTGGTAGTTATTCCCCATGATGAGACTGGTAATCAACTCCATGATGGGATCTACCACAAGCAGCTGAGTAGCTGCCTTTGGGATGTGATCTGCTTCCTGTTTATAAGGAGAAGCTTTGGGAATGGTCTCTAATCTATGGCATGCTTGGACCCTGCATGTAGCCGTGTTGTTGCTCAGCAGCCTGCCATGCTCTGCCAACCTTGGGACTTACAATGGACTTAAGTTAATGGGCCAGCCATGTGATTTGGTAACATCAATACTGTGCCTTTTTACTTGTCAACCTTGGGGCTTCTCAGCCTCAGCAGCCAGCAGCTGTCTGAGTGAAAAAACACCTCTAGCTGCAGTGGGCTGGGAGCAGGAGGCAGAGCTGGACCCCAAGATTGAGGGGCTTTCACCCAGCCCTTAGAGCCTGGCACTTTGAACTTGGACTTAAAGCCTCCAAATTGTAAGAATAAACTCCTGTTTGTTAAGGCCATCCCATTTGTGGTATATTTCTTGTCAGAGCAGCACTAGGTAACCAGAACAACACCCTTAGGATTCCAATCTAGAAAACATGCTTAAAGTTGTTGGTTTTCAGGACAATGTAAATTAAAAATACAATGAGATACTCTTTCACAAATGGAGAACTTTATAACTGGCAAACATCAAAAAGACTGACAACACCAAATTTTTGTGTGGTGTGGAGCAACTAAAACTCATACATCTTAAGGAGGAGTATAAAATGCTATTGACACTCTGGGAAAGTATTTAGCAGTTTCTAATAAACACTTTTTCTATGATCTAACTATTCAACTTCTAGAATTTTACCCAAGAAAAATTAAAACACATGTCCACAAAAATACTTGTGTGAGAATGTTTATAGTAGCTTTATTTATAATTGTCAGAAATAGGAAAGACTACAAATGTTCATCAGCATGAGAATTCATAAAATAAATAAACTGTGGTGATACACTATAATAGTATCTAGTAATAAAAAAGAATGAACTATTCACACATGTAACAACATGGATGAATATCAAAAACATTATGTTGAGGGAGTTCCAGTAAGATGGCAGAATAGGCAGAAAGACTGCACAGAACTTCTTCAACAAACAAAAGGGGAACCGATTAACACAGATACGGAAGATAATCCTGGAACCCTGAGCCTTGAAGGGAAGGATATAGAAGTGGACTAAACTCCAACCAGCAGAAGAATTTGCATGAAAACACTAAAAAAAGGAGACATATGGAGCTGCAGTCGGCAGTGATCCTGACAGCACAGACAGCTTGGATATTGATGAGTGGTGGTAGAACCTAAGAATTAACATAAAAATTGGCCCTGCTAGCAAGGGACTGCATAGAGGATGCTCTCATGCTGGGGAATAAAAGGGGAAGCAGCAAAGAGGAAGGTGGGCTGAGCTATGGACTTTTGTCTGTCTGGAGGGTGCAGCCATTTTGAAAGTTTACAAGTGGCTTGACCATTTTGGATTTTGAGAGAGACAGTGTTCTCTCAGATTGCAGGGACTTAAGAACAGGCTCCCCTTGCCGGAAGCCCCAAAGAAATTCAGGACCCGGAAAACTGGAAAGAGGCAGCATTCCCCTTGTTACTCTTATAACCCACACCCACTTGGTGAATGTAGGTGTGGCCATCCTTCACTCCCACCCAGTTTCGGGGCCAATAGGAATTCCATTTCAGTCTGTGTGCTAGGACAGAGCCTGGGTGCCCTGCCCCGTCCTGCCCCAATTTTTGTTTTCTGTTTTCTGTTTTTTAGTTTTAAAACTATTATTATTGTTGTTGATTTGTGCCATCAAGTCAGACCCAACTCATAATGACTCCTCCTTGGGTTTCTGAGGCAGTGTTACTACGGAAGTAGATTGCCCCATCTTCCTTCTGAGGAGTGGCTGGTGGGTTTGAACCACCAGCCTTTGAGTTAGCAGTCAAGTGACTTAGGCACTATGCTAGCAGAGCTCCCATTATTATTATTACTTTTGTTCTTATTACTATTATTCTTTATTCTTCCCCTCCTAGATTCTAGTTTTCAGCATTTTTTCTTTTCCCTGTTCCTGGTTACAATTTTTTTTTTCTTTCTCAGTGATACTGCCTCGGAAACCCAAGAAGGGGTCGCTATGAGTCGGGGCCGACTCGATGGCATATAACAACAACAACAACATGGTTAACCCCATTCCTTGTTTTTCTTTTTGTGTTTTTCAATTTTTTTTCTTCATTATTCTCCTTCTCTACCTTTTTTTCTTATTGCCCTCTACCCAGATATTGCAGAGATATTTTTTTCCTTTTTTCTTCTTTTTTCATTTTTTCTTCTTTTTCCCTTTTTTTCTCTTTTTGGTTACTGTTCCTGTGTGATTGCATGGTGCATTTTTTGTCCATTTCTTTTACTTTTCTGGTGGTTATTCAGTTGTTATTTTTCCTCTAACTGAGTGGAAGACAGCAACAGTCCCCATACGACAAAACTACACACACACCTCCTGCAGCTTCACTTACTGAGTGAGAGTCACCACATCCTTCTCCACAGATGGGCCAACAATAAACAACCATGAAGAAGATTCTGACTCACCCTTGGCTGGTCTTCATAAACAGTTAACAGAGATCCAAATACAGCAACTCCACAATGTCTCGGAGACAACAATCACAGTCCACACAAAGAAGCAAGATAAAGTGGTAGAAACAAAGGAACAGGATACACACCCAGGACACATCACTGACGAAGAAGCAGCATTGGAACTCTCTGATAAGGAATTCAAAAGAATTATCTTTAGGTATCTTCAAAGGATTGAGAGACAGACCAAGGAAAACACAGAAAAAACCCTAGAAGAATTTTGGAAGAAAGTACAAGAACAAAATGACAAAATAAATGAAAATTTAGAAATGATTCAAAATCTGCAGAAGGAAATCCCAAAGATTAATACTAAATTGTCAGAAATAGGTAACACATTGAAAGGGCAAAGGAGTAGAATTGATACAATGAAAGACAGAATTAACGAGATTGAGGACAAATACCTGAATATTCTTTGGAAAGGGATCAATCCAAAAAAAAGATTTAAAAAAATGAAGAAAGTCTAAGGTTCATATGGGATACCATCAAAAGTAATAAACTACATGTCATTGGAATTCCAAAACAGGAAGAGAAAAATAAAACTACTGAGAAAATTGTCCAAGTTTTATTGGAGGAGAACTTGCCTGATATGATGAAAGATTAGAATATATCTATTCAGAAGTCCAACGAACCCCAAACCAAATAGACCCCAAAAGAAAATCACCAAGACATATCATCATCAAACTCATCAAAACCAAAGACAAAGAAAGAATCCTGAAAACCGCACAGGAAAAACTAAAAGTTACTTACAAAGGACAACCAGTAAGAATAAGCTCTGATTTCTCAGCAGGAAACATGCAAGTGAGAAGGCAATGGGATGGTATATATAAAACCCTGAAAGAGAAAAATTTTCAACCAAGAATTATATACCCGGCAAAATTGTCCCTCAAATATGATGGTGAAATTAGGAGATTTCCAGATAAGCAGAAACTAAGGGAATTTGTTAAAACCAGACCAACCTTACAA
>NW_006921932.1:2454127-2459947 GCF_000298275.1 Orycteropus afer afer
GATGTCTCCTTGAGGACTAAGGTGCACCTGACACAAGCCATGATATTTCCAATTGCCTCATATGCATGTGAGAGCTGGACAATGAATAAGGAAGAACGAAGAAGAGTTGATGCTTTTGGGTTGTGGTGCTGGCGAAGAATGCTGAAAGCACCATGGACTGCTAAAAGAACTAACAGATCTGTCCTGGAGGAAGTGCAGCCGAGATGCTCCTTGGAAGTGAGAATGGGCAGACTTCGTCTCAACTACTTTGGTCATGTTGTCAGAAGGGACCATTCCCTGGAGAAGGATGTCGTGCTTGATAAGGTGGAGGGTCGACGAAAGAGGGGAAGGGCTCCAACGAGATGGATTGACACAGTGGCTGCGATGATGGGCTCAAGTATAGCAGGGATTATGGAGCTGGTGCGGGATCAGGCAGTGTTTCTTTCTGCTGTGCATGGGGTCACTATGAGTTGGAAACAACTCGATGGCACCTAACAACAACAACATGTTTTAAATTGACAATTTAGGTTAATTTTTCAATTAACCAATTTATTGAACAGTTTTTCTTTTAGACATTGCAATGTGATGCCAACTTTGTATTATATTTATAGATAATAGTATTCATTTCTGAATATTTATTCTGTTCCAAAGATATGCTTATAAACATTTGTACTAAAAGTACTCTGTTTTATGTGTTATTTAACACATTTAAGTACCTGTTGGGGAAATATCTTGTATAAGGACTCTTGGTTACAAGTGACAAAAATTAATTAAAGCTACTTTAAACAAAAGAGAGGCTAACTATGGACTGATCAACTGTGCTCAGAGGCAAAGATCACTTTGAACTGGAGGGACAGTTATAAAGGCACCCCTTTGGAATCCTTTGAACTAGGGAGGACACTCAATAGGTATTAACTGTTGCCCTTATCGATTTTCTTTTCTGAAAAATTTCTTGGCTCTTCTCCTATATTTTTTTGTAGCTAATCAACTTTAGAATCACTGTATCAAGGACCAGAAGATATCCTATTTGGATTTTGATTGCAGTTGCATTAAACCTATAAATTAATTTAAGAAGAACTGACATTTTTATAATAGTAATTGTTACCTAGGAACATGGTATGACTTCCCATTTATTCCTATCTTCTTTTATGTTCTTCCGTAAAATTTTGTAGTTTTCTTTATACTGTTCCTGTCCATTTCTTGTTACGACTATTCGGGAGTATTTTATGTCATTCATTTTTAAGTCAATTACAATCTGACTTCTAACTATTAATCTTAATTCTTTCTGTTGCTAAAATAAAAAGGGGGGAAGTAATAGAAATTACTGTAAGGACATTGAGGAAGCTAACAGAATTAAGAGAAGAGAATTAAAGGCGTAGCTTGAGAAAGAAAAATCAAGCTTTGGGAAAGAGCGCCAGGCCTGTTAGCAGAATGGCCAGATCCATGGGCTGAAACAAGGTTTATTCTCTTTCACAGGCTCTCTTTCACCATTGCTCATCTCTCATCTCTACCTGTCTCCATATTTTTACTTCATTCTGCTATTTCCATTATCAAAAAAAAAAAAAAGAAAGAAAGAAAAGAAAGGTTATTTTCTTTACTGGCTCCAGAAGGAGATCTCAGGAAAATGTTCAGATTGGCTCAGCTTGGATCAGATGCCTACCGTTGGACCATTTCTATAGCCAGATTTTATGTGATGCTATGATTGGCACAACCTAAGTTATGTGCCTGCCCCCGTGGGCAAAGAAATAGGATCTGTTTACAGAAGGGGAGAAAGGGATGCTGGAAAGATACTGCATCCACTAGCATTATTCCTGCTACATTTGCCTATAATGGCTTTGTTGTTAATTCCAATGGCCACTCTTCAATCCTTATAGTTCTTTTCCTCTCTGAAGCCTTTGATGTTATTGACAACTCTGAAGTTCTCTCCACCCTTTCTTTCTATAACACATTTTTCTTTGTTTTGCTCTTTTCACTCTTGCTGCTTCTTTTCATTCTCTTTTGTATCCATTTATTCTTTCATCCACCTTTCTTGTTAGTTTCACTCAGGCTCCATCCTTGGTTTATTTTTCTTCTCTTTCTAGAATGCATTATTCTGGATTACCTCGTTTAGTCCTATTTCTTCAAAAATTTATTATTATTATTATTATTATTTTGGTTCTTCAATTATCACCTGTATACTATTGATTCCAAATTCACTCTTTTAGTGAATTTGCCATATCTCACTTCCCATCTCTAGACTCAGCTTCCAGTGATAAGAAACTCATTGCTTTAACTATAAGCAAAAACAGTGGGTAAAACCATACTGACCACAGCAGACATTGACTATCTAGTGAATAATGTAGAAAATATGAACTGTGTCCTGCAAAAGAGTTTAATTTTCAGATCGCTCCCATGCTTGTACTCTTTGTTTTGTTTCCAAAGTATTTTTGTTTCCTGGTATTTCTCCTTCATCAATAAGACTCAGAAAGAAGAAGAAGAAGAAGAAGAAGAAGAAAAACACATAATAATATTTAAGAAAATGCTGGAATGGGAATCTATAAATTTTGTTCTAAATTTTGCTTTGCAACTGAACCTCTTTGTACATAGGATTCCTATTTCAAGATTGTGGTGGAGATCATATGAGATAATTAATGCATCTGAAAACACTTTAAAATCCGTGAACAACAATGTACATGAAACATGTATTATTATCGTTGCCTCTTCTTGCCCTAGCTATTTGTTCTTCTTGCCAGAGCTATGATATGAAAACTAATTTTGTCATTACCAGTTTGGACCAAGCAGGGCATCATCTCTCTTGAAGAGGTCCTTAATGATTTCATTAGTTATTTAAGTTCTAACTTGATACATATTGAACAACCATAGTATAGGTTTTAAAATTATGGTCTAAGTGTTTCAGTTATCTATCATTGCATGACATAGGGCTCCAAAACAGAGTGGTTTCAAATAAGAATTATTTCTTAAAATTCTGTAGATCTGCTAGAGAATTTTTCTGCTGTTTTTTGCCTAGGCTCACTCATGCATACAATTGCATTCAGAGAGTGAGCTGGGGCCTTGGTTCAGCTGGGACAGATGGGATGGCTGCTCCTTTGTCTTCATGATGGAGTTCATTCTCAGGAAGTCTAAATTATATTCCCTCTCCTGGTAGAGGCATTGTCCCAAGAGGCAAGCCCCAGTATGCAAGTGTGTATCAAGCCTCTGCTTATGTCGTGTTTGCTGATGTCCAGTTGACCAAAGTAAGCTGCATGACCAAGCCTAGAGTCAGTGTGAGAGGGACATTACGAGGGTATAAATACCAGGAAAGGAGCTCTGGTGGTGTGGTGGTTAAAGCATTTGACTGCTAACCAAAAGTTTGGTGGTTCAAACCCACCAGCTTCTTCACAGAAGAAAGATGGGGTAGTCTGCTTCTGTAAAGATTTACAGCCTTGGAAACCCATTGAGGGTCACTATGAGTTAGAATTGACTCAGTGGCAGTGAGTTTGGTTTTTTGGTATATACCAGGAAGCAGATTCAGTGAGGGTCATAAATGTAACAAATCTACAACAGCAGAGACCTACATTTTAAAACCTGGATAAAATGGATAACTTTGTAGGAAAATATAATTTACTGAAACTTACCCCAGATGAGAGTTGTAAATGTTTACATAGACAAATTGCCATGGGGAAAAGAGAAAATTGTTAACTAGCTACTCTTTGGAAAAAAAAAAAAAATTGCAAGGCTTAGATGGTTTTACAAAGGAATACTGCCAAATTCTTAGGGAAAAGTTATCTTTATTGCTATGTAAAATGCTACAAAATATAGGGGGACAAAATCTTACAAAATTCTTTATGAAGGGAGAATTGTATTAATACCTAAGTATAACAAATACAGAGCTCTGGTGGTGTAGTGCCTAAGACATGTGCCTGCTAACCAGAAGGCTGGTGGTTCAAACCCACCAGCCACTCCTTGGAAGGAAGATTGGGCAATCTACTTTCCTTAGAGATACTGCTTTGGAAACCCAAGGAGGGGTCGCTATGAGTTGGATTCAACTGAATGGCGGTGAGTTTATAACAAGTACAGAAGAACAAGTAAAAATACAGACCAATTATAAATAGAAATATTGAAGCAGAAGTTTTTAATGTGAGACCACATGCTTTACATTAAATTAAAGTGCAGTTGGGTCAAACATTTAAATGAAAAAAAGGAAATTGAAAGAAAATCAATGGAGCTCCTTTTTGTTGTGTGTTTTTTTTTTTCATAACTGTGGGATGGGAAAGCTATTTCTAAATATGTCATAATAGTAAAAAACCATAAAAGAAAATATTAATAAATTTAACTGCATACATTTAAAGATGACATTCTTTAAGATAATAAACAACAAAGTCAAAAACAAATGACAAATGGGGAAAAAATATTTGCAATTCATACTGCAAGCAGGTGCTGAGGTTTCTAGTATATAGAGAGCTTTTATAAATCAATTAAAAGAAGACCAACAAACTATTACCATAAAATAAAATACAAATGACCCTTAAACATACTGGAAATGCCCCATCTTATTTACAAAAATGGAAATATAAATGAAAATAACACTGGAATTTCATTTTTTGACTATCAGATTAGCAAAGATTAAAGGTTTGATTACAGTTTTCTCTCATACATTGCTAGTTGAGTGTAAATTGGCAATTTGGCACCATCTCACAGAATTCAAAATGCAGCCCAACAGGTCTTCTTCTGGGAATTTATCCCAGAATTTATTCACTCATGTATGAAATGATGTATGAAATAGATCACTCATTATAGCATTGTTTGTAATATCAAAAGATTTCATCAGTGGGGAATGCCCATGGTCATATATCCCTGCATTGGGACACAGCAGCTATGAAGATCCTCTTTGTGTGATATGGAATATTTCCATGTTCCAATGTTACTCAGAAAAAGCAAGATCCATAACAGTATGTATGTTGTTGTTATTGTTAAGTGCCACTGAGTTGGTTCCAACTCATAGTTAACCTATGTAAAACAGAAAAAAACATTGCCCGGTTCCATGCCATCTTCACAATCATTGCTGTTTGTAAACTGTTCATGTAAAAATAAGAGGAAAAAGCATACATGTAAAGTACATTTATGTGTATAGATTATCTCCAGAAAAATTCACAAAAGTTGTGTATCAGTTGATTGTGTTGTTGTTGTTGTTATGTGCCGTCGAGTCGGACCCAACTCATAGCGACCCCTCCTTGGGTTTCTGAGGCAGTATCACTACGGAAGTAGATTGCCCCATCTTCCTTCCGAGGAGTGGCTGGTGGGTTTGAACTGCCAGCCTTCTGGTTAGCAGTAAAGTGCCTTAGCCACTATGCTACCAGTTGACTGTAGAGAAAAAAAAATACTATATTATATAGGAGTATAAAGGTAGAGAAGAGCTTTTTACTATATACTCCTTTGTACTTTATGTATTATGTGAATGTATCACCAATTCTAAAATGTAAATAAAATAAATTTTAAAATGCTATTCCTTTTTTCTCATTTATATAATGTTGTTGTTGTTGTTAGATGCTGTCGATTTGTCTCTGATTCATAGTAACCCTGTGTACAGCAGAACAAAACACTGCCTGGTCCTGCGCCAGCTCCACAAACCTTGCTATACTTGTGCCCATCACTGCAGCCGCTGTGTCAATTCATATCGTTGAGGGCCTTCCCCTCTTTTGTTGACCCTTCACCTTACCAAGCATGACATCCTTCTCCAGGAGGGAATGGTCCCTTCTGACAACATGACCAAAGTAGGTGAGATGAAATCTGGCCATTCTTGCTTCCAGGGAGCATTCCGGCTGCACTTCCTCCAGGGCAGATTTGTTAGTTCTTTTCAGCAAT
>NW_006921932.1:2460652-2473217 GCF_000298275.1 Orycteropus afer afer
ATATAGTCCAGCTTCTCAGATTATTTGCTCAGCATACAGATTGAATAAGTATGGTGAAAGGATACAACCCTGACACACTCCCTTGTTGATTTTAAACCATGGAATATCCCCTTGTTCTGTTCGAACAACAGCCTTCTGGTCTATGTACAGGTTCCTCATGAATACAATTAAGTGTTTTGGAATTCCCGTTCTTCTCAATGTTATCCATAATCTGTTATGATCCACAAAATTAAATGCTTTTTAATTTTGCCTAGCCAATAAAACACAAGTAAACATCCTCTGGTATTCTTTGCATTGAGCCAAGGTCCATCTGACATCAGTAATGATATCCCTCGTTCCATGTCCTCTTCTGAATCCAGCCTGCACCTCTGGAAGTTCTCCATCAATATACTGCTGCAACCATTTTTGAATTATCTTCAGTAAGATTTTATTTGCATGTGATATTAATGATTTTGTTTGATAATTTCCACATTGTGTGGGATCACCTTTCTTTGGAATGGGTACAAATATGGATCTTCCAGTCAGTTGGCCAGGTAGTTGTCTTCCAAATCTCTTGGCATAGCTGAGTGAGTGCCTCCAGTGGGGTATCTGTTTGTTGAAACATCTCAGTGGGTACTCCATCAATTGCCAGAGCCTTGTTCTTCACCAATGTCTTCAGTGCAGCTTCGACTTCTTCCTTCAATACCATTGATTCTTGAACATATGCCACCTCCTGAAGTCGATGAAGATTGACCAGTTCTTTTCATACAGTGACTCCGTGTATTCCTTCTATCTTCTTTTGATGTGTCCTGCATCATTCAATATTTTGCCCATAGAATCTCTCAATATTGCAGCTCAAAGCTTAAATTTTTTCTTCAATTCTTTCAGCTTGAGAAATGATGAGCGTGTTCTCCCCTTTTGGTTTTCTAACTCCAGCTCTTTGCACATTTCATTATAGTAATTGGCTTTCTCTGCTCAAGCTGCTCTTTGAAATCTTCTGTTCAGCTCTTTTATCTTGTCATGTCTTCCATTTTCTTTAGCTACTCTCCATTCAAGGGCAAGTTTCAGAGTGTCTTCTGACATCCAATTCGGTCTTTTCTTCCTTTCTCATCTTTTTAATGACCTCTTACTTTCTTCATGGATGATGTTCTTGATGTCATCCCATAATTCCTCTGGTTTTCAGTCATTGGTGTTCAATGCATCAAATCTATTCTTAAGATGGTCTCTAAATTCAAGAGAAATGTATTCAGGGTCATATTTCAGCTGTCGTGGACTTGTTTTAATTGTCTTCAACTTCAAGTTGAACTTGCATATAAGCAGTTGATGGTCTGTTCCACAATCAGCTCCTGGCCTTATTTTGACTAAAGATATTGTGGGCATCAAAATACTTCACTAAAAGAGTAAACAGAGAACCTACTGGTAATGACACCTTGTACAAGGGACTAATCTCTAAGATTTGTAGGAAACTTCAACAACAAAAGGACAAATAGTCCAAGTAAAAAATGGGCAAAGGATATGAGTGTACATTTTACCAAAGAAGACTTTCAGGTGGCCAAAAAAATGCATGAAGAAATGTTTGTGATAATTAGCCATTAGAAAGATGCAAATCACAACTACAGTGAGATATCATCTCATCCTAGCATTAATAACAAAGTTAAAAAAAAAAAAAAAGAAAGAAATTCTGGTGAGGTTGTGAAGAGACAGGAAGGAAGCCTCATACACTGCTGGTGGGACTATAAAGTATTACAACCACTGTAGAGAATGGCATGATGCTTCCTTTAAAAATTGGAAATGGAAATACCATATGATCCAGCAAACCCACTATTAGAGATATATCCTAGAGAAATAAGAGCCATGACATGGACAGATACATATGCACACCCATGTTCATTGCACCATTATTTACAATAGCAAAAAGATGGAAACAACCTAAGTACCCATCAATGGATGAATGGATGAACATTAGTGCACAGCAAAATATTATGTAGAAAAAGAATAATGATGAATCTGTGAAATACCTCTTAATATGAATGAACCTAGAGGATAGGGCCAGTGGCCAGAGTAGGTAAGGTGGGTGGGGACAGCCCCCATTTGGTAGGAAGCAGTGGCAGACAGGACTGGCAACTAGAACAGGTAAGGCAGGCAGAGAACATCCCCCAGGTGGCAGACAAGGCTGGCAGACAGGTATGGGGTAGCCCAGGAAGTGAGAGGAGCAGTTGGAACAGCTAAGGGAGACGAACTTGTCTGTAAATTTGTCATACTGTGGTGG
Organism: Orycteropus afer afer; assembly: GCF_000298275.1. Classification (NCBI taxonomy): domain Eukaryota; kingdom Metazoa; phylum Chordata; class Mammalia; order Tubulidentata; family Orycteropodidae; genus Orycteropus; species Orycteropus afer. The sequence goes on from NW_006921932.1 coordinate 2,462,901, forward strand.
CTTACATGTTGCTGTGAGGTTGGAGACTGTGCTAGCAGGGGTACCCATGGTGGACCAGTTTCAGTGGAGCTTCCAGACTGAGACAGACTTAGAAGAAGGAAGATGCCATCCACTTCTCAAAGAATTGGCTAGTGAAAACCTTATGAATAGTAGTAAAACACCATCTGATATATTATTGGAAAACTTTATGAATAGCCCTGAACATCATCCACTACAGTGCCGGAAGTTGGGCCCCTCAAGTTGGAAGGCACTCAAAACATGACTGGGAAAGAACTGCCTCATAAAAGTAGAGCCTACCTTAATGATATAGATAATGTAGAGCTTTCGGGGCCTCCACTTGCTGAAGTGGCACCACTGAATATGAGAAGAAACAGCTGCAAGCATCCATTGATAATAGGAACATGGAATGTATGAAGTATGAATCTAGGTAAATTGGAAGTTGTCAAAAATGAAATGCATAAAGATTGATATCCTAGGCATTTGTGAGTTGAAATGGACCGGTTTTGGCCATTTTGAATCAGATAACCATATGATCTACTATGCTGGGAATGACAAATTGAAGAAGAATGGCATGGCATTCTGTTGAATGTTTCAAGATCTGTTCTGAAGTACAATGCTGTCAGTGATAAAATAATATCCATATGCCTGCAGGGAAGGAGTTCTGGTAGGGTAGTACCTAAGGCATATGACTGCTAACCAGAAGGCTGGCGCTTCAAACCCACAAGCCACTCCTCAGAAGGAAGGTTGGGCATCTACTTCCGTAGTGATACCACCTCAAAAACCCAAGGAGGGGTTGTTATGAGTCAGATATGACTTGATGGCAGTGGATTTGATTTGGTTTTGGTCTACAAGGAAAGCCAGTTAGTAGTTCTATTATTCAAATATACATACCAACCACCAAAGGCAAAGATGAGGAAATTGAAGATTTTTACCAACTTCAGCTGTCTGAAATTGACCAAACATGCAATCATGATGCTTATCACTGATGACTGGAATGCAAAAGTTGGAAACAAAGAAGAATCACCAGTAGTTGGAAAATTTGGCCTTGAAGATAGATGTAATGCTGGAGATCGCATGATAGAATTTTGCAAGACCAATGACTTATTCATCGCAAATACCTTTTTCAACAACACAAATAGTAGCTATACACATGGACTTCACCAGATGGAGAACACAGGAATCAAATTGACTATATCTGTGGCAAGAGGTGATGGAGACGCTCAATATCTTCAGGCAAAATAAGGCCAGGAGATGATTATGGAACCAATCATAAACTGCTCAGTTGCAAGTTGAAGACAATTAAAACAAGTTCACAAGAGACAAAATATGACCTTTAATATGTCCCTGCTGAATTTAAAGACCATTTAAAGAATAGTTTTGATGCATTGAACACCAGTGACCAAAAGTGAGAGGAATTGTGGGATGACATCAAGAACATCACCCATGCTTGGGACCATAGTCACAGGGGACATCAAGCTCAATTGGCATAACATACTATACAAAGCATTGTTCCACCTCCTACTTTGGCAAGTAGTGACTGGGATCTTAAAATATGCAAGCTGCCATCTGGATGCAATGATGGATCTCTCCTCGTCAAGAGCAAAGACGAAAGAAGAAAACCAAAATTAATGGAAACAATCAGTCCTAGCGACTGGTACACCATCCAATCTGCAACCTATACAACTATGAGACCAGAAGAACTAGATGGTGCCCGGCTACCACTGTCATCCACTTGGAAGGGATGTAGGAGATCCTGCATAGAGAGGGAGAACAATGTGGAACAAAACTCAAAATCATTTGGAGGCAAAAAAAAAAAAAAAAAAGAAGGGGGGGACCAGGTTTGCTGGTCCAGTAGAGCCTGGTGGAACCACTGAGACTATGGGCCCTAACTGCCCTTCAGGTCTGGAATTGAACCCACACCTGTGGTTTCCAGCCATACAAAGTACAGGCATGTGAGTTAAACATTTACCTCAAGTAGACACATGCCCTGGAGAGAATAATCATGGGAGAAGGAAGGGCTGCTTATGCACAGGGAGACAGCTCAGGGGGCAGGAGAGTGTGGACGGATGGACACTGGGAAGTGGTAACTATGGGGAGGAAGTGGGAGGGGAGCTGTTGCATTGTGGTAAACTGTGATCAATGACATGAGACAAAGTATATGTGAACTGCTGTATAGAAAGTGAATTTGCTCTGTAAATTTACCCAAATCACAATAAAAAAAAAAGAACATCATTCATGAAGAAAGCAAGAGGTCATTAAAAAGATGAGAAAAGAAGAAAGGACCAAAATGGATGTCAGAAAAGACTGTGAAACTTGCCCTTGAGTGGACTGTAGCTAAAGAAAATGGAAAAAATGACAAGATAAAAGAGTTGAACAGATTTCAAAGAGCAGCTCGAGCAGACAAAGCCAATTACTATAATGAAATGTGCAAAGACCTGGAGTTAGAAAACCAAAAGGGAAGAACACACTCGGCATTTCTCAAGCTAAAAGAACTGAGGAAAAAAATTAAGCCTTGAATTGCAGTATTGAAGGATTCTATGAGCAAAATGTTGAATAAGAAGGAGGCATCAAAATAAGATGGAAGAAATACACAGAGTCACTGTACCAAAAATAACTGGTCGATCTTCATCCATTTCAGGAGGTGACATATGTTCAAGAACCAGTGGTATTGAAGGAAGAAGTCGAAGCTGCACTGAAGGCATTGGTGAAGAACAAGGCTCCAGGAATTGATGAAATACCCTTTAAGATGTTTCAACAAACAGATGCCCCACTGGAGGCACTCACTCGGTTATGCCAAGATTTGGAAGAACTACGTGGCCAACTGACTGAAAGAGATCCATATTTGTGCCCATTCTGAAGAGAGGTGATCCCACAGAATGTGGAAATTGTTGAACAATGTCATTAATATCACATGCAAGTAAAATCTTACTGAAGATAATTCAAAAATGGTTGCAGCAGTATATTGACAAAGAACTTCCAGAGGTGCAGGCTGGATTCAGAAGAGGACATGGAACGAGGGATATCATTACTGATGTCAGATGGATCTTGGCTCAATGCAAAGAATACCAGAAAGATGTTTACTTGTATTTCCTTGACTATGCAAAAGAATTTGATTGTGTGGATCATAACAAATTGTGGATAGTGTTGAGAAGAAAGGGAATTCCAGAACACTTAATTGTACTCATGAGGAACGTGTATGTAGACCATAGATACATTATAAACTATGCAGTGCCCCTTGTTCTGTCATTCAAACAGAACAAGGGGCACTGCATAGTTTATAATCAAGAACGGAGTGTGTCAGGGTTGTATCCTTTCCCCATATTTATTCATTCTATATGCTGAGCAAATAATCCAAGAAGCTGGACTATATGAAGAAGAACATGACATCAGGATTGGAGGAAGAATCATTAACAACCTGTGATATGCTGATGACATAACTTTGCTTGCTGAAAGTGCGGGTGATTTAAAGCATTTACTGATGAAGATTGAAGACTACAGTCTGCAGTATGAATTACATCTCAATATAAAGAAAACAAAAATTCTCACAATTGGACCTGTAAGCAGTATCATGATGAATGGAGAAAAGATTGCAGTCGTCAAAGACTTCACATTGCTTGGTTCTATAATTGACGCCAATGGAAGCACCAGTCAGGACATCAGACAATGTATAGCACTGGGTGAGTCAGCTGCAAAGGACCTCTTTCAAGTGCTGAGGAGCAAAGATATCTCCTTGAGGACTAAGGTGTGCCTGACACAAGCCATGATATTTTCAATTGCCACATAGGTGCTCTGGTAGCATAGTACTTAAGGCACTTGACTGCTAACTAGAAGGCTGGTGGTTCAAACCCACCAGCCACTCCTCGGAAGGAAGGTTGGGCAATCTACTTCCGTAGTGATACTGCCTCGGCAACCCAAGGAGGGGTCACTCTGAGTTGGGTCCGACTCGATGGCACATAACAACATATGCGTGTGAGAGCTGGACAATGAATAAAGAAGACCAAAGAAGAGTTGATGCTTTTGAGATGTGGTGCTGGAGAAGAATGCTGAAAGTACCATGGACTGCTAAAAGAACTAACAAATCTGCCATGGAGGAAGTGCAGCCAGAATGCTCATTGGAAGTGAGAATGACCAGACTTAGTCTCACCTACTTTGGTCATATTGTCAGAAACGACCATTCCCTGGAGAAGGATGTCATGCTTGGTATGGTGGAAGGTCCACGAAGGAGGGGAAGGTCCACGAAGGAGGGGAAGGCCCTCAAGGAGATGGATTGACACAGTGGCTGCCGCGTTGGGCTCAAGTATAGAAGGAATCGGTGGAGCTGGTGTAGGACCGGGCGGTGTTTCGTTCTGCTGTGCATAGGGTCGCTATGAGTCAAGAGATGAGTCGAAGGCACCTAACAAGAACAACAACATCTTCCAAATGTTCTACATTTTGCTTTCTTTCCTCTACTTAATTTGTCTTAGTGACTATTCTTACCAGTACACTTAAAACTGCCTTGTCTTTTTAATGGCAAACTTTTATTTTATTTTTTAATACTTACATTTTGTGGATGTGAGTATTATTTAGATAATGAATTCTCAAATGGCAGAAAAGCATCCTGTCCCTCTGATACTCCTACTCTCAGCTCTACATTTCCCTCCCTTGGGTTATTTTCTTCCTGTTCCAGCAACATCTAGCCAGGAGCTTCTATTCTACCTCTCCCATGGTGAGGGGAAGGGGGAAGTCATGATTGTTGTTCCACAGTTTCATGTTCCCCCCAAGGTGACCAGAATTAGTGCAAATACTATGTGGTTATAGTTGGCCCAATAGCTGACTATTCTTTGGCTTAATAAGGGGACCATGTGAAAGGTACACAAACAGTAAAAAGAAAAGAGAGTAAATTCTTCATTTATGGAGGTTACAGTCAAAACAAATTTACAAGGGAGGTTATGTTGGTGTAGAGACAAAATAGGATGTTTTTTTTTAATTATTTAAATAAATATTTATTTTTAATATTTAAATTTAAAAGTTTATTTTTTAATTATATATTTTGACAATATATCAGTGGTGAACTCAACTTTAGAAAGTACGACAGCTTTGTGTCTTGTCTGTTTTTCCTAATCCAGTCCATCAGCAAAAAAAAAAAAGACAGATAATTTTCTACTCTCCTCCAGATCGGTGTATTTTGTGTTCCTGGATAAAAGGAGACTGACTAGACCCCAGAATTTGTCTTTGGAAACTAGGAAAATAGTTTTCAGGTCTCTGAGAGTTTTGTGGGTGTCAAAAGAAAAAGAGAAATTCAGCTCTGCAGCAGGACATTGAGTACCTGCATAAGCTGGTGGCATTGCTTGCGCCTCTCCGTGAAAGTCTCCTCAGTTGGGTCTGTGGTGTACGTCCCTGGGGCAAGCTCCACAGGCCTGCCTCCTGAAGTGGAAGACAAGAAATCATCTTTAGTGACCCTACTCTGAAAGACTAAGAAGCAGATGTGCCTCAAAAGATGAGTGTAATTATCCCTGATTTAATTTGAGTTAGAAAAATTTAAAAAATATAACATTTCCTGTCCTGAGAATTATAAAGCAACAAATACTAGTGAGAAAAGTAAATAATTTGAAAGTTCAAATCTCCTAGTAATCATAAGGCAATGAAATATGGCTACATTTACAAGAAATAGAACCCTGGAAGATTAATGTGTTTGAATTAAATTGGACAATTTTTCAGACTAGGGTAAAATTGTGTTTGACTTGTGAGTTTCTGGTTACTAAGGCTACCAGTAAGTGAGAAGCAGAGATTTCAGAACTGTAGAGAGACCTAAGTCAAATCCTTTTGGGGACCTGGGTCCACATGAAACAAATGACATTTTCAGGCAAGACACACTTTGGGCATCACACTGTTCTCGGAATGAATTAAAACAATAGTCCTGACATGGAAATCTAAAGCTGGCTGACACAACTTGATCATAATGCAGCAGTTTGAATTAACTTGTAAGTGTTATGTTTGAAAATTGAAAGTGTGATGTGATAGGCTTTAAGTCATAAGTTTTGAAAGCACAAATGGGTTTCTCGTGCCTAGGCAGTTCCATCCCTGAAAGCCTAGTTTCTCTTGATGAAAGTGTGGATACTTCTTATTTGGCAGCAAAAACAAAGCTGGCCTAATGACTGTCTCTTGAAGTCACCCTGAGGCAACAGGGCACACCTGGCTCTGCTGTGAAGCTGTTTTGATCTACTGGCATGATTGTTACTCTTGTGAGAGATATTTCAGAGGTAAAAATAAATGGAGCATGAGGGAAGAAGTTGAGAATGGTTCTAGGTTTCTTATTGTGACTTGCTGAATAATATACCACCAAATGAAGTAAAGTAACATAGAAAAAAGGTAGCTTTTATTATAAATATAATGATCTCAGCTTTTGAGATGTTTTATTGAAGTGCCTATGGGAAACCCCTGTGGATATGTTAATGGGTAGCTAAATGTCCATATTCTGTGGTGAGGAGAGGACTAGTAGCTGAGTACAATAATTTGTGAGTCATCAATGGTAATAATGGTAATATTAAGTATGATTAACACTTAACTAGGATTTACTATATACCGGGCTATATTGTGAACACTTTGTTGTTGTTGTTGTTGTTGTTATGTGCCTTCGAGTTGTACCTGACTCATAGCCACCCCTCCTTGGGTTTCCGAGGCAGAATCACTACGGAAGTAGATTGCCTAACCTTCCTTCCCAGGAGTGGCTGGTGGGTTTGAACTGCCAGCCTTCTGGTTAGCAGTCAAGTAACACTTTGGATATGTTAATTCACATATTATTTCAATGACCTTATTATGGAGATACTATTATCCTCATTTACTGATGAAGAAACTGAGGCATAGGGAGGTTAACCTATTATATAAGCCACACCATGATAGACATGGAAATGTGCCTCGTAGGTCCATCTTGAAGGAAAGACTTATAACTCAGCTGTGGAGAATGCAGTCAGCACACAGCCAGCAGCTTTCAGCTCTTTGAGCATCTGCAAAGAGCCACCTTGTTCAAGATCTCACCTTTCCCAAGAAAGCCTGTATCTGGCAACTGAATGAAGCAAGGCATAAAGAGAATAAGATCGTTCAAGGCATAAAGAGAGCAAGAAAGACTCTTAAAAATTGAAATCCAGAAGCAAAAATTTTAGAAATATATATGCTGTTCTAGAAAGTAGAATAGTCAAAGACATGAAAAATAAGAATATAAAATATTTTTAAATGAGAGAAAACTAGCTAGAAGATCCAACATCTGCCTAATAGGAGTTTCAGAAACATAGCACAGAGAAAATGGTGGGAAAGAGTTTATCAAAGAAACAATTTAAGACACATTTCTAGAGCTGACGGGTTGAGTTTCCAGATTGAGAAGACATACTGAGACTTTTTCACACAGTGCCTTTCACACACACTTTTTCACACATTTGGCTGCTAACCAGAGGGCTGATGGTACAAATGGGTCAATCTACAGCTGTAAAGGTTTACCACCTCAGAAAGGCAATAAGGGTTGCTATGAGTTGGAATCAACTCGATGACAGCAAGTTTGGTTTGTCTTTTCCAACAAATCATGAAAAAGAGCCACATTAAAGAGAAAACACAGCCAGAAACAAATAATAGGTATCAGAATAACTTCAGATTTCTCAATAGCAACATTGGAAGATGATGGAGCAATGCATTAAAAAATATAGGTATATTTATTTCCACCTAGAATTCTATACCTTGCTAAACCATCAATCAACAGGAGGAACAAGCATAACAGTTTCAGAGTGTAAAGTTTAAAAAAGTTTATCTCCCATCTTTCTCTCATAGGAAGCTGTGAAATTATAAACTGAGTTTTTAAAATGTGGCAACAGGAAAAGGAGATCCATTTGAGAAATAAAGTTATAGATTAATTTACAAATAAACTTATAGATTATCTGATGTGTTTAGACAAACTGAACAAAGATTTAGAGTTTTCTTTGAGAGTTTGAGAATAAATTAGTAATAAATACATAGAAGGCCAAGTAAATGAAAACAAGTGAGGTAATATTAACACCATGAAAAACAAATAAAAATGTTATAAGGATAAAAATATTATATTAATACATAAGCTGTGAATAATATTTACATAATCATAATAATATAAAAACAATATAAATCTCAAATTGTGATGTAATTACATTGAAAAGATGGTGAAAGAGAAAATATATGTATTTTGGAAGGGCAAGAGGAAATGTAAATAAGATAAATTAAATCACTGCTATTTTGTTGTTAAAAACTCTACTGTATCTGATTGTTTAAACTATGTGCCTATATTATGCATTCTATTAAGTGACTATTGGATGATGATCATGAATATTATGTTTAGTATGAATGAAAGTAACTGACTTAATCTTACTCAAATACGTACTTAAGATTTAGAATTCATTTTTCACTTAGAGCTTATATATAGATTAAACAGATACTTGGTCTTAAGCAACTTGGAAGTAAAGATATGCACTAGAAAACTGTTAAGATGATTTTAAACCAAACCAAAAACAAAACTCACTGCCGTGGAGTTGGATCCAACTCATAGCAACCCCTCCTTGGGTTGCTGAGGAGGTATCACTATGGAAGTAGATTGCCCAACCTTCCTTCCGAGGAGTGGCTGGTGGGTTTGACCTGCCAGCCTTCTGGTTATCAAAGGCCTTAGGCACTACACCACCAGAGCTCCCAAGATGATTCTAGGGGTGACAAAAATATTGATGTTGGAGATGTCTGTGAAGAATTTGAAAATATTGCTTAATGCATGTGTATGAGTGGAAAAACATATAAAAATAATATTAGATAATATGAAATTATAAATATTAATTAAGAAATTATCTTTTTTTGTTTCATCAATGTTCCTAAAAAGTTACATATTCTCAAAACTCATTGTTGTTGAGTTGGATCCAACTCATTAGTGACACTTCCTTGGATTTCGGATGGTATCACTACAGAAGTAGAGCACCCTATCTTACTTCCAAGGAGTAGCTGGTGGATTTGAACTGCCAGCCTTCTGGTTAGCAGTCAAATGCCTTAGGCACTACACTATATATTCTAGGGGGCAAAAATCTATTTTTCTATTTTCTCACTGGGAAAATAAAAGATTGATTTAAATTTGAATTCATTTTCTATTTGAGCAAATTTGGCTATTGTTTACTGCATTGTTCTCTGTAGTTACAGTTAAGGACATAGAAATTAATTTAAGAATCTACCACTAATTAGTTTTCCTCCTTTGTCTGTATTGTTGTTGTTGTTGTTAGGTGCTGTCAAGTCATCTCTTACTCATAGTGACCCTATGCACAGCAGAACGAAACACCACCCGGTCCTGAGCTAGCTCCATGATTCTTGCTATATTTGAGCCCATCGCCACTGCCACTGTGTCAACCTATCTCATTGCGGGCCTTCCCCTCTTTCATCAACCCTCCATCTTACCAAGCATGACATCCTTCTCCATGGAACGGTCTTTTCTGACAACATCACCAAAGTATGTAGGACAAAGTCTGGCCATTCTTGCCTCCAAGGAGAATTCTGGCTGCACTTTCTTCAGGACAGACCTGTTAGTTCTTTTAGCAGTCCATGGTACTTTCAGCATTCTTTGCCAACAACACGGCTCAAAAGCATCAATTCTTCTTCAGTCTTCCTTATTCATTGTCCAGCTCTCACATGCATATGAGGCGATTGAAAATACCATGGCTTGTGTCAGGCGTACCTTAGTCCTCAAGGAGACATCTTTGCTCTTCCGCACTTGAAAGAGGTCCTTTGCAGCTGATTTGCCCAGTGCTATATGTTGTCTGATGTCCTGACTGCTGCTTCCATTGGAGTCGATTGTAGAACCAAGTATTGTGAATTCTTTGACAACCTCAATCTTTTCTCCATTTATTGTATTGTTGTTTGTAGGACCAGTTGTGAGTATTTTTGTTTTCTTTATATTGAGATGTAATCCATACTACAGACTGTATTCTTCAATATTCATCAGTAAGTACTTCAAGTCTTCCTCTCTTTCAGCAAAGTTGTGTTGTCAGCATATTACAGGTTGTTAACGATTCTTCCGCCAATCCTAATGACACATTCTTCTTCATATAGTCCAGCTTCTCAGATTATTTGCTCAGCATAGAGATTGAATGAGTATGGTGAAAGGATACAACCCTGATGCACTACCTTCTTGATTTTAAACCATGTAGTGTTCCCTTTTTCTGTTCGAATGACAACCTCCTGGTCTATGCACAGGTTCTTCATGAGTACAATTAAGTGTTCTGGAATTCCCATTCTTCTCAATGTTATCCACAATTTGTTTTGATCCACACAATCAAATGCTTTTGCATAGTCAAT
>NW_006921932.1:2474192-2475805 GCF_000298275.1 Orycteropus afer afer
TTCCAGACCTGAAGGGCAGCTAGGGGCCATAGTCTCAGTGGTTACACCAGGCTCTATTGGACCAGCAAACCTGGTCCCCACCTTCTTCTTCTTTTTTTTTTTCTGTTCAGTTCTTTTATCCTGTCATTTCTTCCATTTGCTTTAGCTACTCTTCAGTCAAGGGCAAGTTTCAGAGTCTCTTCTGACATCCATTTTGGTCTTTTCTTTCTTTCTCATCTTTTTGATGACTTCTTGCTTTCTTCATGGATGATGTTCTTGATGTCATCCCACAATTCTTCTGGTTTCCAGTCTTTGGTGTTCAATGCATCAAATCTATTCTTAAGATGGTCTCTAAATTCAGGAGGGATGTAATCAAGGGCATGTTTTGGCTCTCGTGGACTTGTTTTAATTGTCTTCAACTTCAAGTTGAACTTGCATACGAGCAGTTGATGGTCTATTCCACAATCAGCTCCTAGCTTTGTTTTGGCTGAAGATACTGAACTTTTCCATCTCCTCTTGCCACAGATGTAGTCAGTCTGATTCCTTTGTACTCCATCTGGTGAAGTCCACATGTATAGCCACCATTTGTGTTGTTGAAAAAAGGTATTTGCAATTAATACATTGTTGGTCTTGCAAAATTCTGTCATGTGATCTCCAGCATTATTTCTGTCACTAAGGCCAAATTTTCCAACACCGGTGATTCTTCTTTGTTTCCAACTTCTGCATTCCAATCACCAGTGATAAGCAACGCATCTTGATTGCATGTTCGGTCAATTTCAGACTACAGAAGTTGGTAAAAATCTTCAATTTCTTCATCTTTGGCTTTGGTGGTTGGTGTGTAAATTTGAATAATAGTAGTATTAACGGGTCTTCCTTGTAGGCATGTGGATGTCACCGACAGCATTGCACTTCAAGGCAGATATTGAAACATCCTTTGTGATGATGAATGCCACACCATTCCTCTTCAATTTGTCATTCCCGGCATAGTAGATCATATGTTTGTCTGATTCAAAATGCCCAAAACCAGTCCATTTCAGTTCACTAATGCCTAGGATATCAATCTTTATCCATTCCATTTCATTTTTGACAATTTCCAATTTTCCTAGATTCATACTTCATACATTCCATGTTCCAATTATTAATGGATGTTTGCAGCTGTTTCTCCTCAATTTGAGTCGTGCCATGTCAGCACATGGAGGTCCTGAAAGACTTACTTCATCCATATCATTAAGGTTGGTTCTACTCTGATGAGGCAGCTCTTTCCCAGTCCTATATTGAGTGCCTTCCAACCCAAGGGGCTCATTTTCCTGCACTGTGTTGGACAATGTTTCCAAGCTATTCATAAAATTGCCCAGTAATGTATCAGGCAGTGTTTCTCTGCTACTCATGTTTTTCCCTGGCCAGTGTTTTAGAAGTGGATGGCCTCTTCCTTCTTCCAAGTCTGTCTTAGTCTGTAAACTGCATTGAAACCTGTGTACCATGTGCAACTCTTCTGGCATCTGGAACATCAGTGGCACAGCCTCAAGCCTCACAGCAATGTACAAGCCTCACAGGATGACACACTGACATACAAATTTGTTTCCCTTAGCTGTTGGAAACCTCTGCACCCTGCCCTTACCTAATTCCTACCTGGA
>NW_006921932.1:2476099-2482949 GCF_000298275.1 Orycteropus afer afer
CAAGATATCCAGGGACATCCTGGGAAGAGCCACATTCTTTGAGGGATTGGAACCCTGGTGTGCTGACTACAAACTTCCATGAGTGAGCAGCCCACCACTCGGCCTGGAGATCTTGGATTCGTCTTTTGTTGGAGTCAACAACCAGTGTACTGCCTGCCAGCCTTGAATCTCTCGGCCCCCTACGCTTACAGAAGCTAAAGTGGCCGCCAGCCCATCTCCTCCAGAGACTTGGACTTGTCGGCTTGGACTTGTCGGCTTCTATATGCTTGTGAGCCATATTCCTAAGATAAATTTCTCTCTCTATAAATATATATATACACTTTGCTAGTTTTTGTGTTTCTCTAGAGAACCCAGTCTAACACACCTGGATATCCTGCCTCTCTGGAGATACCCAGCCTTTCCTGCTCCCTCCCTTTCCTGGCTCTAGGGGGCTTGGGCCCTAGCCTTGCCTCCCACCCACCCCCCTTTTTTTGTCTGTCTTAGATAGTAATTAAAACCATGCTTATGTGAAATTCATGTGTTATGTTAAATCTCCTCTTGTCACCTTAATTAATAATTTAATTTTTTTATACCATTCAAAATATGCTGATAAGTAACCATAGGCTCTATAGTTTACAAAAAGCTAAACCTATCCAAGCATTCATTTGAGATTGAAATTATTTTATATAATTCTCATTGGCAGCCTTTTATAAGTGAAGTCTAAAGATATAACCTAGAAGCAAGAGACTAAATTTGTGGTATATAATTTTATAGTTAAGACTTTAAAGTATCCAATAAAATGGCTAACCTCCTGTGTTTTAACCCCATCTAAAATTAATCCCACACTTTGGACCACATTTCTGACAATGGAGTCTTTTATTCTAAGTTTACAATATTAGCTTGAGGTCCAGGAACATCCCTGAGAGGACAAAAAGCAATCACTGAGGAAACCATTATAGAAATTCCGAGTATCTTTCAGGTGCTTTACAGCTGACAACTGAAGACCTTTTAGAAGTGGTCCTGTTGTGATAGGGAATATTACTTCAGGGTCAGCCTGTGACAAGATTATGTGTGGAAAACCTTGGAATTCCAATAAAGAAAGAAAGAAAGCAAAAAAACAAACAAACTACAAGATAAAACCAAATTACTTATCCTCCTAATGAAAAAGGGTTCTTTCTTCATTACACCTATAGAAGTGATCAGTCTTAAAGATAACAGCAATGGAACTGAATTGCTAATATTTTTCAATTGCTCATTGATTCTACTAGAAAGGGTTTAATTGTGTTTAGACATGAATGAGAGAGCATAACTTTTTCTTCTGTTGTTCTTCCTGTGATAGCCAAGTCTAATAATTTTCATGTGAAATATGATTTAATTGCATGGTTTTCTATAAATAAATAATTTCTGTGTTTAATAGAGTAGAGAAGCTATCTTTAATTCACTTCTCCTTTTAGTATGTTTTAGAATGAAGTGTAGACATGAAGTTCCCTTTTTTTTCTCTGGTTGACAGTTCATTACTGAATAGTTGTGGGGTTTACTCATCAGGGGAAAAAATGACCCCAGAATTATCTGATCACTAATGACTTCATTTTAATAACTAAGTACAAAAAAGAGAAGCACAGTGAAGGACATTTTCTTACCCAATTCAGATGGAAATATGATTCAAGAAGAAACATTATATAAATGTTTATTTTTATATACAAAGTTGCATTATCTACAAGTATTGTTGCACAGTGTAATAAAGTACTCCTGGTGATAAGCAATTAGTAATAGCTAACTATTATTTTCATATTTCTATTTTTTTATGTTCCCATTTAAAGCAATATCTATATAAAAAAATTACAAGGAGAGGAAAAGGAAGAGAAGAAATTAGGATAGGCTATAAAGGTTGTAAAAACCCTAAATGGTGTGATTACAGGGCATCATGGCCACTGAATAGATCCATTAGTTGTAATTGAGGCTGTCGGGAGCTAGTTAAACAGCTGTCTCTGAGGAGGTCACCTTCCAGATATGAGCTGGCCTATGCTGAGGTTTAGCCTTGACAAGAGGTTGAATCCTGACTCATCTGGACAAACCATACCCCCCCCAAATATATATATACACACATATATATGTATGTGTGTGTGTGTATAGATATAGATATAGATATATGGATTGTTATAATAGGAATGAAGTGGCAAGGCTCAAAAGTAACTTTCTGGACTGAAAGAAAATGCATAGTATAAGTAGTGATAATCACCCTAGACAAACTTTATTGCCTGTCTTATTCCTAGCTTGTGCTGCAACACACGTGCACACACACATGCACACACACACACACACACACAAAGCTCTTTTTGCTTTCTGGAGCCACTCTCAACCTCTGTCCACCCAGCTGAGACTTCTAGGAATAGCACTGAAAGGGATTTCTTCCTTCTGACCTCCAGTTGTGCTAAGCCAAGGGAAAGCTCTGTTGGAGATTGAAAGGTGGAAATATATATATATATATATATATATATATATATATATATATATATATATATATATATATATATATATATATATATATATATATACACACATATATATACATATACATACATACATACACATAAGGCTGGCAGTTCAAACCCACCAGCCACTCCTCGGAAGGAAGATGGGGCAATCTACTTCCGTAGTGATACTGCCTTGGAAACTCACAGAGGGGTGGCTATGAATTGGGTCCAACTCGATGGCACATAACAGCAACAACATACATACCCCATTTGGAAGAATTTTATTCCCCTGGTTCCCTCCTGGATATTTAATTCTGGTTTCATCTTTGTCAGTCTTGTCCTCTACCAAAGACCACAGCAGAGCTGGACTAGGGTGAGGTAAGTGAAGCACACTGTTGTTGTTGTTGTTATGTGCTGTCGAGTCAGACCAACTCATAGCGACCCCTCCTTGGGTTTCCAAGGCAGTATCACTATGGAACAAAATTTAAGGAAGCACTCACTCTCAGAATTGTGCAAGGACAGGGTTGGCACTTGAGAGTGAGTGCCTCCTTAAATTCTGATTACTAATTTCTTACATTAATCCTTCCTTTAACTGAGCTGGTTTGAGTGGATTCTGTCCCTTATAATCAAACCAGTTCAGACAAAACTAACAAAGAACACAGAAGCCTGAGAAGTACCTGGACAACACCTGACTGTTCTAAATGAATTCAGGCTTCTTGGGTCCAGAAATATTACATCCTGGGCAGAACTGGCTACATAATTGTTAAAGTCCAGTGAAAAATTAAAATGTGGGACCTTTGTTGAAAAATTATTGAGAATTTCAAGACAATGATTAAAAAAAAAAAAAACCCACTGCCATCAAGTTGATTCCAAGTCATAGCAACCCCCACTGAGTTTTCAAGGTGGTAAATCTTTACAGAAGTAGATGCCCAGTCTTCCTTCCGTGGAGTGGCTGGTGGGTTTGAACCACCAACCTTCTGGTTTGCAGTCAAATGCCTTAGGCACTACACCACCAGAGCTCCTTACAAGATAATAATTGTAGAGCGTTATTCCAAGAATGGGGACTTTCTGAGTATTGGGCCCTGTGTGACTAAAATGAAATGGTTGATCTTTGAGAAATTGTGGAGAACTGAAGAAGTGTTAAAAAATTAAGTTGAAAGTCATTTTAAAAGCTTGCAATGACTTTGACACCATGAACCTTTTATTTAGCCCATGGTTTTTATTAAAAACAAAACAAAACAAAACAAAAAGCCAAAAAGAGCTCCTTACATATAGTAAAGACTTAACAGTAGCAGCAACAGTGACAGCTAATATTTATAGAGCTCTGATTATGGATTCAGGACCTGATACATAGTGAGTATTTATACTTGTTGAAGGAATGAATGGATGGATGAAATCCAGACACTAAGAGTTTTATTAGAATGACCTTATTTAATCCTTAAGTGACTTCATGAGGTAACCTTGTTGCTGTCGAGTGAATTCTGACTCATGGAAACCCACTATGTTACAGAATAAAACTATCCTTTATCATAGGGTTTTCTTGACTATAATCTATGGAAACAGATCACCAGCCCTTCTTCCATGGCACCATTGGGTGGGTTTGAACTGCCAACCTTTAGATAGTAGTCATGTGTAAACTGTTTGTACCATGAATTTGCATGAGGTACATGTCATAATTATCTCCATTTTACAGATAGGAACCCAAAGTTGTTAGCAATTTAACCAAAGTCAGTTAGTTAACCTCTGGGATTTGCACCTAGATTTATCTGATTTCAAAGTCTAAACTCTTGACCACTCTGCCCATAGTGGGCACCCTGGAATGATTATTTGGATTATCTTTTGGTATTGACTGAATTGTACCTCTAAAAAAAAAAGATTTTTTTTTTTAACCTCACTGCCATAGAGTCAATTCTGACTCTGAGATGGTAAATCATTACAGAAGTAGATTGCCCCATCTTCCTTCTGCAGAGCAGCTGGTAGGTTTGAACTGCCAACCTTCTGGTTAGTAGTCAAATGCTTTAGGCACCATGACATCAGAGCTCCTTAACACAAGAAGTAATAATAATTATTTATTTAAAAACTTAAAACTCATAACTAGTAAATACTGACTATACAAGAGACCCTGATTGTATACAGGATATTCTGTCCTGAGGTCGATATATTCTCAGTCTTATTTTGATTATCTTTTCTGATCTTTTGTCATACCCCATTTTGTTGACTCTAGAGAGGCTTTCCTAAGGCTGACAATATAAATACTGTCCAGCACACTATGATCTGTCATGAAAAGGTAGCTACTAGGTCAAATAGTGTCTTATTCCCAGGAATTTAAATTGGAACAGAATTAATACTAGAGGCAAAAACTAGAGGGTACCATGAAATAAGTCAGGATGAAGCCATGAGCAAACTGACATCATGAAACAACAGAAAATACTGTATTTTCACATATAAAATGCACACAGAAATAATGCACACGCATGATACTAATAGGAGACTAAGGCACAAGGGCTTGTGCACTTTGCAAAAACCTATAACATGCACATTATTTGTGTGAAAATATGGTGTTAGCAAACAGAAAGACATCTACCAGCACAAAATGATAGCAGATGTGATGAGGAAAGCCAGTAGGGAAAAGAAGAGCATCTGGGTAACTTCAGTTTGGGTTTCATTTCAATCTGCCTGTTTGTTTGTTTGTTTTGAAATCTATAAATATCCCTTCCCTTGAGTAACTTGAGTTGTTCTTGAGCTTAGTCTCTGGATATTGGGATGTGTTTAACTGTAAATAATTGGGAACTAAATTAACAATTGCTTAAATCATAAAAGTATTGTTTGCAAAGTACAGAGATAGGTAGTTTTAGGGTTTAGGTAACAGCTCAGTGGTTCCAACAATAAGCCTATCTTTTTCTATCCTTCTGCTTGCCATCTCTAAGCATTTGTTTTGGTTCTCATGCTTTTGCCTCATGGTCACAAAGTGGTTGTGGCAATTCCAAACATCACAACCAGAAGAAAAAAGAAAAGGGCAAATGACTTCTTCCTTGTATAGTTTATTTTTTCCCCCTTCTGGTTAAAAAAAACAAGCAAAAACTTTTCTAGAAATCTCCAGTTCTGTAAGTCAGATAGGCCCGAGCTGAATCACATGGCCACACATAGGTATATGGGAGACCAGGAAAGTAGCGGGCAAAAGGGAACAAGATAGACCTGATTAGCTTAGTTTAACCTAAACCCAAACCATACTCACTGCCGTCAAGTCAATTCCAACTCATAGCCATCCTGTAGCTTAGGTTACCTACTCTACCATACCCACTGCCATTGAGTCCATTCCAACTCATACCAATGCCCATTGGGTTTCCAAGGTGGTAAATACTTACGGAAGTAGATTTCCCCATCTTCCTTCCATAAAGTGGCTGATGGGTTTGAACTGCCAACCTTCTGGTTAGCAGTCAAAATGCCACTGGCACTGTGCCACCAGAGCTCCTTATAGCTTTTAAGTTAGTGGTCAGCAAACTACAGCCTGAAGGCCAAATCTATAAGCGAAGATGATTTTTACATTTCTATATTATTGAAAAGGAAAAATAAAATGTTTCAGGACATATAAAAATTATATGAAACTCAAATTTCAGGGTCCACAAATGAAATTTTGTTGTGGAACAAATCTGTGCTCTTTTATTTTAATATATTGTTTATGGTAGCTTTCATGCTACAATAGTAGAGTTGAGTGGTTGCCACAAAGACTGTATATGGCACTCTCATTGCTTTATACTGCTGCTTAGCACACTACAAAACACAGCATTGTGGTTGTAACTCAACAGTGTTTCAAGTATCATGAGTATTGCTGTACTCTGGCTTTAAAAAAAAAATACAAGTGCTTATCCACCATGTCAAAACAAGAACCGTCACCCTCCAAAAAAACCCCACTTTCACCGAGTCACTTCTGACTCATGGCGACCCCCATAGGATTTTCTAGGCTGTAAATCCTCACAGAAGTAGATTGCCACATTATCTTCCTACTGTGGAGCAGCTGGTGGGTTTGAACCACTGACCTTCTGGTTAGCGACCAGATGCCTTACCCACAGTGCCACCAGAGCTCCCCAAAAACAAGCAAAGTGAAAATTTGTTATGCTTTGCACATTATACTTTTAAATGGAGTGTAGATTATTTTGTTACTGAATTAGATATCAAAGCATGTGTTTATTATGCAGTGACACCATGTTAGGTGTCATCAAGTTGGCTCTAACTCATAGCAACCCTGCATAAAACAGAATGAAAAATTGCACAGTCCTATGCTATTCTCACAATAGAAGGTGTATTTGATTCCATTGTTCCAGCCACTGTGTCAGTCCTTTTTGTTAAGGGTCTTCTCCTTTTTTGCTGACCCTCTGCTTTACCAACCATGATGTCCT
>NW_006921932.1:2483169-2506458 GCF_000298275.1 Orycteropus afer afer
TTATTATTAAATACTATTGTATTAAAGGATTACAATATACATTAACATTACCAGATTCCTGGTAATATATTCAACTCACAAGTAAGCAGTGGTCCAAAAAAAAAAAAATCAGAAATTTAAAGAGGAATATCTCATCATGAGAAAATTTCTTCACAAAAATAATGAAGACTGCAACCAAGGTAAGTTTCTTAATGGCTCATTTGTTAGCCAAGCAAGGAAAGCTGTATACTGGTGGTAAGTTAATTAAACTGTGTTTAATGGTAGCAGCAGACAAAAGGTTTCTAGAAAAATAAACTTATTTAAGGCTACTAGTCTTTTGGTGAGAATAGCTGCTTGAATTGAGGACTTTGGGAACAACATCAATAGTCCATTAAAACACAAAGTAAATGATTTTGAGTAGTTTTCCTTGGGTCTTGATGAGTTGACAGATGTTACAAATAGTGTTCATTTCTTTTTTATTTGAGGATCAAGACTGGGTTTGAAGTGACTAAATAATCAGCCTGTATGAATTATCTGCATAGAACAACAGCAGGTGAGCATATTTTCAAAGAAGTTAATAAAACACTAATTCAGTGCAATCTGAAGTGGAATCTGGTAAGATGCTTTTACAAATAAGTGATGGTGATAAAAATATATGTGGGACAGAGAAAGCTTAGTTGAGCTAATTTACAAACTTGGTGAAAATGGAAGGTGTTCAAATCTATGGTTAGTCATTGTACTGGTTATCAGCAAGTAATTGGTAAAAAGCATTTGAATCTATCATGTGTTTGAATTTTTTTTTTTAATGGTTCTTTGGGTGAAAGTTTATAAAGCAAATTCATTTTCCATTCAACAGTTCATACACATTTTGTTTCATGACATTGATTGCAATCACCATAATGTAATAGCTCTCTTTCCACTTCCTCCCTGTGGTTACCTTTTCCCTATGCATTCCTGCTGTCTGAGCTATCCTATGTTTTTGAACCAGTAGTGTCGATGGTGAACTTGATTCACTCTGGTGAACTTAACCATCATCAGTTCTGTGAACTTTTATTAAAAATAGAAGCTGAATATCCTGACTTATCCAAAGAGCAATTCAATGGCTTAGCAGTGGTAAAGTTTTCTTGCAATTGTTGAACACAGGGATCAGACTGAATTTTCCTCTGAATGAAATGAACTTCTCTCAATTATTATTATTGAACAATGAATGGTTTTGGGAATCAGCTTTTGCTACATGCTTGATAATGTTTCTCAACCTAAAATCACAAGGCAAAACTTAGAGCAAAAAAACAAACACACTGCCATCGAACCAGATCCAACTCGTAATGACCCCTCCTTGGGATTCCAAACTGGTATCACTACGGAAGTAGGCCCAACCTTCCTTCCGAGGGTTTGAACTGCCAGCCTTCTGGTTAGCAGTCTAATTAATGCCCTAGGCACCAGGCCACCAGAGCTCCTTAGACAATGATAAAGCATTTTAAAAACAACTAACGTTTGAGTCACAAGTAACATCAAGCTACTTTATACATTTCCTATGCTTCATAAATTCCTATACTCATATGCTATGAGTCGGAAATGAGTGAATGGCAGTGAATTTGGTTTTTGGTTTACACCGCCAAAGTTAAAATAAGAAGCAAGATCGCATTGTCATGCAAATTTGCAGAGGATATATTTTCCTAGCTTAAACTATAGTTCAAACAGCATTTCTAGCAGCTTGATGAAAGTATAAAGGAAATTATCATATTTCAAATTCCATTTAATTGTGCAATTGAGGAGCCTCCACATAACCTTCTTGAAGTGATTACAGTGCAATGACATGGTAAAGGCAAATATCAGAATAACAGAATTCTATAATTCCTTTCAAGTGATCACCATGCTCAGCTAAAACTATATATGCTCATAGGTTGATAATAGAAGTTGACAGTATCTATCAGTAGCCACTCCTCGGAAGGAAGGTTGGGCAATCCTACTTCCGTAGTGATACTGCCTCGGAAACCCAAGGAGGGGTCGCTATGAGTCGGGGCCGACTCGACGGCAAATAACAACAACAACAACAACATCAGTATGAAAAGACATTTTCAAAAATGTAACACATAAAATCTCCTTATAGATCAGCATTAACAGATGAATATTTGGCATTGATTTTGACGATAGAAAAAAATACTTGGAACCAGTTAAACGAACTATTAAACCAAACCAAAATATCTAAACTCACTGCCATCAAGTCAGATCCGACTTATAGTGACCCCTCCTTGGGTTCCTGAGGCAGTATCAGTATGGGAGTAGATTGTCCAACCTCTGTGGTGGTGTAGTGCGTAAGGCATCTGACTGCTAATCAGGAGGCTGATAGTTCAAACCCAGCAGCCACTCCTCATAAGTGACTGTTATCCTTCTTGTAGTAGTTCTGTGTTAAAAAAAAAAAAATGCACTCAATTATTATTGAATTTTGAATTACGTCAATAAAAATTCGTGGAAATTTATTTTCTCTTGGTGTATAAGTTAATATCCTCAGCTTATTCCCTCTTGGTTCACAAACTATAAAATACTTACTATCTAGCCCACTACAGAAAGCATTTGCTGATCCCTGGCTTAGAGCAATCTTTTTCCATCACCTGGAGCTGAGGATATTGCTGAGTCAAATACAAACAAGGATTCTTTGAACACGGGCATCCCACAGAAATAATGTATGTTGAAGTTAACATGAATCTGCTAGTGTCTCATGATTAAGAAAAGTGATTGGTTATAGTTTGTAGAGACACAGTACCACATCACTGCTATGCTCCAGCGGACACTGAGCAAATCACCACCTGTAAATGAGGCCATCCTAGACCAGCCACGCTGCCAGCTGGCCCAGTAGAGAGCAGCTAAGCAAGCCTAGACCAAAACTTCTTAGCCAATGCAGACAATCCTGAGAAAGAACAAATATTTGTGATTTTAAGTCACTAAAATGCAAACTGTTACAGTTTCTCAAAGTGAATGTGCCAGATATCTTCTTTTTGTCCCTGCTCTGTGGCCTAGGAGGCTAACCTATTTGAACTACATCATTGGTGTCCCTTGCTTCAGATCAAAAGGAGAGAGGAGAATGAGATCAAAGTATTAATTTCCTCAGTTACCTCCCTGTTGAGTCGCTGTGAGCTAGCTGTGTTCCTAAACCAAAGGTCTGAATTCCTGTTTAGTAGCCCTATGTGCAACAAAACCAAAACCAAAACCAAACTTACTGCCATCGAGTCAGATCCAACTCATAGCGACCCCTCCTTGGGTTTCTGTGGCAGTATCACTAGGAAGTAGATTGCCCCATCTTCCTTGGGAGGCGTGGCTGGTGGGTTGAACCACCAGCCTTCTGGTTAGCAGTCAAATGCCTTAGGCACTAGGCTACCAGAGTTCCTCCTATGTGCACAGCCTTCTCTATATTTTGTAACTACTCCCTTCCCTTTCCCCTTTAGAATCAGAGGCAATTTGGGGCCGCAATACTAATAGAGTCTCTCTTGTGATTTCTTTACTCCCTGGCCACGCCTTTATTTATAATTCGTTATCAAATGTTCCTCTAATTTTCCTAGTTCACTGTTAGAGTAAACCTCATTGAGAAGGTAGCACTTCAGCAGAGACTTGAATGATCTGTTGGAATGAGTCATGAAGATATCTGGGGGAAGTGCCAACATCAGCAAGGAGGCCAGGGTGATTGGAGTGGACTGAGCTGGGGAGGATGTGGAAGACAAAATCATAGAGATAACAGGTTGTGTGTTTTGGGACAGGGGTGCATGATTCAGGGAAGGCAAATCATGAAGGGTCTTGCAGGTCTTTGTAAGGACTTTGGCTTTTACTCTGAAAGAAACGGGAGGCACTGAACCTTTATTCTCAAATCTAATGTAATCTAGTAATACTTTCTGTTATGTGTCGACAGTAGAGCTCTGTGACTCAGAATTTCTCCTCCTGGTCTTGTGCCTACTGATAAATGTGTGGGCGTGTTGAGCTAGCCCAGCATGCTTGGGCCTGAGTTCAAGGCTTTGTGCCTCTCCTGATGCTGTGGGTGACATGACCTTCTCTTACAGTGCAGAATTCAGATGACAGTGTCTTTTGTGTTAGCATATTCTTTTCAGTTCAGTTAATGATTTGGGAGTGGACACTTTTTTCTTACGCTCTTTCTTTTTTTGTTGTTGTTAAAGTCAATAGGCTCTTCTGTACTGACTTCAAAAAGTGTACTTATCTAAGGGTCTTGTACAATAGAGAACTAACTGCTTAACTACTTCAGCGGAAATAATACAAGGAGTTTAACAGGAAAATACTGTCTTCCTCCCTACTTCTCAAAGATGGTAGTGGTTTGTCTTGAATATTTAAAAAAGCAAAGAGTTTATTTACATATGCAATCTAAGGTTATCCATGAAATAATATACAGTAGATCTGAAGCCTATTTTAATCCTTGAATTGAAATTTCTATTTCTGTTGAGTCTTGTATTAAGTCTAGACATACTCTACTAGTTACGTGAGTGGAATTGATTATCCCCTCATTGTCCTGTAAAGGTCCAGCTTTTCTCTGCTGTTACAAATTATCCCGACTGACTGTCTGTGTGCCACTTGTATGTTGTTAGGTGCCATCAAATCAGCTCCAACTCACAGTAACCCTTTGTACAGCAGAATTAACTACTACCCAGTCCAAAGCCATCCTCACAATACTTGCTATGCTTGATTCCTTCAAAGCCACTGTGTCAATCCACCTCTTTGAAGGTCCTTCCCCTTTTTCTCTGACCCTCCACTTTACAAAGCATGATATCCTTCCCCAGGGACTGATCCCTTCTGACAATTTGGCAAGTAAGCAAGACAAAGTCTGGGCATTCTTGCTTTTTAGGAGCATTCTGGCTGCACTTCTTCCAAGACAGATTTGTTCCTTCTTCTGGTAGTCCATGACATTTTTAGTATTCTTTGCCAACATCATAATTCAAATGCATCAATTCTTCTGTCTTCCTTATTCGTTGTCCAGCTTTCATATGCACATGAGGTGATTGAAAATACCATGGCTTAGATCAGGTGCAACTTAGTCTTCAAAGTGGCATCTTTGCTCTTGGTCTTTTGCAGTAGATTTGTCTAGTGCAATTCATCTCAGATTTTTTGCCTCGTCCTTCCATGGGCATTGGTTGTGGCTCCAAGTAAAACGAAATCCCTGACAACTTCAATCTTTTCTCATTTATCATGATGCTGTTTATTGGTCAAGTTGTGAGGATTTTTGTTTTCTTTATGTTGAGATGTAATCCATACTGGAGGCTTTGATTTTCATCAGTAAGTGCTTCGAGTCTTTTCCACTTTCAGCAAGCAAGGTTGTGTCATCTGCATATCGCAGGTTATTAATCAGTCTTCCTCCAATCCTGATGCTGTGTTCTTTTTCATGTAGTTCAGCTTCTGGGATTATTTGTTCAACACTCAGATTGAGTAAGTATTGTAAACAGATACATCCCTGACACATACCTTTTCTGATTTTAAACCATGTAGTACCCCCTTTTTCTGTTAGAAAAACTGCCTCTTGGTCTATGTACAGTTTCTTCATAAGCACTATTAAATGTTCTGGAATTCTCATTCTTCACAATATTACCCATAATTTATTATGATCCACACAGTTGAATGCCTTTGCAAAGTCAGTAAAACACAAGTAAATATGTTTTGGGTATTCTTTGCTTTCAGGTAAGATCCATGTGACATCAGCAATGATACTCCTCATTACACACCCTCTTTTGAATCCACCTTGAATTTCTGGCAGTTCCCTGTCAATATACTGCTGCAACCATTTTTGAATTATCTTCAACAAAATTTTACTTGCATGCAATATTGATGATATTATTCAATCATTTTCACATTCTGTTGGACCACATTTCTTTTGAATGGGCACAAATATGGTAGCTGTCTTCCAAATTTCCTACCACCTCCAAATGAGTGAGCACCTCCAGTGCTGCAAACCTTTTTAATAAAACAGCTCAATGGGTATTCCATCAATTCCTGGAGTCTTGTTTTTTTTTTTTTCCCAATTCCTTCAGTGCAGCCTGGACTTCTCCCTTCAATACCATTGGTTCTTTTATTTTTTAAAAATTTTTTATTGTGATTTGAGTGAAAATTTACAGAGCAAATTCATTTTCCACATAGCAGTTCACATACACTTTGTCTCATGATGTTCTGGTTACCTAGTGCCACTCTGATAGAAATATACCACAATGGGATGCTTGAACAAACAGGAGTTTATTCTAGGGGCTGGGTGAAAGCCCCTCAGCCTTGGGCTTCAGCTCTGCCTCCTGCTCGCGGTCCACTGAAGCTGGAGGCTTTTCTTCACTCAGAAAGCTACTGCCTGCTAAAACTGTCAAGTCCAAGGTTAACAGGTAAAAAAGCACAGCACTGGTGTTAGCAAACCACACAGCAGGCCATTAATTCAAGTCCATTAAAAGTCCCAAGATCAGCAGAGCATGGCAGGCTGCTGAACAATGACACAGCTACATGTAGGGTTTAATCATACCATAAGCTAGGGACCGTTCCCCAAGGCTTCTGCTTGTATACTGGAAGCAGACCACATCCCTAAGGCAGCTACTCAACTGCTCACAGTAGATTCACCATGGACTTCATTACCAGTCTCATCATGGGAAATACTACATCCAGCTGCCCAGACACTCAACCAGGCCCAGCCAAGTTGACAACAATCTTTTTAACTGCCACTCATGACATTGACTGCAATTTCCCATAATGCAATAGCTCCCCACCCACTTCCTCCCCATAGTTACCTCTTCCCTGTACCCTTCCCTCCCATGTATTCCTGCCCCTGAGGTTTCTCCTTGTGCATACACAGCCCTTCTATTCTCCCATAATTGATCTCTGCAAGAA
Organism: Orycteropus afer afer; assembly: GCF_000298275.1. Lineage (NCBI taxonomy): Eukaryota > Metazoa > Chordata > Mammalia > Tubulidentata > Orycteropodidae > Orycteropus > Orycteropus afer. The sequence goes on from NW_006921932.1 coordinate 2,490,001, forward strand.
GTATATCTACCTAATGTTCAGCTCATGTGCCTACCTTTTGTTTGGCTGGAAGCCACAGGAGAGGGTTCAATCCCAGACTTGAAGGGTGGCTAAGGGCCATAGTCTTAGGGGTCCACATGGCTCTATCAGACCAGCAAATCTAGTCCCTTCTTTTTTATGATTTTGAGTTTTGTTCTTGAAATGTTCTTTTTGACGATGCATGCAACACCATTCCTCTTTGTCATTCCCAGCATAGTAGCATTTCAGCTCACTAATGCCTAGCATATCGATCTTTATGTGTTCGATTTCATTTTGACAACTTCCAGTTTTTCCAGATTCCTACTTTGTACATTCCACATTCTGATTACTAATGGATATTTGCAGCTGTCTCTTCTCATATTGAGTCATGCCACAACAGCAAATGAAGTTCTGAAAAGCTATACTCCATCCATATCGTTAAGGTTGACTCTACTCATGTTTTGAGTGCCTTCCAACCTGAAGGTTTATCTTCTGGCACTAAATCAGACAAAATGTCAGTGCTATTCATAAAGTTTTTCAGTAATAAATAGGCTACTTATATAGGCCTCCAAATATCAGAATCAGATGTGGGTGTATCCTATTCAGTCAAGTTGACCTGCCTTACCTTGATCAAAATGTAAGTACAAATTGTAGCTGTATTTCCTCAAGCCCATTCTTTGGTTTAGCTTTAAAGGAAGCTAAGCTATTTAGCCAATTAATTAATTAAACAGGCAGGAGTCTTCTCCACTCAGCTAACAACACAGGTGGCCCATTAGAGCTAGTTCTAATCTTTGTCTAACTTTGACCCTAATTTCTTTTTAAATTTGTAATTATTATTATTTAAAATAACTAGCCCAGAACATGAAGTAGGTTGTTCCAGCAGTGGAAAGAGCATTGAACTGGGAGTTAGAAAACCAGAGTTCTAGTGCTTCTTTTGGTACTTATTAGGTAAGTGACCATGAACGTGAACATTCATCCCTCTGGAATCTTAGTTTCCTTCTCTGTAAATTAATGGAGTAGAACTAGACCAGTGAAACATTAAAAATTTTTGAAAATCGGGTAGTTTGGGTCCTTGCTAGGCCTGCTTCCAGGCTGTGGGCTGGGTGGCCCTGAGAATCAAACCAAAGAAGTGAACTAACTGGGCCAGGTGAACGTACTTGTCAGGTAGGGAACTCGGAGCCTAACTTTTGATCCCACACCGCGTCACTGGTCGCCTGACACTCTTCCTTCTCCTTAGTGGAACATCCAAGGTCACATGTTCTTCTAGCTGCCTAATTGGGATCATTGTTCTTCCTTTGCAGCCTTTAAATTTTCCCATCCTGGATGATGTTTTCATGGTTGTACACGCATTTCAAAAGCTTATCAAATTGTTCACTTTAAATATATGCAGTTTGTTGTATTTCAGTTATACTTCAATAAAACTGCTACCATAAAACAAAAAAACAACAAAAAAATTTTTGAAAATCAACATACTTTAAGGCCATTAAAACAAACAAAAAAATCCTAATAAATTATAATCTATTTAATAATCGTCTTATACAAAATGAAACATATTTTTCTTTTCTTTATTTTTTAAATTTATTTTTGTTTTTGTTGATGTTACAGTTCAGTTTATGTGTCAACTTGGCTGGCCCTGGTTGAGTGGCTGGGCAGCTGGTGGTAGTTATTCCCCATGATGAGACTGGTAATCAGTTCCACGGTGGGATCTACCACAAGCAGCTTTGGGAGGTGGTCTGCTTCCTGTATATAAGGAGAAGCCTTGGGAGAGAGTCTCGAGCTTATGGCACGCTTGGGCTCTGCATGAAGCCGTGTCGTTGTTCAGCAGCCTGCCATGCTCTGCCTACCTTGGGACTTCCAATGGACTTGAATTAATGGCTTGCTGTGTGGTTTGGTGAAATCGGGACTGTGCCATTTTATTTGTCGACCTTGGGCTTGTTAGCCTCAGCAGCCAATAGCTGCCTGAGTGAAAACATGCCTCTAGCTTCAGTGGGCCAGGAACAAGAGGCAAAGCTGAAGCCCAAGGTTGAGGGGTTTTCACCCAGCCCCTAGAGCCTGGCACTTTGAACTTGGACTTAAAGCCTCCAAATTGTAAGAATAAACTCCTGTTTGTTAAGGCCATCCCATTTGTGGTATATTCGTGTCAGAGTAGCACTAGGTAACCAGAACAGTTGAGAATATACACAGGAGAACATTTGGTAACCCACAGTTTCTACATGTACAGTTTGGTGACATTGATTACAGTCTTCAAGTTGTGCAACCTTTCCCACCTTCCTTTTCTGAGTTTTTCTTCCCGTACTAACACATAACACATAAACTCACTGCCCTCTAAGTTTCCTAGCTTACCTTTCAAGTTGCTGTTGTTAATTTGATCCCATATAGCTAAATCTTTAAAAAGCATAATGCTCAAGGCAGATACTCTTTACTAGTTAAGCTAACTCTTGTTTGGTTTCAAGAAGACTTCAGGGGATATTAGTTCCAGTGATTCATCTAGCTTCCATGGCTTCAGAAAGTCTGGATTCCATGAGAATTTGAAATTCAGACAAAATAGAATATTTTTAACATGAACAAATCAAAGCACTGTGTCAGATAAAGGACAGCTCTTTACATTGAACACATTTATCTTTATGAAAATTCAATACATTGCCCTTATTTTCTTCATTTCACTACTTTTCAGTGAGAACTTTGTTATAGCCTGGAAGCTTCTGAGCCCTTTCTGTTTAGCATAGTGCCTAAGGCATTTGACTGCTAACCAGAAGGAAGGTTGGGCAATCTACTTCTGTAGTGATGTTGTTGTTGTTGTTGTTATGTGCCGTAGAGTCGGCCCCGACTCATAGCGACCCCTCCTTGGGTTTCCGAGGCAGTATCACTATGGAAGTAGGATTGCCCAACCTTCCTTCCGAGGAGTGGCTGGTGGGTTTGAACCGCCAGCCTTCTGGTTAGCAGTCAAGTGCTTTTAGCCACTATGCTACCAGAGCTCCTTCTTGGAAACCCAAGGAGGGGTCGCTATGAGTCAGGTTCGACTTGAAGGCAGTGAGTGAATCTTTTCAAAATAAACCCAGTGGCCCCTGACTTGCTTCCTGAATGAGCTGGCTTCTTGAGACTCTGGATTGTGGTTTTTCCCATGCTTAGCCCAGTGCCTGGTATAACAATAAATTAAATTACATAAATTTAAAAGTGAGATGATCCCTGCTAAACTACAGATGTGTGCAGGAAGCAGTCAAGTCAGTTTTGTTGTTGTTGTTGTTTTTATGTGCCATCGAGTCGGCCCCGACTCATAGCGACCCCTCCTTGGGTTTCCCAGGCAGTATCACTACGGAAGTAGGATTACCCAACCTTCCTCCCGAGGAATGGCTGGTGGGTTTGAACCACCAGCCTTCTGGTTAGCATAGCAAGTCAGTTTTAGGCTTGAATTAATTTAGCAAAGTTTTAACAGCATAAGTCCTGCCCCAAATCTGTATCTAGGGTAGAGTTCAAAATTTAAAAAGTCATTGACTCACCATCACTCTATATGTGGGTGTTTCACCATACATCTAAAAACCAACCTTTCTGTAATAGAGACAGTGTATTTATTAAGAGCATAAGCTCTAAACCGGGTGCCTGGGCTCAAATCTTGCGTTTGCCACGCAAACTCACTGCCATGGAGTCAAGTCTGACTCAGCAACCCCCACTGGGTTTCTGAGGCAGTAAATTTTCAAAGAAGTAGATTGCCCCATCTTCCTTCCACAGAGCAGCTGATGGGTTTGAATTGCCAACATTCTGGTTAGCAGGCAAGTGCCTTAGGCACTGCTACTAACTTGATCTTGGTCAAAATGCCTCAACCCTTGTGCCTTAGGTCCTTTTTTTTTTTTAATAAAATGTGGGTTATAACTATACCTGCCTCATAAAGTTATTCTGTGGTTTAAATGAGTTGATATACTTAGAATAGTGCTATTCACATAGTTAAATGCTCGATGATAATTTTGACTAATGAGCCTCACGAAATATAGGAATAGAAGGAGGAAAAGAAGTAGGAGGGAGAGGGGCAGGGGAAGGAGGAAAAGAAGGAGGGGAGAGGGGAGGAAGCAGAAGAAGAAGAAGCAGAATTTAAATGGCCCTGAAAGAAGTACTGGTGCATTTGGAAATTAAGAATGAAGGAGGAGTATTATTACAGTCCATAAAATCAAGAACGGAATTATAAACCTTATAAAACTCCTTTCTCCCAAAGGGCAACAGAGATTGAATATATAAGAAGGTTGAAAATTAATTTAAATAAATTTGTATAGGAATTCAATGCATCATCGATTATTCAGAGAACTAGAAATGGTCTGCTGTAGATCCTTCTTACTAATGAGAAGTAGAATTTCTTGTTGGCACATTAAAATGACCTTGAAAGCTTATAAAAACACTAATGTCAAGCCCCGACACCAAAGCTATTAAGTCAGAATGTCTAGAGTTGAGGAAGAGGCATCTGTAGAGTTTGAAAAAGCTCCTCAAAATATTCTAAGGTGCATCAGGGTTTAGAAATGACCGAGTAAGTCAGGTTCTCTAAAGCAATTTAACTCTTTCATAGTGTATATGATTTCCATGTCTGTCATCCACATTCGGAACGCCAGTCCTTTGTAACCTTCTCTTCTTATTTTCTCTGTTGCCTCTTTTAGCTTCTGTTCCATAGTGCCAGGTGTCAGGTGCAACCCTCTATATCAGAGCATGTCTCTCCCCTCAGGAGAAAGTGCACATAAAATGTTATCACACGTTCAGGTATGTGTGAGCACTCGGTAAATATTACCTATCCCACTGCTATCCTTGTTTATCACCTATGGCTTCAGTGCAGCTTGGACTTCGACTATGCACACCATAACAAATTATGGATAGCATTGCAAAGAATGGGAATTCCAGAACACTTAATTGTGCTCATAAGCAATCTGTACATAGACCAAAAGGCAGTTGTTTGAATAGAACAAGAGTATATTGCATGGTTTAAGGTCAGGAAAGGTGTGTGTCAGGGTTGTATCATTTCACCATATTTATTCAATCTGTATGCTGAGCAAATAATCTGGATTATATGAAGAAGAACATAGCATCAAGATTGGAGAAAGGCTCATTAACAACCCTCAATATGCAGATGACACTTGCTGAAAGTGAAAATGACTTGAAACACTTATTGATGAAGATCAAAGACAACAACCTTCAGTATGGATTATTCCTCAACATAAAGAAAACAAAAATCCTCACAATGAACCAACAAGCAACATCATGATAAATGGAATAATATGGAAATATTCAAGTATTTCATTTTATGTTTATCCATATTCAGCACCCATGGAAGCAGCAGTCAAATGATGTGTCACATTGGACAAATCTGCTGCAAAAGACCTCTTTTAAAGAACAAAGATGTCACTTTGAAGACTAATGTGTGCCTCACCTCATATGCATATGAAAGCTGGAAAATGAATAAGGAAGAGCACAGAAGAATTGATGCATTTGAATTGTAGTGTTGGCAAAGAATATTGACTATACCATATTTAGCAAAAAGAAGGAAAAAATCTGTCTCAGAAGTACAGCCACAGTGGTCCTTAGAAGTGAGGATGGTGAGTACTTTGGTCATGTCGTCAGGAGGGACCAGTGCCTGGAGAAGACTATCATGCTTTGTAAAGAAGAGGGTCACTCCTCTGAAGGGAAGTTGGGTGATCTACTTCCTTAGAGATGCTGCCTGGGAAACCCAAGGAGGGGTCGCTATGAGTCAGATCCAACTGGAAGGCAGTGTGTTTGGTTTTTTTAAATTAGAGGGTCAGTGAAAAAAGGAAGATCCTCAACAAGGTTGACACAGTGGCTGGAACAATGGGCTCAAGCTTAGCAACAATTGTGAGGATAGCGCAGGACTAGGCAGTGTTTCATTCTGTTATACATAGGGTCGCTATGAGTTGGAACTTACTTGATGGCACCTAAGAACACAACTGTAATCCCGTTTATTTGGACTTATAGTGATCCATAGGGTTTACAAGGTTATAAATCTTTAAGGAAGCAGACTGTCGCATCCTTCTCTGCTGGTGTGTTTGAATTACAGACCTTTTGGGTAGCAGTGAACGCTATCTAACAAATGCATGTACCACTGTAGCATTAAGAAATGCAGTGCTCTTTGCTGGCCAAACCTAGCAAAGATGTTAAGAAGTGAGCTACAAGGGTAAAAATGTAGATCTCCTGGGCAAGTCTGCTATTTACAGTATGGGTTCTGAGTCCTTAATGTTATTTTTTTCCTCCACGAAATAAAACCTCCAAATGCCAAGAGCTGCTTTACTTGGCTAAAACCTGCAGAGGGGCAGGTTGCCAATAGTACCTCCAGAGCACCTTGCAATTGCATCCCTAGCAGTTTCCTTTAATCTGATACCCCTGGGACTAAGCCTCAAAGAACCCGCACACTCCGCACTTCCTCACACCGCACTTCTTGGGCAGTTGCAGCTGTGGACCCTAGTGTCAGGCAGCCCACGCACCTTTCCACCGCAGTGCGCGGCCTTGGCCCTTGGCACGCGCGCGCGCGTGCGCAGGTAGGCGGGCTGAAGTAAGAGGAGGCGGAGCAGGCCATCCCAGTGTGCATTCTATTGACTCCCTCTCTGTAGTCCCCGCCCCCGGGCGTTCGAGGCGGCGGGGCGGGCCACGTCAGGCAGCCGGCGCGGGGCTGAGGTTGTGGCAGAAGGGAGGTAAGCGACGTGGGGGTGGCAGGCGGCGGGTCGCTGGCCTTAGTCCCCTGCTCAGTAACTACTGGATCCCGCCCGCTTGCGGCCTGGGTCGGCTTGCGTGGAGGGCGGCCGAGGTCCTGCGGGTCTGGGGATGTACTGGGAGATGGGGCAGTGGAGCATGTGGTAGCAAGGCCGCATCGCCGCGTGGGGCGTCCGGAGAGGAGACAGGTCCTGCTGCTTGCCCTTGTCCTGTTCCAGCTGGGATCCGAGCTGTGGGAGGATCAGGCCTTCTGCCGTTAGGGAGCTCCAGGGCTGGGGGGGGGGGGGGTGGGCCTGGCCAGCTGTGTGGCCTGCGGTGGGGTTCTGTGGGATCCTGACTTGGAAAGCGATCGTCGTGATCTTTGCTTACTTGGCTGCAGCAGGTTGCAGTCCCACTCTCCCTTGACCGATTCCTTAGTCGAGGGCAGCCCAGGGGATTCTGGCCGAACTGTACTTGGCCTGGGGTGACTGTCCCTTTTTCATTCCCAGTGACTCATTCAGATCTTGTCCAGTTTAATGTTAAGGCTTATGGGTGTGCAGGGCCTGTTTTCTGACCTCCAGGCTCTCTACTTCTGACCTCCCTTGCAGGAATTACACGAAGAAATAACCTGTGTGTATGTGTGTTTTGAAATGTGCACAACTGCTATATAGAAATTTGCAGGTATTTGCAGAGGTCTAGCACTCACGCTCCATGCGTTTTAATTTCAGCTGTGGCATCCTGATCCCTTAGTTCAGTTCCTAAATTTGGAGCTTTTGAAATCAGTGCAGTCATTCTCTGAAGTATCAAGCATACATGCATGCATTGAATAAAGCTTATTTATGGATTCCTTGATGGTCAGGGTCTTGTGTCAGAAAGTAAATGGACATCTTTGCCTTTTCTCCCATTTTATCTGTTAGTTTTATTGTCCAGATTTGAGATGGGATGTTTTATTGATGGTTAAATTTCCTGTCCTAGATAGATATGGGTACAAAAGCTTATGATATATATCAGAAGATAGAGCTCTTCGGAGACCTCATTCAGTTTATTTTCACCTCTAGTAAGCTTTCTTCCATGGTAGCCTTGAGGAGTAATTCTACTAAGTACAGTCCTAAAAGCCTCTCCCTAGATCTCTGTCCCCTGTCTGTCAGGTAAAGGAATTAGAAGGTAAAGGATTAGAAGTATTCTGTGATATCCAAGGTGTTCAAGGAGAGAAATGGCAGATGGGCATGTTTACTAAACTGTGTTAGCACTTCAGAAGTGACCATTTTAAAAATACAGGAGATATTTTATGATTTTATGTTTTAACATTTTTGAATCAGTTCAGATTCACCTTCTGACTAGCAAAGCAAACAAGTACCTGTGTGCTAGTTTATCCGTTTTATTTTACATGCAGTTCTTGTATACAAAGCACTATGTCTCATCTAAATTTTGAAATATAATAATAAATCAGGAGCTTTGCAATGTTAAATATAAAAGCATGATATAGAAACAATTGGATAAAATGTAATTTTCAAAACATTTTGACTTACTTTGGTAGATTAAAAAAAAAACCAAACTCACTGCTGTAGAGTCGGATTCAACTCATAGTGACCCCTCCTTGGGTTTCTGAGGCAGTATCTCTATGGAAGTAGGTTGCCCTGAATTCCTTACGAGGAGTGACTGGTGGCTTTGAACCACTAGCCTCTGGTTAGCAGTCAAATGCCTTAAGCACTACACCACTAGAGCTGCCATTAACGCACTGCTGTAGCTAAACCTCTGCTTTGATTTATTGCTTACTTTAATATTATCTAGTAACCATCATGTAGCTAATGTCTATCAATATCATGTCTATGTTAACACTCACTTTACAAACTTAAAGTTTACTGGATTTCAGTTGATCATGGCCTTCAGTTGAGATTTGATAATCAATAGGTAACTAAATCATTAATTTGAGAATAAAATTGCCCATAGAGATGTAACAGTATTTTTTGTTTGTTGATTGATTGATGGTGCTTACAAGTAGATTACTTGGCCTTTTTCCAGGAATAATGCAAATCATTTCTAAAACAGTTCTTCTGAGACTTCATGTATACAGGCTCATAATACTTTTTAGAGATTGTCCACAACTGATAGATGAATTAAATTGTTCATATCACTGTTAGGGATTTGGAAACGTTAATTTAACTTTCCAAAATTTTGCTTTTGCTAGATTTGTTTTTACTCCTAGAAATGGACCATATCAAGATGGGAAGTTTGGAAAAATGCAGGAGTTGAGGAAAAAAATGCATTCTTTTCTCAACTCTTGCATTTAAAATTTTTTTTTTTCCCATGATAATTCGTATAGGTAGCCCCTGACTTACAACATATTCTGGTTACTACAAACTGCACTTACTACCTTCCTTTTTTTTTTTGTATATCTTCTTTGCTTTCATAAAGATCACAGCCTTAGAAATCCTATGGGGTTAGTTCTATTCTGCATTATAGTGTTACTGTGAGTTGAAATGACTATGGAGGTGGGTTTGGTTTTCATTTTGGTATTGTTAGTAATGTGTATTATGTACAATGTTGCAGTGTGTAATTTGCTGATGTTATCATTCTTAAATGTACATTTGAACATTTATATATGTTTCCAACCACTAAGATGATCAGATTTATAAAGATACCGATAATAAAAATCAGTAATAATTTAAACTGAAGAAAAAAAGAGGTATTCAATTTACATTAGTACTGACTTACTATGAAATTGTCAGAATGGAGCCCTGCCATAAACTGAGGACTACCTGTAAATGTTTTGACTTGCAATTAAACATAAATTAAATGGAGATGTAGGAAACTAGATTTCCTAAACTTGTTAATTTTTCTCTCATTTTAATGATCTGAAACAAATTTCTCAAGCAACATGGATGATCTGATGCATTTTCAAACAGTAGATTAATTAGTTGTTTTATAAATTAGGCCCCTCAACTACTTCTTCTCGTCTCATAATTTTTTAGCCTATTTCAAGTCACATTGGGAGTAATAAAATTACATTTACGGTTTTTTAGTTTTGTTAATTTATATTGACTTTCATTCAGTTAACCTGAATTCCTTAACCTGTGATGGGGGTGGTACAGGACCAGGCAGCATTTTGTTCCATTGTGGATGGGGCGCTGTGAGTTGGTGGCTCAATTGACGGCAGCTAACAACAGCAGCTTTAATTTTATGCATTTTGAAGTTATTTCCATAGCTTTGACATAATATGGTACAGATTTCTATTTTTCATGATGGGAAAACATTTCTTAAGGCCGAAGGAAGTTGAGAATCTAAAGTGCGTAGATATTCAATGTGTTATTATTATTTAGTAGATTTATCTTTTCCCTTGTCTATTTAAGAGTTCAGTTCTATCTGGTGCATTAGTATATATCCTTAAATTCCTTTTTGGTCAGATGAGTGACTGCTAGCTGATTTGGCTGATAAGCATGCTGAACAAATGTTGCAATTGTAAATGTTGCAAATATGCTTTCCTTAAGAGGTTTTTTAGCTGCCAGGTTGAATTGGTAGCTTTTCCTTCTCTCCTAACAAATCTTTTCTCTTTCTGTGCCTAACCACTTTCAGAATTTACTTCATATTTTACTCTGTTTAATAATCCTGGAACTCCTTGGTTTATAAAACCAAGCCTTCAGCTTTTAGTGTATGCTGTTAGAACATAAGGGACTCTCATGGTGCAGCTGGTAACCAAAAGACTGGCTATTCAAAACCACTGGCTGCTCCATGCGAGAAAGATATATTCTGCTTCCTTAAAGATTTACAGCCTAGGAAACCCTTTGGGACAGTTCTACTCTCTCCAATAAGGTCACTATGAGTCCTAATCAACTCAGTGGCAGTGGGTTTGGGTTTGGGTTTATTAGGACATAAGAAGCCCTGAGGGAGCAATGGTTAAGAGCTCAGCTGCTAACTGAAAGGTCAGTGGCTCAAACCTACTATCTACTTTTCAGGAGAAAGAAATGTCAGTCTGCTTCCTATGGAGCAGTTCTATTCTGTCTTGTAGGGTCTCTGTGAGTCGGAATTGACTTGATGGCAATGGGTATTAGGACATTAACATGGTCGTGAGGAAATACATTGCTCTACTGCTTTGGTCGTCTGTTGTTGTTGTTATGTGCTGTCAAGTCAGACCCAACTCATGGCAACCCCTCCTTGAGTTGCTGAGGCAGTATCACTACGAAAGTAGATTGCCCCATCTTCTTTCCGAGGAGTGGCTGGTGGGTTTGAACCCCCAGCCTTCTGGTTAGCAGTCAAGTGCCTTAGGCACTACGCTACCAGAGCTCCTGTGGTCGTCTAGTGCTGCTCTTACAGAACTTCTACCTCCTAAATTGTAAGAGAATAAATCCCTGTTTGTTGAAGCCATACATTTGTGGTATTTTCTCTTGGTCGTCTAGTGCTGCTCTGACAGAAAATACCACAAATGTATGGCTTCAACAAACTGGGATTTATTCTCTTACAATTTAGGAGGTAGAAGTCTGAGTTCAAAGTGCGTGTTCTAGGGGCTGGGTGAATAGCCCCTTGACCTTGAGCTTCAGCTCTGCTTCTTGCTCCTGGCCCACTGAAGCTGGTTGCTTCTTTTAATTCAGATAGCTGCTGGCTGTTGAGGCTGACAACCCAAGGCTGACAAATCAAATGGCACAGCCCCAAGATTACCAAATAACATGGCAGGCCACTAGTTCAAGTCCATTAATAGTCCTAAGATCGACAGACAACACGGCAGGCATTGAGGTGAAGACTTGGCTACATGCCGAGTCCAACCATGCCAAAAGCTGCAGAGACCTTTCTCAATGCTTCTCCTTTTATACTGGAAGCAAGCCACATCCCTAAGGCAGCTGCTCAGCTGCTCCAGTAAATTACAGCATGGGGTTGATTATTAGTCTTATCCTGGGGAATAACTATATCCAGCTGCCTAGCTACTCACAACCAGGCCCAGCCAAGGTGACACACAACTACCACATTTATCCATCAAAAAATGTGTTGGGGGAAGTGGAAAAACTTTTTATTAAAATTGTTTTGAACAACTGGAACATTTAAGTAAATGGCATTTAAAAAGTCATAGATATTAAAAACACTCATTATTTATTCTTCATTCAACAAAGAGCATCTGCACTGGTTCATGCCTTTTCTTCAAGAAACTTATAATATTATGTGGAAGCCACAAACAGGCCAAAATAAAATGAGATGGTTATTATAATTAGATGTATGCATGGAGTGCTGTGGGGATTAGTAGATAACTGTGTGTGAGCTTTTGAGAGATTAAGAGGTTTCCTGAATGAATTTTTTTACCTGAGCTGAATTTTCAAAATGGGTAGGAATTACTTGTTCATAGTGAAGGACAAGACCTTTCAGGAACAGGAAGCTATATGGACAGAGACCAAACATATAATCTTAATGTGTTAAGAGGGAGAATGGAGATATGAGGCTTAATAAGAAAGCAAGGACTACTAATGAAAGACCTTCCTTTCTCCACTATGTTTAAGATTTTAAACTTTATCTTGGAGGACGTGGCAATCCACAAGTAAAAGATTTTAAGTGGAGGAACGTTAAGATCACTTTCATGTGGCAATGTGAGGAATGAATTGGAGAAAAGCTAGGCAGAAGTGCTGATAAGGGAGTAGTTCCCTTTATGAAGACAAGATACGTTAGAACTCCACATTATTCAGTGGAACTTGAAAGAACAGGATGGATTCAAGATATTTGAGTTGATGACCAGTGGGATAGGTGGAGAAGAAGAGGTGGAGTCAAGGATGACTCTAGGTTTCTGACTTCCCAAAATAACAATCACGGGAGGAGTATCAGATATATAGGGAGAATAAGATCAGTTTTGGATATGCCTTTGGGTCACACAGTTGGCTGGGTTGGTTTGGGGATGAAATAGGATTCTAGGCTGAAGGGAGAGATTAGGATGTGATCAGCACATACCCAAACCAAATCCCACTGCTAAAGAGTCAATTCTGACTCAGTGACCCTACAGGACAGAGTAGAACTGCCCCATAGGGTTTCCAAGACTGTAAATCTTTATGGAAGCAGACTGCCTCATTTTTCTCCTGTGGAGAGGCTGGTGGATTTCAACTGCCAGCTTTTTGGTTAGCAGTTCAATGCTTTAACCACTGCACCACCAGAACTCCTTTCTCAGCATATAGGTAATTGTTAAAATAGTGTGAAAATGAATTTGATTCCTAAAAGAGTTTTTGTGGAATAAGAAGGAATAAAGCAGAAGAGAAACTCTGGTAAGCACCACCAAATAAGGAAAATGGTCCAATGAAAAAGAAAGAGAAGGAACAGCCCAGTGACGGTGGAGAGCTAGAAAATACCCACCCCACCCACTGCCAACAAGTTGATTCTAACTCATAGCAACCCTATAGGACAATGTAGAACTACCCTATAGGGTTTCCAAGGCTGTAAATCTCAGACTGCCTCATTGTTCTCCCACAGAGCAGCTGGTGGGTTGGAACTGATAACCTTTTGGTTAGTAGCTGAATGTTTTAACCATTGCACCACCCTCGTGCCTTTGTAGAAAATAAGGGGGGAGAGAATTTGAGCAGAGAATAGCCGACTGTAAAATGTCATAGGGAATGGGAGAGAGGACCAACTAGAGATTCTAGGAAAGTTTTCCAGTTAGGTAAGGATTGTTAATTTGTAATAGTGCTAGTGTATACAGTTGTGTGACTTTCTGCAGCAAAACTCAGTGTAACCAGTGATTATGTACAGTTGTCTTGATCAACTATTTTGGTTACATATGTAAGAGTGCAAGGGGGTTGAAAATATTGGCAAGTGAGTGTTCAAAGTGATGAAATGTAAAGATCAGACTGACTGTGGGGCTGAAACAATGATAGAAAATAATTAATTCACAGGGTTAAAAATTTAGATGAGGTATACAGATATAAAGGAGATAGCTGAATGATTAGGAGTTCTCTGTACTACTCTATCATCTCTAACATCAACTTCTGCTCTTCCCCTCAGTACTCTTTCTACTGTCTTAGGGTTCCATAGTACTCTGTAATGTCATGACCTGCCAAGGAAATGGCTCATGTGGTTGTGGAGGCTGGCAAGTCCTAAATTTGTGGGTCAGACATTGATCTGAAGAATTCTCCTGACTCATGCATGTGGTTGAAGGGGCTGATGACCCCAAATAGGCAGGTCAGATGACTAGTTGCTGTCTCAAGCCCCAAGAACTGAGGGTGAGATGATGATGAATCAGATGTAGGATCCAGAGTAAGAGAGTGAACTTTGCCAGAGCATTCATATACATACCCTCAAGGAAACTAAGAGTGGTGACTTGAGTTTTATCCTTTAGTAAGATATATCCAACCATAATCCTGCCTCATTAATATAACAGACACCTCACCCCAAAATTGGACCATAACCATAGGATTCGAGGCTATGATTTGATTTATAATGCATTACAAAATGGAGGACTATGGCTAGAAGGGCCGTATTAAGTAATTCACTACACTGTAGTATGGAGGCATTCTTCTGGGTGTTAGAGCTTGGAAGGGTGATTAGTGTCCACTAGACTGGGCTGCCAAAGAAGCAGAGTCTAGTTTCTGTTAGGCCTAGGAAGTAGGGGGAACATATAATGAAGGACATAAGAAACTTGTTGACCACCATGGAGTTAGGATTCCATGTTGTTGAGAGGGAGAGAAGACCAATTAGTGGAGAGGAAGGGAGATCAGAAAGAGATTAGATGTGGGTGTGATTAATGGTCATAGGACCCTACTGGCTCTCAAATCTGCATCTTCAGCTTGGACTTCTTCCCTTGAACTCCAGACTCTGTATATCCAGATCCCTACTCAGCATTTCTATTCAGATGACTAATAGAAATCTTGAACTCAACTATTGATTTCCTTCTTATACATGCTTTAACTGTAGTCTTCCCTTGAGAATGTCATCATTTCAGTGACTTGGGCCAAAAACTTTGGTGTCAGCCTTGACTCATTTTTTTTTGCCTCAGTCCACATGTGAACTATTAGGAAAGCCTGTTGACTGTACCTTCAAAATATATCTAGAATCTGAGCTTTTTTTTTTTTTTTTTTTAATTGTGATTTGGGTGAAAGTTTGCAGAGCAAATTCACATTCCATATAGCAGCTCACATACACTTTGCCTCATTGACTACAATTTACCACAGTACAACAGCTCCCTTCCCACTTCCTCCCCATAGTTACCTCTTCCCTGTGTCCCTCCCTCTGTGCACTCCTGCCCCTGAGCTGTCTCCCTGTGCATAAGTAGCCCTTCTATTCTCCCATGATTGTTCTCTCCAAGGAATGTTATCTACCTAATGTAAATGTTCACTTCATATGCTTGTCTCTTGTTTGGCTGGAAGCCACAAGAGTGGGTTCAATTCTAGATCTGAAGTGTAGCTAGGGACCATAGTCTCAGTGGTTCCATCAGGCTCTATCTGACCATAAAGTCTGGTCCTATTTTTTTTTTTTTTTTTTTAATAATTTTGAGTTTTGTTCCACATTGTTCTCCTACTCTATCCAGGATCTCCTACATAGATCCCCCTCCGAGTGGTTGACAGTGGTAACGGGGCACCACCTAGTTCTTCTGGTCTCATAGTCATATAGCCTGAGGATTGCATGGTGTACCAGTCATTTGGACTAATTGTTTCCATGAATCTTTGGTTTTCTTCATTCTTCTTTGCTCTGGATGAGGAGAGACCCATTGTTGCATCTAGATGGCTGCTTGCAAGCTTCTAAGGTCCCAGTTGTTACTCGCCAAAGTAGGACATGGAACAATGTTTTTTGTGGTATGTTATGATGCCAGTTGAGCTTGATGTCCCCTGTGACTATGGTCCCGAGGCCACAGGTCCAACTACTCGCTCTCTCTGGGTAACTGGCTGTGGCCAAGAAGTGACTACAACCTTGTCCATTGTCAGCTCTACTATATATCTGGGAATTCTTACAGAACATACCAATACACTTGTAGAAACATTGTCTGCCATCTCTATCTATGGTCCCCAGACCATACTATAGGTATGTCTATGCAGGGGGCAGGGAGCTCTGGTGGCGTAGTGCCTAAGGCATTTGACTGTTAACCAGAAGACTGCCGGTTCAAACCCACCAGCCACTCCTTGGAAGGAAGATTGGGCAATCTACTTCCGTAGTGATACTGCCTCAGAAACCCACCGTGGGGTTGCTATGAGTCAGGTCCAACTCGAGGGCAGTGAGTTTAGTAGATGCAGGGGGGGAGTGTCATAAAGGTTAAGCAAATGCCTTGGGCACTATGCCACCAGAGCTCCCGTTTTGAAAGATAATCAGTTGGAAAAAAAAATTGGTATTTGAGAGCTATCTTGTAGGTTGACCAGCTGTCCCAATTTTCTCAGGACTGGGGGTTCCTGGGGAGCGCTGGTGGTATAGTGCCTAAGGTATTTCACTGCTAACCAGAAGGATGGCGATTCAAACCCACCAGCCACTCCAAGGAAGAAAGGTTGAACAATCTACTTCCATAGTGATACCACCTTGGAAACCTAAGGAGGGGTCGCTGTGAGTCAGAAATGACTCAACAGCTGTGAGTTTGGTTTTGTTTTTGGTTAGGGGGTTCCTGGGATCTGAGACTTTCAGTTTTAAAAGTAGGATAGTCTTGGGCATACCTTTCCATTTTGGTCATTTTTGGTCAGGAGAGGAAAGGTAAATGTTTAAAGGTTAAAAAGTTAAAAGGAAGTTGAAACCTACTCTTCTTGACTGTGATACCTTTAGGTTAACAAAGAAGCCAAAAGAAAGTAACTGTTGAAAGATCTGATGTTTGATTATATTCACAAGCCAAATTATATATATATATATATATAT
>NW_006921932.1:2509762-2515839 GCF_000298275.1 Orycteropus afer afer
TCAAGGCTCAGGGGTCCAAGATTATCTTCTGTGTCTGTGTTAATTGGTTTCCCTTTTCTTTGTTGAAGAGGGTCTGTGCAGTCCTTCTGCCTAGTCCTCCATCTTGCCAGAACCGGGGACCAAATTATATATTTTAAAAGTGATTTGATATCTTTAGAAGGGGCTCTGGTAGTGCAATGCATAAGGCATTTGACTGCTAACTGGAAGGTTGGTGGTTTAAACCCACCAGCTGCTCCATGGAAGAAAGATGGGGCAATCCACTTCCTTAAGGATTAACTGCCTTGGAAACCCAATGCAGATGCTATGAGTTGAAATTGACTCAGTGGCTGTGGGTTTTGGTTTGATGTCTTTGAAGGTTTTTTTTTTTTTTCCAAAAGAAATGAGCACATTTTAAATTTCTTTTTTCCTCAAATTTCATCCTTTTTTTAATTAATTTTTTATTGTGATTTGGATGAAAGTTGATAGAACAAATTGGTCTCCCATTCAACAGTTCATATATATTTTGTTTTGTGATGTGGATTCCAATTCACATAGTCTAATAGCACTCATCCACTTCCTCCTTGTATTTACTGTTTCCATTCATCCTTCTTTCCTATCCCTTCCTACCTTCTGAGTTTTATCCCTGCACAAATGCTGCCCTTGTGATCTGGTATGGTTTATTATTCTAAGGAGTGTGTATCTCCTCGGTGTTATTGTTCACCTTTAGGCCTGTCTGTTGTTTGGCTGGAAGTTGAGCCATCGGGGTGAGTTTTATTCCAGGCTTGAAGGGTAACTAAGGGCCATAGGTCCACCAATCTCTATCAGACCTGTATGCCTAGTCTTTTTTTTTTTTTTTAGTTTTGTTCCATATTTCTCTTACTCTATCCAAGACTGTCTATTGTGATCCCTTTCAGAGCAGTTAACAGTGGTAGCCAGGCACCATCTAGTTCTGGTTGTGGAGGCTGGGGTTCATGTTGTCCATTAAACCTTTGGACTAATTGTTGCCATGCATCTTTGATTTTCTTAATTCTTTTCTGCTTTGGATGAGGAGAGACTTAGATGACTACTCTCCGTCTTTTAAGACCCCAGTCATTACTCACCAAAGGAGGATGTAGAACATTGTCTCTGTGGACTATGTTATGCCAATTGACCTTGATGTCCCCCTCTACTATGGTCCTGGGTCCCCAGGCACAGCAGGTCATTCCCTCAAGGTATTTGGTTGTGGTTAAGACATTTTAATAACTTTACTCCCTGTTTGCTCTACTATATACATGGATGTATGCACAGCACATACAAATACGTATGTAGAAATACCATTTGCAAAACCTGTATAAATGCCATCGATTCTTGATTATATGCTACTTCCTGCTCCATTACCAATTTACATTTTTAAAACCAGTTGAATGAATGACTACTTTAGTCTTCTGCATCTCAGTATATGATTGCTTCTTTCTTCTAACTGTCTAAACCAAGAAACTCCTTACATTCTATATCCAATCCATTAGTAAATCTTACTGGTTTTACCTTCAAAATATATCTAAAATCTGACCTCACTATCTCCACTGCCGTTATCCTCATTCAAATCATAATAATTTCTCTCCTGGATTGCTGCAATAGTCTTCTAACTGGTCTTCCTTCTTCCATCTTTGCCCTTATATGGTCTATTCTTTGTAGCAGCCAGAATGATCTTTAATTTTTTAAAAATTTTTTTGTTGGGAATATACACAGCAAAAATACACACCAGTTCAAGTTTCTACATGTACAATTCATTGACACTGATTATATTGCTGGAGTTGTGCAACCAGTTTCATTATCCTTTTCTGAGTTGTTCTTCCCCCATTAATATAAACTTATTGCCCCCAACAGTTCCTATCTAATATTTTGAGTTGTTGTTGTTATGTACTGTCGAGTCGGAGTCGGACCCGACTCATAGCGACCCCTCCTTGGGTTTCTGAGGCAGTATCACTGCGGAAGTAGATTGCCCCATCTTCCTTCTGAGGAGTGGCTGGTGGGTTTGAACCACCAGCCTTCTGGTTAGCAGTCAAGTGCCTTAGGCACTATGCTACCAGAGCTCCCAAGATCTACGTATATATAGGATGAAATTGACAAATACTCTGGTAGCATACCCACCAGCCACTCCTCGGAAGGAAGATGGGGCAATTTACTTCCGCAGTGATACTGCCTCGGAAACCCAAGGAGGGGTCGCTATGAGTCAGGTCCGACTGGAGGGTACATAACAAGAACAACATACATAGATCTTAAAATCAGGGCTTTGAACCAGTTCATACTGGTTCAGTTGTGGCCAATTACATGAAACTAGAGGAGACCCAGATTTGTAAAATTTAGGTGAACAGGAGCAATTACTGGACTGGAAGAAATTATAGATTGAAGTCCCGGAATAGGAAATTTAGGAGAGGTGGAGCGATCCCTTTCAGGAGCCTGAGATGGGAGATTAGATGATTGGTGAAACTGGGAGAGTGACACACACTCAAAGCAGTGTGGGTGGCTGCTTTTCCCCCGCTGGTTAAGAGATTTGATTGCTATGCAACGCATGCTGTCTAATAGGGAGATTCAGTTTCTAGCTGGGCGACAACCCATAGTTTTTCCTGTTCTGGTTATTGTTCCAGTTCACTCAGGTTTTTAGAATTCGGCTCTATTCTATTGCTTCCCTGATCATGATTGAACTGGGCAGAACCAGCTCTAAGCTCTGCTTAAAATGTTCGAGGCAGACATATTTTGCTGTTGTAGCTGTTAGTTGCCATTGAGTCAGTTCTGATTTATAGCAACCACTTTTGTACAATAGAACAAATCATTACCTGGTCCTGTGCCATCCTCACAATTTTTCCTATGTTTGAGTCATTGTTGTAGCCACTGTGTCAGTTCATCTCGTTGAAGATCTTTTTTGCTGACCTTCTAAAGCATGAAGTCCTTCTCCAGAGATTTTTTTTTTTTTTTTTGCAGTGATCCCTCCCCTCCGCTTCCACCTCGGTTACCAGCAAAGAAAGTTCCTTTCCATATATAAACCTTTCCTTGACTTTTTACCATAATGAACTAATACTATATTTGCCCATCTGTGATTGACTTCTTTCACTCAGCATAATATCTTCCAAGTTCATCCATGTTATAAGGTGCTTTGCAGAGTCTACATTATTCTTTAGGGTTGCATAGTATTCCATTGTGTGGATGTACAACAGTTTGGTTATTCATTCTTCTGTTGCTGTGCATGTAGGTTGTTTTCATCTTTTTGCTATTATAAGTAGTGCTGCAGTGAACATGGGTGTACATATATCTGTTCTTGTCCTACCTCTCACTTCTTTAGGATATATACCTAGTAATGGGATTGTTGGGTCAAATAGTATTTCTAATTCCAGCTTTTTAAGGAATCTCCATACTGTTTTTCACAGTGGTTGTATCATTTTACAGTCCCACCAGCAGTGTACGAGAGTCCCAATCTCTCTATGTCATTGCCAGCATTTGTTATTTTCTGTCTTGTTGAACTGCCATTAGTGTTGGGGTGAGATGGTATCTCATTGTTGTTTTGATTTGTATCTCTCTGATGGCTAATGATCATGAGCATTTCTTCATATATTTGCGGTACACCTGAATATCCTCTTTGGTGAAGTGTCCATTCATGTCTTCTGCCCATTTTTTAATTGGATTGTTAATCTCTTTGTTGTTGAGGTGTTAGAATTTTCTATAAATCTTAGAGATTAAGTCCCTTGTCATTTATGTAATTATCGACAAGTATGGATTTGCTGCTGTCATTTTGTTACGTGCTTTTTCATGTTGTTGATTTCTTTGTTCCATAAAATTTTCTGTGCTGAGCTCATTTTGTTTATGAATCATGTTATCACTTCCTTCGTTGCTACTGTTTTAGTATTTGCTAAATATTTGTACTGGTCTTCTTTTTTATTTTGATGTGATGGTTTATCATTTTTCTTTGAGGTTACCCTGTGATTTATAATTTCTTCCCAAGCTTAGAACAGTCCGTTCTATCTTGTAGTTGTCTTGACTTCCCCACCATTTAGAAGTTCTGTAACTACATGTTTTTTTCCCTCTTTTTGGTTTCTTATTGCCTTCATTTGTCAATTGATGTCTCTGGTTCCCTGTTTATAATCTTGTAGCCTTATTTACTTTGGATACTTGTATAACTGGGTTGGTTTCTGGGTTATGTCATCATGTGTATTAATGGTCATTTGTTGTTGGCTGTTGTTGCTTCTCTGTCCAAAGGGCTCCAAGGGCTCCCTTTAGCATCTCTTGTGAGGTTGGTCTTGTTTTAACAAATTCCTTCAATTTCTGCTTATCTAGAAATGTCCTAATTTCACCATCATATTTGAGGGACAGTTTTGCCAGGTATATAATACTTGGTTGGAAATTTTTCTCTGTTCGGGTTTTATATATACGATCCCATTATCTTGTCACTCGCATGATTTCTGCCAAGAAATCTGAGCTTATTCTTATTGGTTGCCCCTTGTAGGTAACTTTTAGTTTTTCCCATGCTGCTTTTAAGATTTTGTCTTTGGTTTTGATGAGTTTGATGATGATATGTCTTGGTGATTTTCTTTTGAGGTTTATCCTGTTTGGAATTTGTTGGACTTCTTGAATGGATATATTCTCATATTTCATCATACCAGGAAAATTCTTTTCCAATAAATCTTTGACAATTTTTCTGTGGTTTTATTTGTCTCTTCTTGTTCTGGAATTCTGATCACACATAGGTTATTCCTCTTGATGGTATCCCACATGAACCTTAGGCTTTCTTCATTTTGCGTTGATCTTTTTTCTGATTGATCCCTTTCCAAAGAAGTATTGAGGTATTTGCCTTCAATCTCACTAATTTTGTCTCCCATTAATTCAGTTCTACTCCTTTGCCTGTTCAATGAGTTATCTGTTTCTGAAAATTTAGCATTAACCTTCTGGATTTCTGTCTGTAGATTTTGTATCATTTCTAATTTTTAATTTTGTTCTTGTATTGTCTTTTGAAATTGTTCTAGGATTTCTTTTTGTTTTCAGTTTTGTCAGTGTTTTCCTTGATTTGTCTTTCAGTCCATTGAAGGTACCTAAATATAATTATCTTGAATGCTTTATCAGGGAGTTCCAATGCTGCGTCTCACTCAGGGATGTGTTTTGGATCTGT
Source organism: Orycteropus afer afer (assembly GCF_000298275.1). NCBI lineage: Eukaryota > Metazoa > Chordata > Mammalia > Tubulidentata > Orycteropodidae > Orycteropus > Orycteropus afer. Next base: position 2,514,879 of record NW_006921932.1, read on the forward strand.
ATCCTGGTTCCTTGTTTCTCCTGCTTTATATCTTGCTTCTTTGTGTGGACTGTGATGCCCTGTTGTGTCCTAGGCATCGTGACATTTTTGTGTTTATATTTAGTTGGTGATTGTATGTTGGAGTGACTTGCCCGCTATTTTTGGTTTCTTTGTTTTGTTTGTATGTTATCTATGTAAGCAGGGTACCATGCTATGCTCCTCTGTTCGCTAGTTGGCAGCACTTGTACACTTAACACCTGTCTCCTTTCCCGGTGTCTGCTTCCCATATGTCCCTGCTGTCCTTGGTGAACAGAGCCTATTCTTAGGTCCATGGACTCCAAATGAGAATGCTGTCACTTTAAAATCCAAAATGGCCACCACTTGTAAACATTCAAAATGGCTGTACCCTCAGTCACTTTAAATATCCAAAGTGGCCACTGCTTGTGAACAATCAAAACGACTGCACCCTTGGTCAGTTTAAATATTCAAAATGGTTGCCATTTGTAAATCTTCAAAATTGCTATACCCTTGGTCACTTTAAATATTCAAAATGGCTGCTGCATGTAAACAATCAAAATGGCTGTGCCCTCTGGACAGCCGAAAGTCCACAGCTCAGGTTGTCTCCCTCCTTGCTGTTTCCTTATAGGGCACCAGCACAGTCGTCCCTGCAGCCCTTAATGACTAGGGCTGATCTTTAGGTCAATCTCAGGTGCCAACACCACTTGGAAATATTCAAGCCATTGGTCCTATCAGAGTACCTTATAGTCCACTGTTCTAACCATCTCCGTTCAGTTTTTTCTACTAGGTGATGCCTAATCCACTTCTGTATACTTCCTTTCAAAGCTGAGGACTCCAGGATTATCTTCTCTATTTCTGTCTATTGGTTTCTTTTTTCTTTGTTGAAGAGGGTCTGTAGAGCTTGTCTGCCTATTCCACCATCTTACTGGAAGTCCCTTCTTTTTTTTTTTTTTTTTGGTTTTTT
>NW_006921932.1:2532183-2547007 GCF_000298275.1 Orycteropus afer afer
CCGTAGGTCTCCTTTTTTTTGGTATTTTCATGCAAATTTTTCTGCTAGTTGGGGTTTAGTCCAATTCTGCATCCTTTCCTTCATGGCTCAGGGGTCCAAGATTATCTTCTGCATCTGTGTTAATTGGTTTCCCTTTTCTTTGTTGAAGAGGGTCTGTGCAATCCTTCTGCCTAGTCCGCCATCTTGCCCCCTTCTTTTTTTTTTTTAAGTCATTTTTTAAAATTGTGGTGAATATACATATAAAACGAAACATTTGCCATTTCAACATTTTTTTATATGTACAGTTCAGTGACGTTGTTGTTGTTAGGTGCCATTGAGTCATCTACGACTCATGATGACCCTATGTACAGCAGAACAAAACACTGCCCAGTCCTGTGCCAGCTCCACGATCCCTGCTATGCCTGAGCCCATCGTTGCAGCTACTGTGTCGGTCCCTCTTGTTGAGAGCCTTCCCTTCTTTTGTTGACCTTCCCCTTTACTAAGCATGATATTCTTCTCCAGGGAATGGTCTCTTACTATATGACCACAGTAGGTAAGATGAAGTTTGGCCATTCTTGCTTCCAAGGAGCATTCCAGCTGCACCTCTTCCAGGATAAATTTGTTAGTTCTTTTAGCAGCCTATGGTACTTTAAGCTTTCTTCGCCAATACCACAATGCAAAAGCATCAACTCTTCTTCAGTGTTCCTTGTTCATTGTGCAGCTCTCACATGCATATGAGGCAATTAAAAATACCATGGCTTGTGTCAAGCACACCTCAGTCTTCAAGGAAACATCTTTGGTCTTTAGCACTTGAAATGGGTCCTTTGCAGCAGATTTGCCCAATGCTGTATGAGGTCTGATATCTTTACTGCTGATTCCATTAGCATTGATTGTAGAACCAAGTAATATGAAGTCTTTGAAGTCTCTGTTTATCATGATGCTGCTTATTTGTTCAGTTGTGAGGATTTTTGTTTTCTTTATATTGAGGTATAATCCATACTGTGACTATATTCTTCAATCTTCATCAGTAAGTGTTTCAAGTCATCCTCACTTTCAACAAGAAAAGTTGTATCGTCAGTGTATCACAGATTGTTAATGATTCTTCCTCCAATCCTGATGCCACATCTTCTTCATATAGCCCAGCTTCTCGGATTATTTGCTCAGTATAGAAATTGAACAAGTGTGGTGAAAGGATACAACTCTGACAAACTCCCTTCTTGATTTTAAGCCATGCAGTGTCCACTTGTTCTGTTCGAACAACAGCCTCCTGGTCTATGTATAGGTTCCTGAGGAGTACAATTAAGTATTCTGGATTCCCGTTAATGTCAGTGACATTAAATAATTAAATAATTACTATTCATTTGTTTATTTTTAATTGTGATTTGGGTGAAAATATATGGAGCAGATTTGTTTTCCATTCAACAGTTCATATATATTTTGTTTCATAACATTGATTTCAATCCCCACAATGTAACAGCTCTCTTCCTACTTCCTCCCCGTGGTTACCTTTTCCCTGCATCCTTCTTTCCTATGGATTCCTGCCCTCTGAACTATCTCTCTGTGTAAAAACTGCACTTCTGATCTCCCATGGTTGCTTGTTCTAAGTAGTGTACCTACTTGGTATAATTGTCTGTTGTTTGGCCAGAATTTAAGCCATGGGAGTCAATCTCAGAGGTTTTACCAGTCTCTATCAGATGGTAAGCCTGATCATTTTTATGATTTTTAGTTTTTTGCCATTGTCTCTTCTAAGGAGCATTCTGGCTATGTTTTTTTCCAAGACAGATGATTTATTTGTTCTTCTGGTAGTCCATTGTATATTCAGTAATCTTTAATATTCACAGGCATCAATTTTTTTTTTTTTTTATCAGTTAAGCTAAACGTTTGTTTGGTTTTAAGAAGACTTAAGGAGGTATTTTTGGATTATAGTTTAAAAATTATTTTAGTGCAGAAATTTCAGGCAGAATGATCTTTGTAAAATGATTGTCAAGTGTGCCATTCCTCTGTGTGAAACTCGGCAGGACTTCCCATCTTATCCATCTTTTCCATCCAAAGCCTGTAGTCTACTGTAGAGGCTTACATGATCTGGGCCTCTTCTTCACTCTGTATTCTCTCAGGGACCAACTTGCTCACTTGCACCAGTCACAGTGGTGTTCTTCCCTAAACTTGTCATGCATGCTTCTATCTCTAGGTCATTGTCCTAAGTATTCCCTTGGTAATGCTCTTTATTTCCTTTAGGCCTTTGTCCAAATGTCACCATATCAGAAAGGCCTTTACTCTTTCATGGACAGCAAAAACCAAACCAAACCCACTGCCATCAAGTTGATTTCGACTCATAAAGACCCCCTTTGGGTTTCCCAGGCTGTAAATATTTATGGAAGTAAATTGCCTCATCTTCTTCCTGTGGAGCAGCTGGTAGGTTTGAACTGAGGAACTTTGTTAACAGGCAAACGCCTTAGCCACTTTGTCACCAGAGCTTCTTAAAAACATATAAAGGCCTACCTAAAATTTAGCTATTAATGACTAAAATTTTAGTTTTCTACATACTATGTTTTATATGCCTTTGGAAAATTAAACTCTTTGTACTGTGTAAACCAAAACCAAACCCACTGCCACCGAGTCGATTCCCACTCATAACAACTCTGTGGGACAGAGTAGAACTGCCCTATAGAGTTTCAAGGCTGTAAATCTTTATGGAAGAAGATTGCCTCATCTTTTTCCCAGAGAAATTAAAAATACACAACCTTCTACACATACTTGATTAAAATTAGGTTGGAGGAAGTTGAACACATTGAAGGAACACTTAATTTTTTTATTTCAGGAACAGATGGATTAATCTCTTGGTAACAATTTAGAATCAAAGATAATTTTGTTAGCTTACTTGTTTGGAAGTCTGCAGGACCTTTATGGTTTCTAATAACTCAAAGGTGTGACTTTCTCATTAAGTAGCTCTTAATAAACAGTGTAATTGGATCAAGTGAGACTTTATTTTATCTTGGTGTTTGCTATGGTAAAATTGCCTCTTTAGACACTGATAAAAGACCATGGCTTCAAGTGAGTAAATAAGATTATTAATTTTTTTATTGAGACTGAAAAATTAGTCTCTTCTTTTTATTTGAAGAGAACTACTAATTTCTTTTTAATTTGAAAAAGTAATATATGGTTACTGTGGGAAAAGAGAATCAAACATAGGAAGTGTTAAGGAGGAATGTAATAATCACCTGTCATTCTCCTGTCCAGAAATAATTTTAACATTTTTGCATATTTACTTTGTCCATTTTACTTACACTTATGTGTGTTTATGTGTATGTATTTATCATGGTTTTGTTCATGATTGCATATCATTTTTTTTCAAGTTTTTGCTCAGTCATAGGTATTTCTTTATATTAAACTTTTTGTAAATGTTATTCTAAATTGCTGATCAATATTTTATTTGCATATTCCTTTGTTTACCTGTTACTTCATTTTATCATAAATAGCACTTCAGTGAATAACTTTTCTCAAAGTATACTTGCTTTTGAGCCTTTTGTTCTCTTACCTGACTTTTGAAATGGTAGGTGAATAGAACTTGAAGAATGCTTTGGAATATAGCCAAGAAGTTCCTAACACTACAATCAAATGCTCTTTAAGTAGTACCTTGAATCCCCACTGCCATGGTGTGCTTTACTTTTTGACCTACCTTAGACTTTCATTTGCTGCGAAAGACCTCTTTAAAGTGTTGAATGGCAAAGATGTCACTTTGAAGACTAAGGTGCAGCTAACCCAAGCCATGGTATTTTCAATCACCTCATATGCGTGTGAAAGCTGGGCAGTGAATAAGGAAGACAGAAGAAGAGTTGATATTTTTGAATTGTGTTGTTGGCAAAGAATACTGAAAAATACCAAAAATCTGTCCTGGAAGAAGTACAGCTGGAATGCTCCTTGGAAGTGAGAATGGCCAGACTTCGTCTCACCTACTTTGGTCATGTTGTCAGTAGGACCGTTCCTTGGAGAAGGCTATCATGCTTGGTAAAGTGAAGGGCCAGCAAAAAAGGGGAGAGACCCTCAACTAGATGGATTGACACAGTGGCTGCAACGATGGGTTCAAGTATAGCAAAGATTGTGAGGATGGTGCACAACCGGGCAGTGTTTTGTTCTGTTGTACATAGGGTTGCTATGAGTGGGAGCTGATTTGATGGCACCTAACAGTAACAACAGACTTTCATCTTTATTGTGCTGTGGTTTCCTATTGAACCTAAGTATTGTGTGTGGAGCTTGGGGAGACTCTTCTGGCCCTGGGGAACCATGCTACTTCTGCCTTGTTTCTGTGACCTTGCTCCTGAGCTGATCTGTCTTCTCTTGAGGATCTTTGTGACAGTTTGGAGGTAAACCATATTGGGAGCAATCTCAATTTGGGAGTGTTTGAATTTGGGCTGAGATGCAGAAGTAGACCAGACTTTGAGGATAAACTGGAGCTCTCTAAAGATTGACTTCACTGTGAGTTGCTGGTCCCTGAAGCTGCTGTTCATTTAGTCAGTCATTTACTTCCAAAGAAGTGTTAAAAACAGGGTTTAGAACTGGTTCTTTTCAGTTCAGCTCCCTGCTGAGAATTTGTATTTCCACTCCAGATACTCTGAATCTGAATCTACATTTTAACCAAGATCCCGAAAATGTCTTCTTACACATCCCCAGGTGATTCTTATGTATACATAAGAATACATTGTTGGGAATCTCGGTTAAAATGTAGATTGGGATTCAGTATATCTGGGGTGAAAATGCAGATTCTCAGCAGGGGATTGAACTGGAATGACTTGTTTTGAAAGCCCTGGTTAAAAAGTACCATTAAGCTTATACATGTGAAAATTGTGTGGAGTAGTTTTAAAATTGGTGAAATTAAAAAAAAAAAAAAAAAAATTCAGGAACAGCAATCAACTTGGAGTCTTTTCTTCTTCTTCTTTTTTGGTTTGTTTAAATGAGATTTTCCAGTTGCCTTTATCTGAAAAACATTCCAAATACTCTGTACTCTATCACCTGGATGCCAGCTAGGGTCCTTTGCTAATTCTTGAATATGCTGCTTGGTGGTGGTGTGTAAAAGCAAAATGATTTATTGATGATCTCCTGCCCAGAGTGGTTGTGAAGATTAAATAATACCAGATTATCAAACACCCTACAAATAAAACAGCCATGAGTAATGCTAGCTGTATAATAGATTAGTAAATGCTACTTCTTTGGGTAATTACATGTTTAAAATGCTTTTTGCCCCTGTGGGAAATACACAGATGTGATGTGGTGGTGGTTTTTAAAGAGTTGTAATACATAGCAGATTAAGAGCATAGCTATGATAAATAATAGCTGTCAACTGAAGCATTCATTTAAAACTTCTGATGTAATCAAGCAACAGAGACCTTCTTTCCATTTCTATGAGATTCAGCTGGAAACAGTGAAGATTCAGGCTCATGAACATTTGCCTGTGTTCTTTGATTTTTTTTAAGGAAATGTACAAAAATGATTAACAATGTAATAAAATCTCATTAATCTGGATTCTGTTGATTTGGGGTTGGGGTTTGGCTGCACTACCTATACAGAAGTTATTTGTTCTGTTAAAAAAAAGAAGGAAAGAAAGCTGGGATAAAGGGGATATGTCTAAAAAGAACTAATTACTTTCAAATGCTTTATGTGTTGGAAACTGAATTCATGTTACTGTGTTTGAAAATAAAATTGTTAAAAAATATATGTTTCTAATTCTTGCTTTTATTTATTATGTTCGTTTTGGCCTTTTTTCCCTTATATGTTCACTAATGAGAAAGTTCTCCTCTGTTTCTTACTTTCTATTTTGGCAAGTTGATCTGAAAACAAAATAAACAGTTAAGATCCTGATTCTAACATTTTTTTGGGTCTCTGTTGTATATAGAGAGGAGTTCTGGTGGCATAGTGCCTAAGGCATTTGACTGCTAACTAGAAGACTGGCAGTTCAAACCCAACAGCTACTCTGAGGAAGGAATACTGGACAATCTACTTCTGTAAAGATTTACTGCCTCGGAAACCCAATGGGGGTCGCTATTAGTTGGAATTGACTTGACAGCATTGAGGTTTTTTTTTTTTTTTTTTTGTATATAGAAGGAGCTCTAGTGGCGCTGTGAAGGCATTGGGCTGCTAACCAAAAGTTGGTGGTTTAAACCCACCAGCTGCTCCACAGGAAGAAGACGAGACTCACTTCCATAAAGATTTATGGTCTTGGACATCCAGTGGAGGTTCCTAGGGGTCAGAACTAACTTGATGGCAGTGGGTTTGGTTTCTTTAACACAATTTACCCAACATTTATTCATTGCTTATTACATGCTAGGCCCTGTAAGTAAGTGAGCAAGACACAGTTGCTTCTTTGAAGAAACTCAGAAGTCCAAGAAAAAATGCAGAAGGCTTGGTCAGTGAGGTGCCCTTCCCACCTGAGGTGTCTCTCAACCTTTTCACTGATGTCTAAGGAGACACCACAGATGAACACCTGCCCCTTGAGAATGAGATGAGAATTATAATCCTTTCAGCTGGAAGGGCCATTAGAAATTGTCTGTTCCCAACTATCCAGTTTGTCTACACTATGTCGTGTGTTCATGTTCTCTGCTTGGAATGTGGGGCAAGTCATAGTTGAAGCTGTGTTCTGAGGCAGCAACATGGATTGACATAGAACATCAAAGTGTTGTACCAGTGGTAGGAAGCATGGATTTACCACAGATTGACACTTAATTGCCATGATAAAAGTGGTCAATTTTTTTGATACTCTCACTGAGACTGAAACTGAGCAGTTGATGATGGAATATAAGTATAAAATTAAAGAACATGTGAAAGTGTGGCAGATTTCTTGCTACTTATGATGTCACAAGAATGGGGGTTAAGTTTCGATGGAGAATTGTTTTGTGCTCTAGGCATGGAGCACCCCTATAATGTGTAACTTTTGCACATTTGACTTGCTAACATATTTTTAGGATTGCAGTATATTTCAAGATACAGACCTGTGTGCATAAGCTTATGAGCTACTTTGAGAACCTGATTTAACAGTGTCTATACAAACCTAGATTATCTTTTAAAGATTTATGTGGTTCTCTGAGATGCAGCGAGATAAAATGGAAAATCAAGGTGCTGGATTCAGACTAAGAATAGTCTAACATTTTAAAATTAATAATAATTAAATAAAATTAATAATAAAATTAATAATAATAAATTAATTAATAATAACATTTTAAAATTAATAGCTAACATTTTAAAAGTATTTGTCGTGTGCCTGGCCCTGAGTGAAATGCTTTACATGAGTTATCTTAATTTCTACAAAAAACTTTGTGTCAACTATAATTTAAAGTAAGGAGCCTTGGTGGTGCAGTAATTAAGCACTCAGCTGCTACCGAAGGTCCCGTGCTTCAGACTCATCAGCAGCTCTGCAGGAGAAAAGACTTGGTGATCTGCTCCTGTAAATTACAGCCTAGGAAAACATAAGCAACGGTTCTACTTTGTCTTGTAGAGTCTCAGTGAGTCAGACTCAACTTGAGGGCACATGCCACCACCACCAACACTTTATAGTGGAGTTGTTTACCAAATACAAGGTTAACCTTATATAGAACCAGTGAGGAAATAGGTTCTGAAGTGTTAAGTGATTTACCTCATTTCAGTAGCTGGTGCTGGAGCTAGGATTTGTATCAAGGTTTCTTTGCCCTTCAGAGGTCCATGCCCTTTGCTCTCAGCATCAGGTTGCCCTGTTACCAGGCAGAGTATGTAAGACTGTATGCTTAATGTTCAGGTTAAAGGTGTTTTCCATATCTTCCTTTTCGACAACCTTAAGGGTTTTGCAAAAGAATGTATGACAGATTTTTCTAGTGCACATAGCGTATTCATTTGAGCATTTTCAGTATAGTTCTAACAGTGCAATGACTTCATATTTTTTTTTTTTTGGTGGTTGTACCTATTTAGGAATGGAACATGGAGATAGTCTCCATTTCCATTTTGGGCTACGTTAACTTAGCTAAAATTAGGAAAATTTATCTTTCTATAAAGTTCCTTTGCTCATTTAGTCTTCAGCTTTCATTAGTAATAAGTACGTGAACTAAAATGAAACTACTTCATTGTACATGAATTTCATAATTTAGTTTTAATGAAAAATAAGAAATGAGGTTGATGGTCAGTTGGCAGCAGTCAAGGAAAATGTTGCCCTTACCTTGTAATCAGTCTACAGACTTGTTTTTAAGAGTAAAAGTTTTTATTTTGTATAAAATTTCCCAGGAGTCTAAATGGGATTATTATAATGGTTATGTTTCTCTTTGAAAATGACAGAACTAAGTTTTTAAATGGTCTAAAGGTAATTGAATCTATCCAGTTAAATTACATTGACCCTTTATATATATATAATAAAGCATCGGTAAAATGGGTAACAGAAATATCTTTCATTGTAAAAGTTTTTAGGTTGTCGCCGCTCAATTTATGAAAGCGTTACACTCTTTAATGACAGATTTCTACGCATGTGATGGTTTCAGAATTCACATCCCTTATTTCTAAAAACAATGTTTCATAATCTTAACAGTTTTCATGTTTTGGTAACTATTCAAATTACAAAAACATATGTTCTTATGAAAAAATTAGAAAATAGAGACAAACAAAAGACGTCTTTAATTCATATTTTCCAATGTACTTTTATACCCTGGAGCAAGACTACTTGAGTTTAATTCCTGCTCTGCTACTTACTATGTGACCCCAGAAAAGTTACCTTTTTCTGTTCCTCAGTTTCTTCATCTATAAAATACCTCATGGGGTTATTGTGAGGGTTGAAAGAGTTAATGTACATAAGGTGCTTAGAATATTGCCCAGCTCATAGTAAGAGCTATGTAAATGAAATTTTAAAGAACTTTCATTATGGAATATTTTAAAGATATATAAACAAAGAGAATAAATAGTTTTATGTCCTTATCTGTTATCAACATTTACCCATTGTGGTTTCATCTATCACTTGACCTGGAAAATTTTATAGAAAAGATATCATTTTATCATAGATGTTTTAGTTTGTACCATATTAATATTTGTTTCAAAGTAAATAATTTAGAGAACCAGTGCACAAAATTTGCGTCATTTTTGGGGAGAGAAAATAAAAGTAAAATACCTATAAAATAAAATACATCCTCTGATGTTTTACAATATTTCAGTTATCTGAATATTGCTTGATGTAAGAATTTGGATATTTTGCTACTGAATTTAGATGTTGATTGGCAAGTAAAATCTTCAAAATGAAGGGGGATCAGTTTTATTATAAATATACTGTAAAGATGTATTTTTGTATGAATATAAAATCTTAAAGTTTTGTACTGAAAAATTTGAATAATCATTCTTTGTGTAAAGCAAAAGTGTTGAAAACTTGTATAATTAGAAAAAATCATGAGTTAACATTGAAGACTTTGATTGGATAATGTAAAAATTCTAGAGAAAAATAAGTCCTTGGATTTAAATATTTGTATTTTCATCTGCATACCTTTATATACTTAGCATTTAAGTATATACAGATATGATACTTTTAAAAAGGATTACTCTAGAATAATTGCATAAAATATTGCAACAAATCAGTCATCATTCAAATTGGTGATTTTATTTCTTACTTTAATCCCTGGTTCTCCTGGACAGCAATCACTTTTAACTTGGAATTTCCTGCCTTGATCTTATTTTAGACTCCTATTACAAAATCTATATATAGGTAGCATGTGATATTGACTGTGAAGGAACTAAATTGTAAAGGCAGGAATTTGATTACAATTTGATGTACTTTTACTGAATTACAGCTGGTGAGATCATCAGAACTCATAGTCACCTAAACTTGCTTAGTACTTGAATTATAGATTATAAAATTCCTGGGCTGTGATACACTAACAGGGAAACTGCCAGTTATGTCCTATGTTACTGATGGTCTAGTGGAAAGAACACTGTTTTGGAAATCAAGAAACCTCCCTTCTCACCTGAACTCTGCCATGGTGGTTTGCTTTATTGGCAAGTTGCTTAACCTTTATGATACTCAGTTTCTTCATTTCTCCAGTGAAAAAATGAATGGGAGATGATCTCAAGTTCCTCATCTTAGTTGGAAAAATGCTAATTACTGTAACAAAGAGACTCCAATATGCAATAGTTCAAACAAGATAGAAATTTCTTTCTTACGTAATATTTTGAGTTCCAGGTTAGTATGCAGATCTGCTCTAAACTACATTTAGAGATCTAGGCTCCTTTAATCTTATTCCTTCAGTAATGCCCTAGGGGCATTGTTTTTATATACTGGCTTGAATTGGGTTATTGCCAAGACCTTGTGGAAAAGAGAGAGTGGAGGAAGCAGGCTTAGGCATGGAAGTGGTTTATCACTTCTGCTCAAACTCCATGGCAAAGAATTTAGTCAAATGGTCTTATCTAATGATATTTGAGGCTAGGAAATATAATGAGGCCAATCAGGCTACAGTTTTATTAATACAGAAGGAGGAGAGAAGAGATATTGGAGGATGGCTAGTCTGTAGCACCCTCACAATTCGTGCTTTGTCTGATTATTGACTAAGTGGCTCAGTCAGACCATTTAGTTGCTCTCAACCTCAGCTTGATTTTGAAATTACTGATTAACTTAAAAGTATTTTCTACTCTCAGCTTAATTTAAGATGCCTTAGTGATCTCTTTGAGAATATAATGATTAAAAATTGCTGTTTCTTTATATTTTTGGCTATGACAAATAGAAATTAATCGCCTCACAGTTAAGAAGGCTAGAAGTACAAATTCAGAGCACCAGCTGTAGGAGAACACTTTCTCTCTCTGTTGATTTTGGAGGAAGGTCCTTGTCTCTTCAGCCTTTGCTTCCTGGTTTCTTAGGGATTGAACTTGCTCTTTAGAGTTAAAGACTTTCTACTGAGATTTTCCCATGATCATTCCATTTTTATGAAACATGCAGTTAAAAGGCTGATTGTCTTGTCCTGTTACTTTAGGAGTGCAGGTGGCCGTTGAGTTTTGAAGTTTTTGAAGTAAGAGCTGAGGCTAAGCTTGAGTTTCTAGCAGGTGTCAGGATTTAATCCAGGGTGATGGAACAGAACCCAGCTGCCAGATCCTAGAGAGGATGTGTAGAAATACTTTGGGACTGGGAACCAGTAGTTGGAAGCTGAGTAGGTAGAGGAACAATAGGAGAGTAAGGTGGATAATTGAAAAGTATAGCCAGACTTTTTTTTTTTTAAGGGCCAAGCAAAGCAACTAGGAGAATCTGGAAGATACCCCTGAACCATAGTCCTGATAAACTTACAACATCAGCTCAAATTTATTGATGGTACTGCAAAAAAGACAAGGAGGCCACATCTTCTGACCTCCTCTAACCACACAAGAGGAAGACAGAATCACTATCAGTAGCCCAAGGCCCATTCCTGCGGGGCCAGACATGCTGCCTCCCTCCAGCCCTTACACCAACCGTTTCTCCCGCAGCACCCAAAGCCTATCTGCTGGGTTCGATAATTCGCTGCAGTGGCCACACAGAACTCACAGATTATGGGGTTTATTAGGGAAGCACCAGGCCACAATTCAAGTTCAGGAAAAATGCTCAGTCTCTCTCCAGCCCGCCATCTCTTAGGCAACAATCTCTCTCAGTCTCTTTCTCAGCAGTGTGTGTCCCTCGGTGTCTCTTTCAGTAATGCACGCATGTCTCTTGCGTCTCTTTCTCAGCAAAGCGTGTCTGTCTCAGTAGCGCGTGTCTCTTTCAGCAGCACGTCTTCCTCAGCCAGCAGTCAGAGAGAAAGTTCTGCCTCTAGGAGGTCTCCTTTTGAGCCTGCCAGAGTGGCCAAACTAACCAATCATAACATCAGAATTCTAAGCCCCTGAGAGAGAGTGACCTTCCCAGAACACTGCTTTGTGTGCCATGCCCAACAAAAATACCCCAGGTGGATAACTTTTACTGTCAGGAGCTTCTCAGTTGCTCACAGCAAATTCCACCACGGAGTTTACAAAGATTTAGGGTAGAAAAGCCATACCAGGTAATCTACTACACACTGCAGTAGTACCTATCAGTTATTCTATAAGTATCCTGCTTCAGGGGAAAAAAAAAACCCTCAAAATACATGCTTCAAATACTCAGACTGATAAATGGTTCCATAGCTTAATTTTTGGAAGGAAAAAACCAGATACTCTGATAATTTAAATAATATGTAAAGTGTTAGAAAAGAAGAAAAGTCATTTTGGGAAAAAATATATAACTTTTTTGGCTCTAAAACATAAGGTCCTAATAATGTGAATGAAATAAACATTTTTATTAATCAGCCTGCTGATGACATTGCTTGTGTAAAGTAGCTCCAAGAATATACTTCTACAGTCCTGACTTCCACCCAGGTTGTTGGCCTTCCTGTATAGACTTTTTGAAATTAAGTATGCTCAAATGTGTCTTGGGAGCTCTGGTAGCATACTGCCTAAGGCATTTGACTGCTAACCAGAAGGCTGGTGGTTCAAACCCACTCACTAGCCACTCCGCGGAAGGAAGATTGGGCAATCTACTTCTTTAGAGATACCACCTTGGAAACCCAAGGAGGGGTCGCTATGAGTCAGATCCGACTCTATGGCAATGAGTTATTTAAAAAAAATTTTTTTTAATGTGTCTTTAACCATCACTTCTTCCGCCCTCCAACTACCCTTCTCCCCTATAATCAGTTACTTCCTCTGTTGGCTTCCCATAGTATTTGGGAATATAATTGAATAGAGTTTTCTTTTATTTTTCAGATTGCTTTCCTTCATTTGAGGTTTGACATTATGTACTTTTTGGTAATGTATACTTGTATATTTTCAACTATTGACAAAGAAAGATGAAACCCAAAGTGCTTTATATATTACGTTGCTGGTCCTTTATTTCTTCTAGAGTGAAATTAATAGATTTATTTTCTTGGAAAATAAATTTCTATAGGGCTGAAATAACCTTGGCAGATGATAATTGGTTATGTTAAACAAATGCTTTAATTCACTTGGAACTTAAATAGTTTATTTGCAAGTGTCTGTAAAAAACCTCATAAAAAATTCTATTTCTGATTTAGATTTACAAAAAAAAAAAAAAGGCACAATGACAGGTTGGTGATAAATCTTTTTAAATAAAGCATTCTTTTTTTATAACATGATTTATAGAGTATATTGTGACCAGTTTCCTTTTAGTAAAGAGTGCCACGATAAGAAGTGATATATAAATTGTTTTGTTTAATGTGTAAAATGCCCAAAGGAAGTTGAGATTGAAAATAAAGTGGAACAGATACTACACTGCCTATGCTAAAGAAAGCATGTGTACTCTTTTTTAAAATTCCCTAAGAGAGTATTTTGCTTTTATGTTTTGAAAGGCCAAATGGTTGTGATTAACCTTGAAATATAAGTCTCCAGCACATGAAAGACACTTTCAATTTGTAGCCCAAGGATAACAAATCAAGGATAATATCAAATCATATTGCAGCTTGGGTAGTGGTTTTGAGAATGTATAATGGACATTTGTTAGGAAAGATAAAGTTATTGTAGATTTAAAAAACCCGTTCTCCTTCTAAAGTGTCACACTGAAATAAGGGCTGTCTTTTGTAAGCTTAGGTATTTATCATCTATCCTCAGAAGGAAGGTTGGGCAATCCTACTTCCGTAGTGATACTGCCTCGGAAACCCAAGGAGGGGTCGCTATGAGTCGGGGCCGACTTGACGGCACATAACAACAACAACAACAACATACATAAGTAATTTTGATAAAAACAACATTCTTTTATCCCATTGGCCCACCTTCTGGAGACAGGGTCATCTTTCTGAATGAGAATACTGGTTGGCTTTTCCATGGCAATAATAAGCTAGTAGGCTTACCAGCTGCTCATCTGTTCCCCAAAGCAATATTGGAATTCCAGCATTCTAGGCCTGGATCAGAGAGTATGACCCCACATTTTCCTCTATTTACTATTGACGTTTGGGTAAGACTGTTCTGTGGCAGACTGATGACCATCTACTTCTATGGGCACTCTAAAGTCTACCTTCTATTCAGTTAGATTATATCGTCAGGAAACTCTGCTTGGATCCCATTAGCTGAGGCTCTTTTGCTGAGTTACATGTTATGTAATACCCATGGCTTTATCTAGGGTTTGCTTAAAAAAAAAAAAAAAAGAAACACTATAACATTTTTTGTTACATTGTTGATGATATTTCCTGTTATATCACCTCCTATCTCATATATGAAGCCCCAAATGAGAAATTTCTTTCAGAGTTTAGGGGCAGGGAAAAGTTTTTCTTTGATAAAGGGTCCTTTTTTTTTTTAAATTTCTTAGATAATAACAGAGATGCAATTTACCTTATTTATTTATTTACCCTAAATGCTTTATAAGCAAAGGGCCAAATATGAATGTCAGTTACAGCACTTACCTCAAAAATATTTAAATAAATTTTTAAAAAATCATCATACAAACCAGGAGTCAGCCAATTTTGACCTGGCAGGCATCTGTTTTTGAAAATAAAGTTTTATGGCTCTCAGCCATGTCATTTGTTTATGTATTGTCTATGGCTGCTTTCCTGCTACAGGGGCAGACTTGAATAGTTGCTATCTGGCCCTTTACAGAAAAAGTTTTCTGATCCTAATGTAAACAATCACATGAAGGTGTGGGTCAGACCATAGACATTAGTACTGAAGGTATATAAAGAAAGCTGATTACTGTAAGGTATGGCTGGTTGGAAAGACTTTATAGAGGACAGGTACTATGAAAGTAATTTCATCATTAAATAGTGGGAGCATATGAGCAGATTTTTAAGGAGCTCTGGTAGAATAGTGCCTAAGGCACTTGACTGCTAACCAGAAGGCTGGCAGTTCAAACCCACCAGCCACTCCTCGGAAGGAAGGTTGGGCA
>NW_006921932.1:2549367-2549935 GCF_000298275.1 Orycteropus afer afer
TTCACTGACAACTCAGTACTGTATATGCAAAAGGGTTCATATTTGTTGTCTGTACTGCCCATGTAACTCTCTATGTCTTTTTTTTTTTTTTTTTGAGATGAGAACTTGGTTTAATTGTTTATTGTTTTTATAAGGTAACCTAGGGTACTGTACTGACATACACTGTATTCTATTGGAATCAGTGCTGCATGGGAAATGGATAAAGTAGGATTCTTAGAAAATACTTTTGTTAGTTTCATGCTTCTCTTTCACCACCTGCCCTCCTCCATCCTTCTTGCATTTTTTTTTGAGAGCCCACTAGGAATAAGAGGTGTGATGTAAATATTAAAAGTTGGTGCTAATTGCTTGCTTGTTGTCCTTTAGGAGACAAGCAGTCTGCTTTACTGTGTGAGTTTCTAGGTCATTACTATGCTTCTTGAAAATAGCTCACCAGGTTTCACACTTGTCACTAGCAGTTAGTTGGATTTATGTTCAAATGAAAGCTTGTACCAAAGTGAGGCATAGTTTAAAACACTTAATGCCAGTCTGACTCTTCCTCCCTCACAAGTTTTGATCATAAAAGCATGAA
>NW_006921932.1:2550035-2558011 GCF_000298275.1 Orycteropus afer afer
TTTTTTTCTTCTATAGTGTGAATTCATCTGTTTCAGGTCAAATTCTACTGGAAAAACCAAGAGTTGAACATTTTTTATTCATTCATCACTCATGGCATTTGAGTACTGAAGTGGTTAATACTGACCGGTGTGCTGGAGATTACTTTACAGAGTCCTGTGCTTTATTTCCATTGTTGTCTTGGAAATGAATTGCTTTAATGTAATTTGAAGAAGAAATGAGATTGATTTGAATTCCTTTCCAGGACTAACAAGTATTATTTTTTTTGGTTACAGAGTTTATATACATACGTGTAAGAAAAGCAAAAATGTCCGAGGATATCAGGAAAAGGTTTGAATTTCCAAATTCTCTTATCCAATCACAGGTAATTTTATCTATTTATGTATTTTTGTTTCATAGTAATGAATGAAATATTTGGTGTATTGTTAATTAAATTTGTATTTCTAACATTAAGTATTTTATTCTTCTACACATAGAAATTTGTATTGCTTTATTAAATAACTTATATAAGTTAATTAAAAATATATATTTGGCATAGAAAATAAATATTAGAAATTGCTCAATTTCTGTTAACTTCTGTTTATATTATATGTTTCTTCTTAGAGATCATAAAACTGATTAACTAGAAGGCCCCTGAATATGTATTTTTTTCTGGTATATGACTAATTTTTGGAGATAGAGGCAAATGGTTATACATCCAGACAGTATGAGTGATTAATAGTTTTGAAAAAGATATCTTAATCCCCTGTATTAATATTAAGACTAATGGACTTTTATAATAATGACATTCAATCAGTAAAATGTCCTGGATTAAATAATTTTATTTATATACTATAATTACTAACACAGGAGATTATGATAATATATCATAGAGATTTTATCTCTAAATAATTTTAATTTTCAGTAATTAAGATTGAAGTAAAAATGGTTTTCTAGTTAGCCCTGCGCTAACTAGAAGTATTCTGGTTGATCAAGGTACTATAATAGCTTATTGTCTTTTCTTGTGAGAGTAAACCTGAGGAACCAGAAGAAACCTACCTGAAGACTTAACGACTTATAGCATCTTGGATACTTTCAACAATTAACTTCGGAGATGCCTTCTGTGGGAATTAACTTAGCTGGGTAGTGGGGAACCCTTCCATGAGGAGTAGAACACTCCTTATGCAAGATTCCCTTCTACCTGACTGGGTTGGAGTCATATCCTACTCTGTGCAGCACAGGTCCATACCGTGAAGAAGAAGATGAAGGCTTGGAGGATACTGTCCACAATTTTTATTTTTCTGTGTCTGAAGTCCCTTCCTTAGCATAAATAACCAGGAGATGCCTATATGTGTTACTATTAGATTAAGTGAAAAGTGTACATGTTTTGGTTGGTAGGCTATCCATAAATTATTCTGTTATGGAAAACTTGAGTAGCAATATAGCTGATTTATCATTGGATTTTGTATTCTAAAATCAGTTTAGGCTATATTCTCTGATATTAGGAGAATAACTTGAAGAGTAAATTAGAGATATTGAACCTAGTGGGGGATGTATATAATCAAGCTTATATTCTTTAGCCCTTTTCATAAATATGAAGCATAGCTTTATTTTCCTGTTGTTCCATGTTAGTTTTATTAGATTCCTGTGATTGTACCCTGTTCCCTGTGAATACCTACTATTTGTTTGTAACCACTGCTCAGTGTTAGCACTGTATTTCCTTGATTGATATACTTTTTTTTCTTCACATTTTATCTTCTTTGAAGTTGGGTTGCATCTTATAAATGATGATCACAGCCATGATATAGTTGATATTGCCTGCATGTGCATGAACTTGGCCATAATTTTTTAAATGAGCATAAAAGGGCTCTTTCAATAATATAAAATAAAAACTCTAAGTGATAAGAAGTGTTGAATATTATAGATGAATTGGAAGCCCTTTTCTCTTTCTTAGTGGTACATAAAATAATGGTGTATCCTGCAATTGATGGTCAGTTATATTCAATAAAATATGATATTTTTTTATAAACAGGTACCCAAACTATTCACTAGTCTTCAAATCTTGTTATTAGCCTTTTTACTAGGAGATATGAGACAGTAAATTAAACTAAACTTAATGTTTATGTTAATGGGTAACTTGCATTGCAAGACTAAGATCACCAAGCATTAAGACCATAAATCAGTTTTGCCATATGAAATATAAAAAGAAACAAAGGAATGGGTACCATGTTCTTATTTGGGCTTCTCTAGAGACTTTGCAAGACTGACAGCTGTTCAGAGATATATCATACATTGGTCCCAAGTGTAGGACGGATAGTTCATCAATAGCCAGGTGTTTTCCAGACATATACTCAGTATGACTATCAATGTTGCTAGGCTACTGGATCTAAGATAGCAGTGCTGGGTAGGGCTGAAGAGCTAAGAGTATGAAATTAAGGTCGTTGTTGTTAATGTGCCGTCAAGTTGGACCCGACTCATAGTGACCCTCCTTGGATTTCCGAGGCAGTATCACTACGGAAGTATATTGCCCCATCTTCCTTCCAAGGTGTGGCTGGTGGGTTTGAACCGCCAGCCTTCTGGTTAGCTGTCAAGGGCCTTAGCCACTATGCTACCAGAGCTTCCTGAAATTAAGGTGGTAGAAGGTAATCATACTTGTGTATTTATTTAGTCAACACTCCTGTTAGGGACTTGAGTTTAATTTTGGGCTCTTTGAGTAAAGCAGAATATGGGAACATTTCAAAGAGAAAATTTAGAGGCTGAAAGCTTATTAAAGGGCTAAAACCAGTCAGAAAATGAGAAAGAAATTAAAACCATAGAGCCTAGAGGAGGGAGAAGAGTGATGGTTCGGAACTATATGAACTATAGTCATAAAAATGAGGATGAGTCTTCGCCATCTTCATTAAGGGTGTGATGAAGCATGATGGATTTCATTTAGATACAAATTGATTATAAAACTATGGGGTTTCTCTTTTGTCTCATTGTTTAATGGATTAAGCAGTCTTGAGTTATTGTCTAATACTGTTGTTGTTGTTATGTGCCGTTGAGTCGGACCCAACTCATAACGACCCCTCCTTGGGTTTCCGAGGCAGTATCCTACAGAAGTAGATTGCCCCATCTTCCTTCTGAGGTATGGCTGGTAGGTTTGAACTGCCAGCTTTCTGGTTAACAGTCAAGTGCCTTAGGCGCTGTGCTACCAGAGCTCCCTAATACTAATAGAGCTCTCCAATACTAAGGGATGGTAGTTTGAATGGAAAATGTGGCAATCTTCTTAACATCTGTGAACTGAAGTTTGTTTATTGGTAACCTGTGATAATAATGCTTACCTTGAGGGTAGTTATGAAGATTATTAATTATGCATGCGGAGAGCCTAATTCAGTGCCTGCTGCATAGCACATATTCAATGAATGGGAATTTTCTTTATTATCAATTGATTGCCTAG
Source organism: Orycteropus afer afer (assembly GCF_000298275.1). NCBI lineage: Eukaryota > Metazoa > Chordata > Mammalia > Tubulidentata > Orycteropodidae > Orycteropus > Orycteropus afer. The sequence continues at coordinate 2,553,452 of NW_006921932.1, forward strand.
CATTCGCATACTCATATTAACTAATATTAGAGTGAATATATTTATTAGATTTATTTGTTTTTTAGGCTGTGGGTCATCTTATTGCTGCAGTCCTAAAGGAAAATGGTTATTCAGAAAAGATCTGCCAATCCACAAACCAGGTCTGTGTTTAACTGTGCTTTAGTTCTACTCATATATTTCTTCTCTTCCTTCACAGTTCAGGTCACCATAGAAATGATTTTAAACTGTGAAAAGGTCATCACCTTTGTTTTTGGGGTGTGCCATCTTTTTATTCCATAGCACTCTTTTAAATTTAAAAATTTGTTACAACAAATGTCATGAATGAGATATGGCTGGTGCAAAGGGGGGAATTCTTATGACTATTTATGATAAGTCATGTAAGTGGGATGGGGGAAGATATGCTGAGAGACAGTTGATAGGGTTGCCCCTGAGGGAATCCTTTTGATTGATAGAGATAGTGAACATAGTGGCTCTGTTTGCCTATAGGACATTTCTTATGTTTCAGGGCAGCTCCAGATGCGAGTTCTAAGTTGAGAAGGTTGTATATTGACAGTGGGAGCTGGAGGAAAAATTCTGTACCCAGGCACAGGGTAGGCCCATGCTTATAGGTAGAACAATACTTCTGAGATACACTTTTTTGGGTTTGGGTTGACCAGTAGTATGTATTTTGACATGCTGATTGGGAAATTGCTTAAGAGAGGTGCTTAAATGTGCACTCTATCAAAAACATAAAAGTTGGAAATAAGATGTTTTTCTTTCTCACAACAGAGATAAATCGAGCTCTTCCAGTACATTTCTTTACAGTTTCTACCAACATGTTGAAATAAGTATAGGGGCATACTAATTGACATTTATCTGGTGTTTGTATGTAGTCATATAAATTAGGTTCTTTGAAAACCCTGATCTTAATTCTGCTTGTAATCACATTATGTACTCTGGGAAGATCTAGTGATTTTATTTAAACTGCCAGGATTTATTGAATGTCAAATCCCTGTGACTAAATGTTTCCTTTTCTATTAATAAATTAATGCTTACTTCCATGAGGACCCAGTTTTACCTGACGCAACAGTTTATTCCTTTATTTTGCTTTTCTGACTTAGTAATGGAGAAATGACATTTAGAGCCCTTTGAAATTGTTCATACAGGTGAATAAATTTCCTCCTGAATAAAAGGAGAAATGGAACATAAATATTTCCTTCCTGTAGTGATGATGACTGTTAACTGTATTATTCTTTTAATAGTGGGATCCTGGTGGGAAAGTAGGCACAATATGATGTTGATTTTCATTCTTTCTGTTATTCCTTGGGCACTGGGGATCTTTTTTTTCTCCAAAAATTGTGTATTTGTCTAATAAATCATGCCAGGAAGAAGGAAAAATAGCTTCATTGTATCTGTGCATTTTAAATTAAAAAAAAAAAACAAAACAACCTTGTGTAAATCTAAACAGATTGAACCCACATGCATTCACATATAGATTTATCACTAGCAGTCAACTGTATTTTGGGTCATAGACTCCTGAGAAAAGTTATGAAAGTTGGAACCCCTGTTTTTATAGATCTTCTTCAAGATAAAGATTCTTGTATTTACTATGTGCCCTTCCAAAACTTTCCTATCAAAGAAGACTGAATCAGAGTGAGGGGAGAAAAATCAGCCTCTTTGTTCTGCAGAAATTTTTCTAGGCCTTTGTTGGTATTCATAGAAGTAGCAGTTTGCTTATGGCCTGTATTACTTCTCTCTCTTCCCTCTGGGCCCACACTAGGCTTCAATAAATGAGGGGTAGGTAGGTGGGCAATGGGGCATGCATGGTAGGGAGTGGTGGTATGAGAGCAGGAAAATTTCTGAAAACGGTGTTGCTATTTAGGGCTTGAAGTATTATGATTTGGAGTTCAGTTTAGACTGATAACCTGATATTATTCGTGTCTGACTAAATTACCTGGTTAAAGAACTCTGTTAGCGCCAGATTGTAGTTTTGATCCCTCATTGGCTTTGCTGTGCTACTTGAATTCAGGACATACCTTTGCCAGTAGCCTGCCTTATTTTGAGCTGAGATACCAGGTGAGAGAGAAAGAGAGAGAGTTGTTGTATCAGAACATATCCATTATCTTGCTTGGAAAACCGACTTTACTCTACAAATAGAGTGACAACAGCCTCATCTTTGTATAGCAAAGCTAGCCTACTGTGAATGATTGACGCTTTGTTGAATAGTTGGTGTGTGTATGTGTGTTGCTTATCAGAAGTGTCTTTTAATCACTGGTTGGATTTCAGACTCCTGCTTTGAACTTGCTGTGGGAGAAGTGTTGCAGTGACAACTTAGTGGTTCGAACAGCCTGCTGTGAAGGTTTGGTGGCACTTGTTGCTCAGGATCATGCGGAGTTCAGCTATGTTCTCAATGGGATTCTCAACCTGATTCCCTCATCCAGGTACTCTTTCCTCTATGCTTGATCAGTCAACAATTCAAATTTTAAGAAAAAATTCACTAATTTGCTATTAAAGGTCAACATTCATCCTACTTGCCAACTGCCTTCTTTTCAGTTAAAATTTTATGCAATTGACATTTCATATGGGGTGAAACCATGCTAATTTAAGCCCTACCATTTTGGAATTTGTGGTCATTTGCTGTATAGGCAGTCTTTGAGTTATAAATGAGATCCATTCCTAACTGTATATTTTAAGAATTTGTGGGTAAGTTGGAACAGATATGTATCTTCTTATTTAGCCTTACTTTAGTGCCAAAGGTTTGAAGCCTTTTCTGTGATTTATAACCTGTATGTTCAGTAGGTGAAGGTGATTGTGCTGAACAATTTGCTGTGAGTAGAGCTTGATTCAGTCATTTCACAGTGAGGGCAAATTTACATAATACTCTGGTAGGATGGTGCCTAAGGCACTTGACTGCTAACCAGAAGGCTGGCAGTTCAAACCCACAGCCACTCCTCGGAAGGAAGGTTGGGCAATCTACTTCCATAGTGATACCACCTCGGAAACCCAAGGAGGGGTCGCTATGAGTTGGGTCCAACTGGAAGGCAAAAAGCAACAACGAAGGGCATGTAGGAGTTATCTGTAAGTCAGATGTTTGTATCGAGGTACTGCCTCTACTTTATCATTGCTCTGTTTATGAAGAAAATAACTAAGTCATTTATAGTTTACAATAACAGTATAAGTGGTTGATTTATATTAAGAAAGAAGGTTGCCCATAAGCATTACTACTTCTACATTTGTACCATTTTTTCATCATACTTGGCCAGTCCTTGGCATTAGTATATGTATTATAAAATACTAGCATTAATTTCTCTAAAAGTACTTTGTGATTTAGACATAATCTCTGCTTATTCCAAGTTAATAATGTTTTGATCTTTGAATATATTTGGTATAATGATATTTGCCCATTCACAATCTGAGGGTAATGGAATCACAAGAGATAAAATGACTTCCTCCATTCTGAGATAGTCAAATAGGACTATACTGAACCATCCCATGGAAATGAGCACTTCTTATAAAATGGTTTGTGAAAAGGAGATGCTGCTTTGTGCTTAATACATAAGGCCTTGTTTTTGACTAAATCATTTGGACTTCACTTCGCCCCAATCCCCTGGTCCCATCTCATCTCCCTCTTCCTTGATAGAATTACTTGCTCTCTCCATTGTTTTGTTATCTTTATAGTAGTATTATCAGAGTTGAGTACTTAATCTTTTCTTCTGCCTTCTGTAGAGATAGACTATGACTATAATAGCCATCTGCTAAGATACCTTTCTATGCTTGAAGTCTATCAGGCTGACTAACCTCTAGCTCTTTAGACTTCCTTCATAAATTTTATGCTGTTATCTCAGATTATCTCTTTGTCTTTTTTGGAACTGTCCTCAATTTTTCTTTATATTCTGGTGTCTATAGTTGTGAAGTGCAAATTCTTCAGCACAGTATATAAGCCCTTCCCAAACTAGCTCCATCCCATTATTCAAACTGTGTTTCCTGCCAAGAACCCTCTTCAGCAGTCCACAACTATTCAGTCTTCCTGAGCCAGTGCACATTCTCTGCCTCTTCAGGGAGTCTTCTTTCCCTTTCTTTTTCTGGCATCAGTCCTGTCATCCTTCAAGCCTCAGCTCAGATGTCACCTTCCCTGCCCAGACAGCCTCTCTCTTCTCAGCTGGGTTATTTACTCTTTCATAGTGTGTTTTATGTTTACCTATATTTATTTATTTATTTCACTTTTTTTTGGAATTTTTTTTGTATTGTGATTTGGGTGTAAGGTTACAGAGCCATACAGCAGTTCACATACACTTTGTCTCATGACATTGACTATAATTTACCATAATGCAAACAGCTCCCCTCCTACTTCCTCCTGATGGTTACCTCTTCCCTGTTCCCTCCATGCACTCCTGCCCTCTGAGCTTTCTCCCTGTGCATAAACAGCCCTTCTGTCTCCCATGATTATTCTCTCCAAGGAGTTTATCTACCTCAGGTAAATGTTCAAGTCATATGCCTGTCTTTTGTTTGGCTGGAAGCCACAGGTGTGGGTTCAATTCCAGACCTGAAGGGCAGCTAGGGGCCATAGTCTCAGTGGTTCCA
>NW_006921932.1:2558111-2559734 GCF_000298275.1 Orycteropus afer afer
CCTAAGGCACTTGACTGCTAACCAGAAGGCTGGCAGTTCAAACCCACCAGCCACTCCTCGGAAGGAAGGTTGGGCAATCTACTTCTGTAGTGATAGTGCCTCAGAAACCCAAGGAGAGGTTGCTATGAGTCGGGGCCAACTCGATGGCACATAACAACAACAACAACAACAACAACATGAGCAGATTTTGAGTATGTGGAACCATTTCAAAGACTGTTGTTTGCTAGATTAGAATTAGACAGAAGTGAAATTGAAGTGGAATAGGTAAGATCTTTGATAAAAACACCAAACCAAACTTCACTGCCATTGAGTTGATTCTAACTCAGCGACCCCCCACCCCCCTTTGGGTTTCTGAGACAGTAACTCTTTACTGAAGTAGATTGCCCAGTATTCCTTCCACAGAGTGACTGGTGGGTTTGAACCACCAACCTTCTGGTGAACAGTCAAATGCCTTAGGCACTACACCACCAGAGACCCTTAAGATCTTTGATAGAGGACTTAAAGATAGGCAGCAGAATTTGCATTTAATGTGACAGGGAATTGAAAACCCATTATGGATTCTTCAAAGGGAAATGATGTGATATGGAGTATTTTAGGACTATTAATCTGACAGCAATGCATGGGATGAATTCAAACATGGAGAACCCCCAAGCCTAAGCAGTTATGAAGTATGCCTGGCAGGAAGAACTAAGTTGATGAGTATAGAAATCTGGGATGCTGGAAAGAATGAAGTGTCCTTTGTGACTGACTGGATTTACAGAATGGTAGTAAAGGAAATTGTGTGAGAACTGAAATGAGGACAGTTTTTATGAGAGGAAATATGTATTTTGTTTTGACATCCCGAGTTTTTGATGTTTTAGAGCCTTATAAGAAGAGAGTAGGGAAGCATCTGGAGATCTGCAACTAGATGAAGGATGAAAGCTCTGGCTGAGTTTTTATGAAGAAAGGAGCAGAGAAGCTTAGGTGTGCCTTCAAAAAGCAAGATGGAGTGCTAGAAGCAGAGTGGACACACAATTAAGAGACGCTAAAAGAACAGCATTTTCCAGTCAGTATCCCAGAGAAGACTGGTTGTGTAGACTGTAAACAGGCATTTCTAGAAAAAAAAACTTTGGTGATCAGGTAAGCTTGATAAACTCGTAGTTAAATGGACTTCTTGCTTTAAAATCTCTCAGATTCTTTAATGTAATAATGTGTACTGTTATTAAGTGCACACGCTCTGGTAGCATAGTGCCTAAGGTGTTTGACTGCTAACCAGAAGGCTGGTGGTTCAAACCCACCAGCCACTCCTCTGAAGGAAAGTTGGGCAATCTACTTCTGAAGTGATACTGCCTCGGAAACCCAAGGAGGGGTCACTATGGTAGGATCCAACTCAATGGCACTTAACAACAAACAACAATAATAAGTTAACTCTTTCAATTAAGATCACTCTTTCAACATTAGAATCATATATCCAACTGTCTATCTGAGATTTCCACTGGATATCTATGAGATATATAAAACTTACCTATCCAAATGGAATTCTTTTCTTTTTTTTTTTTTTTTAAATTGTGATTTGGGTGAAGGTTTACAGAGCAAATTTACTTTCCATACAGTGGGTCACATATACTTTGTCTCATGACATTG
>NW_006921932.1:2564351-2574305 GCF_000298275.1 Orycteropus afer afer
TTTTTTTTTTCCCAAATGATTTTGAGTTTTGTTCCACATTGTTCTCCTTTTCTATCCAGGATCTCCTACATAGATCCCCCTCTGAGTGGTTGACAGTGGTAGCCAGGCACCATCTAGTTCTTCTGGTCTCATAGGCGTGTAGGCTGAGGATCGCATGGTGTACCAGTTGCTAGGACTAATTGTTTCCATTAATCTTTGGTTTTCATCATTCTTCTTTGCTCTGGGCAAGGAGAGACCCATTGTTGCATCTAGATGGCTGCTTGCAAGCTTTTAAGATCCCAATGGCTACTCACCAAAGTAGGAAGTGGAACAATGTTTTGTGTAGTATGTTATGCCAGTTGAGCTTGATGTCCCCTGTGACTGTGGTCCCGAGCCCACATATTTGCCTATATTTTAGTATCGAGCATACTAACACTTAGTAGGTGATCAGATATTTCTAATTAGCAAAGGTTTGATCATAGCAAAATACATTCGTTTGCTTTCTTTCTATATATACATGCACACTCACACAATTATAGAAGGATCTTATTGTGTATCCATTAAAAAAGTACTTTTGGGGAGTGTTCTGGTTACCTAGTACTGCTCCGACAAGAATATATCACAAATGGGATGGCTTGAACAAACAGGAGTTTATTCTCTCACAGTTTGGAGGCTTTAAGTCCAAGTTCAAAGTGCCAGGCTGGGTGAAAGCCCCTCAACCTTGAGGTTCAGCTCTACCTCCTGCTCTTGAGCCACTGGAGCTAGAGGCTTTTCTTCACTCAGACAGCTGCTAGCTGCTGAGACTGACAAGCCCAAGGTTGACAAATAAAAAGGTACAGTCCCGATGTTACCAAACCACACAGCAGGCCATTAACTCAAGTCTATTGTAAGTCCCAAGATCGGCAGAGCATGGCAGGCTGCTGAACTACGGCACGGCTACATGCTGGGTCCAAGCGTGCCATGAGCTAGCTACCATTCCCCAAGGCTTCTCCTTATATACAGGAAGCAGATCACATCCCTAAGGCAGCTACTCAGCTGCTCACAGTAGATTCCACTATGGAGTTGATTACCAGTCTCATCATGGGGGAATACTACCACCAGCTGCCCAGCCACTCAACCAAGCCCAGCCAAGTTGACACACAAGCATAACTACCACAGGAAGACTTTTAAAAAGTTAAGATTTTTATGTGCCTCTTTTTTTCTTATTTATGGCTTACCTTAAGACAGGAACCTAGAGTCTCTCTGCCTCAACTCTTTTTATTTGTCAAATGTAAATAATCATATCTGTTCTCCCCTAAATAGTTCTCAAATGCTTAAAAATCTACAACCATAAAATCTACTTGTATTGTGTAATTGGATTATTTATATTCAAAAGTTAGAGTAACAGTAGCTAAGGGTAATATTTTCTCTCTATTTAAGAGGTAGGTAGAGCAGACTAAGGATCCTTGATGGCACAGTTGTGAAGTGTTTGGCTGTTGGTGGTTCAAACCTACTAGCTGCTCTATAGGAGAAGATGTGGCAGTTTGCTTCTATAAAGATTTACAGCCTTAGAAACCCTATTGGGCAGTTCTACTTTGACCATATAGGGTCACTATGAGTTAGAAGTGACTCTGTGACAATGGGTGGTGGTAGAGCAGGTTAGGTTTTACCCTTAATTCCAGAAGATCATCTTAGAACAATAAGTTGGTGTGGGATATTATTCACACATCAATTTAAATCCATTACCACCATTGTGTCATTTATAAATAGTACAATGTCAGTGATCTTAAGATTTTTTTTTATTAAAAATTTATTTTTGAATAGGTAATACATTCATATGGTACAGAATTCAGAAGCGCATATGAGGCAAAATCTCTGGACTACCCCTGTTTCTTAGTTTTTCTTCTCAGAAGTAAAAATGTTACCAGGTTTTATTAGCTTTCTAAAGATATTCTGTGCATATATAACGGAAAATGTAAATGTCTGTATTTTTCCTTTTTTAAAATAGAAATAGTTGCTGACTGTACATAGTATTTTTTTATTTCTATTTTTTTTACTTTTTTGTGGTGATAACATATGAAAGACATTCACCAGCCTAAGAACTTCCACAGTTACAGGTCAGGGACATTGATCACTGTATATATTTATTTTGCATTTAAAAAATTTCTTGGAGATCATTCCATAAAATACATAAAAAGCTATTTAATTTTTCAAGCTATATAATATTCCACTGTGTAGACTTGTTATAATTTACCTGTACCCTGTTGTTTTTTAATCTTTTTCAATTAAGACAGTGCTTCAGTGAGTAATCTTATACATAGGAGTTACCATTAGTATTCAAGGTCCTTTGGAAGTATGGCTAAGGCCTAGGAGAAAGCCTTGACGTTTACCATAATCAAATATGAGATTTTGACGATGAAAGGATCCAAGAAAAAAGTTTTTGAAGTTTCTTATTTGAGAATGTTCATATTATCTAAATTGTTAGCCACAGAATGGTATAGACTAAGTAGACCCTAAAGTCAACTGACTGAATTTTTTAATCAATTTGGTCATACAATGTGTTATGTAAGTTCTGAGTTTTCATTATTGTTACCAGCAGTGGTAACAATTATTTATATGTCAGAAAACAGAATTTTCTTGATTTACTTTCTTTTGAGAGGCAGAACTTTGTGGTTTGTAGTGATTACAGAGACTATACTTTGCACTCTTTTTTTTTTTTTTTTTTTTAAGAGAAAAGGAAAATGAGAATCAAATGAAAGAAACAAAGCTAATTAAAAACAGGAGACCCAGACAGGCTCTTCCTCCAAATGGTGCAGAGAGAGTCTTCTGAGACTGAAAAGTACCTCTATTTTAGGGGTCTGAAAGCAAGAATGACTGTCATTTATGTATGCTTCTTGGCTGAGTTACTTTGGGTCTTCAATTACTAGTACTTAAGTTTCTAGATTTCTCTTTTTAAAATAGAAGTTTATTAGAATCTAGAAGCACCTTGGGAACAGAGCCACAGAATGAGCCCTCATCTTTGATTTAGAGATATACTTCTAAAATGTTACTTTTTCATCTTGCCAATCTACTTGCCTAGTGTCCTTCTGGAACTGAAAGAGAGGCAAACGGGGGGGGAAGGAGGGGAGAGAGAGAGAACATTGGTTATGAGATACAACTCACTAGGGAAGAGACCTTTAGAGAATGGAGCTTCGGAGTTCTCTCAGCATTGAGGTAGATATTCAAAGCTATAAGGAAAGATGGAAAAAGGAAAGGCTATCTCTCTGAGCATTATAATCTGCTCTTTAGTTATTTGCAGGTCTAGGCTGTAAAATTCCCCTGAAACATGTCAGGTTCCCTCTCCTCCCCTCCAACTCTTTAAAACTCAAACCACAATTTGAGAAACATTGGTCTAGAGCCTGCTACATCGTGTAGTCTAACTTTGAAAAAGACTTGACATTTGCAAAACTCTGGTTGTCTAAACTTCAGGGAGTGGCTGGGAAAGTGTCTGGCTCTGCTTGAGAGACTGTTCTCTTCAAAGGAATACAGTATTTTGAAGTCCAAGAGTGTTTTCAGTTCAAAGCTGAGGCAACATGAAACAATTGGAAACTAGGTTTTATAGCTTCTGTAAACAAAGACATGGATTTAAGGGCTCTAAAATGTTCTTTTAATCAGTAAGTCGGTTTTGGGGGAAAAAAGAAGTATTTCCTAGGGAGGATAAAGGCAAGAAGAGGATCACAAGGAAACACACTAAGGAAATCATTATCACCAGTTGCATGTGAATTTTGAAGAAATTAAAACTGAAATGAAACTGAATGATACATAGTGGCATGTGCTTTTTTGTCCTTTAAGGCATTGCCTGTTTTGAGTTTACTTTACATTGAATTAATGCTAAAATAAAGATTCCCAAAGGCAGAGGTTTCTTAATTTTTATTTCATTCGATGTTTCCCTCTTACCAGCACTATCTTCTAGAAAGCTCATGCAGCCATTGTTACAGTTGCTTAGGAACGGAATTGTGAATAACAACCTTACTCTTTTGTGGAACCAGGTATTCAGTTTTTGATATTGAGGTGTCATGACAGCCTGTAATTTCAGCTCAACTACTTGCCCCACTTTCGTTTAAAAACATGCTTAGTAGGAGGGTTATGCTGTATAGACGAGGCTAGCACTTGCTTTGTATGCCTCTTGTGCTTCCAAACAGGGAAGGGACATGCAATTGATGTATCCTGTATTTGTGGGAAATGAAGTGCATTTTCTGAGATTCCTTGTCTACAAGACACCTATTTTTTATGAAATTTTGCATAGGATATTAAAAATTGCCAGTTCTGCCTGAAGCTGTTAGACACTGAGTCTTTGATCATGGATTGACGGTTCAGTGAGTGGTTAAGCATCATTCTGAGAATTATTTGGAGATATGATGTGGGATAATTAAATGAGAACATTGTTATTTCTCAGAATCATCTCTTTTTTTTAAGGATCCTGTTCCTTGGGAAGCTTAATTACTTTGTTATCATATAGGAAATGGCAAGCAACCCAGGAGACACTGTATTCATATCTTGACATATTATTGAAGCTTTTCTGTACTGTTTAGATTCTTTTTCTTTATTTTATTTGGCAGGAGAAGAAGAACCAAGGAAGGACCTCTTTATGAGGTTTTCTTCAAAGCTTAAGGAAAACAGTCTTGGTGGGCTAAAGCCAATGTAGTTAGTTAGCATGCTTTGATCTGCAACTGAGTGTCAAGAGTGTTACTGCATGAATTTGAAAGGGTTTCAGGGTCTGTATATATTGATACCATTGCTCAGTTGACTCTTACTTGAGACTGACAGAATTACCTGATCATCTCTGTTTCTTTTTCTTGTCTTTTAAATATTCCTCTTAAGTCTTTTAGCTTGTTTCCAGATGTTAGTCTTTCATTTCCCCCTAATCCTTTGTCTTTCTCTAAAATCCCAGATCTCCCTGAATTTGCAGCTTATAACTAGAGAAGTGACTCCAGCCACTTTTCTTGTTTAGGACCTTCTGCACCCCACCCCCACTCCACACTCCTGTTTTTTTTTTTTTTTTTTCAATATAACATTTGATTCTGCTTTAGGTGAAAGTTTACACAGCATATTCGTTTTCCATTCAGTAATTCATACACAAATTGTTTTCTGACATTTATTGCAGTCGCTGCAATGCTCTCCCCATTTGTACCCTTGGTTCCCTGTTTCCATTCATTGGGTATCCCTAACCCTCCCTGCCTTCTCGTCTTTGCTTTGGACTGTCCTATTATTACTATTATTTAAAGTTAGTTGATCATGTTGAAGTGTTTGTCACAAAATCTTCCTTCGTAAGAGAGAAGTGTTTATCTCAAGATGTTTCTAAGTAATTTAAGGAAAGTGACTACTTTCATATACATGTTACTTTTATAATGGAAAAATGCTTAAAAAGAAATCAGGCTGTTTTCTGGGACTTAGAAGATAAATGAGTGTACAGAACTTTCCCAAGAAAAAATGCAGTTGTATTGCATCTCTTAGATTTTTTATTTAAAGAATCATTTTCTTTTTCATTTATTCAAGCATGACACCCTGAAGTTTTTTATTTCCTGCATCTCTTCCTTATGTCTTTGTATCTGTCCTTTTCTCAAATAGTTTTATAATGAGTTTAGAAAATGATTTGATCACTAATCTAATGCAACAAAACAAATAACCAGTTAGGTGCTCTCAAGTCGATTCCAACTCGTGGCAACCTTGTGTGTTAGAGCAGAACTGTGCTTATAGGATTTTCAATGGCTGTGATTTTTGGGAAGTAGATTACTGGCCTTTTGTCTGAGGTGCCAGGTGGACTTGAGCCTCCAAGCTTTCCGTTAGCAGCTGAGTGTATTAACCGTTCGTGCCACCTGGGAACTCCAATCTAGTGTTTATTGGTCTCTTATTTTCTTATGAGCTATTTTGCTTGCTGTTGTTGTTAACTGCCATCGAGTTGGATCTAACTCATAGGCAGCCCTCCTTGGGTTTCCGAGGCGGTATCACTATGAAAGTAGATTGCCCAATCTTCTTTCCAACAAATGGCTGGTGGGTCTGATCCACTAGCCTTCTGGTTAGCAGTCGAATGCCTTAGGCACTACGCTACCAGAGCTCCTCTATTTTGCTTAAGGCTGACCAAATGTCCTTTTCAGGAATCTAAAATCCTTTCTAGTTCTAAGGGACTTGGCATATTTGTACTATTTGTTCCCATGATATTCAAGAATGTCCCACTTTTGGAATGCTCTCATCATTCTCTCCAACCCAAAACCTTGTTATTCTCATTTCTGGCTGAAAAATTAGTACGGCACTCTCTTCTATCTTATATTTGGAATATTTTGAAAGCATACAGTCAGGTATCATTTGTTGTTTTTTCAAAAGGAGACTGTGCATACATGAACAGTGTTTAGTATTGTAGTCAAACCCCAAACCAAGAATACCTAATTAATCATATGCACACTAGGAATTGTGCCATATCTACCTAGCAAAAAGCAATTTATATGGGTTGTTTTAATTAGTATATTATGTACAACTTTATCAAGTTTTTTTATTTTTTTCTTTTCTGTTTCATATGATTTTTGGAACCTTGACATCATTATTTTTTACTGACACTCCCTCTCATGATAAGATAGAGGTCTTGGATCTTATGTCCAGTGAAAATTGAGGTTTATCTTTTTGCATTATTTCTTGCTACTGCACCTGTGCCTCATGACAGAAATTTCCTTTTTCAAAAAGGACATAAAGGTGGCATCTTCTGACCTCTAACTTCACAAAAGGGTGACAGAATCACCATCAGCAGCCTAAGGCTTATTCCTGTGAGGCCAGACATGACACCACCCTCCAGTCTTTTTACCAACTCTGACACCAACTGTCCCTCCCATGGCATGCACTACTTCTCTGCTGGGTTTGACAATTTGTTGCAGTGGCCACATAGAACTCACAGACATGACTCAGGATTATAGGACTTATTAGGGAAGTAACAGGTTATAATTCAGGTTTAGGAATGCTCTCAGAATACAATTTTTTGATCAGGACAGTCTTCCCTTTGCTGTACCCTTAGGCACATCACCCTGGCCCTTGGCCTCTTGGCCTAACCTCTGCCCTGCTTGGGCAAGTGTTAGAAAACTCCTTCAGCTCTGCCAATAAGTGCACTTAGGTGCACCTCACTCCGCCAGCAAGCCTCCTGCCCAAAGGCACTCAACTTTCTTGCTCCATGAGCCTGCAAGCCCCGCTGTTCTGTCTCGTGCCTCTTGCTTCCTCAGCCGGTAGTCTCAGCCACTTATCTCAGCTGGTAGTCTTAGCTGTCTTTCTGCAAAGGAGATCTAGCGCAGGGATCTCGGGTCCAAAGACATACTCCGTTCCACCTCTGGTTCTTCTCTCCTAATGGCAGGGAGATCCCCTTTCTGCCTCTAAACCAAAACAAAACCAAACTCACTGCCATGGAGTCAGATCCGACTCATAGCGACCCCTCCTTGGGTTTCTGAGGCAATATCTCTATGGAAGTAGATTGCTCAGCCTTCCTTCTGAGGAGTGGCTGATGGGTTTGAACTGCCAGCCTTCTGGTTAGCAGTCAAATGCCTTAGGCACTACGCCACCAGAGCTCTCTAGGAAGGCTCATTTCAAGCCTAGTAGGATGACAAAATTAACCAGTCCCACATTAGAGTTCCATATACCTTATTTGCATGGTCCCGCCAGGTAATCTGGTGGCAGTCACAAAGACTGGCTAGAAAGCCCTACCAAGTAATTCACTGCACTGTACCTTTGCTTTCCCTATGAGGGTTCTTGAGTAAATTCAGCTCTTCCTGGCGTCCACCCTAAGAGAGACTTGTTCTAACCAATGTTTACCAAAGGGCTTTTGGCAGCAGAACATCTGGCTTAGAAGGCTGTGGCTGTCTGTCTGATGTAAGGGATAGTACCTTTGCCAATGAAGTGAGGATTTGAGGAGCTAACAGGGGACTAGGTGTGATGGAGGCTGCCTTAGTTTGCTAGTGCTGCTGTAACAGAAATGGCACCAGTGGGTCTTTTTAAAGAACAGAAATGTATTTTCTCACAGTTTTATAGGTTAAGAGTCCAAATGAACACCTTGGCTTTATTGAGTCCTTTCTTGTAGGTAGTCCTGGGCATGCTTTGGTTCCTTATGATCCTCACATAGTATCTATCTCTCCCTATGTGTGTATATCTGTGTGTCCAGTCTACTTTTAAAGAGTCCTGGTGGTTCAGTGGTTAAGTGCTCTTTAATTAAAAGGTTAAGTGCACTTTAATTAAGTGCACTTTAATTGAAAGGTCTGCTTCACCAGCTGCTCTGTGGGAGAAAAGACCTGGTGATCTGCTCCTGTTAAGATTACAGTTTAGGAAACCCTATGGGACAGTTCTTCTCTGTCACATAGTATTGGAATCAACTCAATGGCACATAAGGACAATCTGCTTTTTTTATAACTTAGAAGTGATTAGATTTAGAACCCATCCTACTTAGGTATGATCTAATTAACATAAAAAACTCTATTTCCCAAAAGGATTATATTCATAGATACAGAGGTTAGGACTCTAACACGTACTTCAGGGAAATACAGTTTAATCCATAACTGGCCAAGGCTGGTGATTCCCATAAAGAGATAAGAAATAGGTATCTCTCAGCCTCAGCCAGCCAGCTCTACTTTTGAAACATAATTGTGCTTAAGTATAGTAATATTCGATCTATTTTGCTCTGACTGAGATAGAGGAAAAAGAGATTAAATGAAGAGTCAGTCCCAAAGATAACAGAATTGTTTTATTGTGTTGGTGAGATGCCATCATGTTTTTCATCCTCCTCTTCCTCTTCTGGCATATTTTTTTCTAAACTATAAATTATCTCTCCAAACAGCAGTATCAAACAACCAGTGCTTTGGTTGCTGGGGGAAGGAAGTTAAGTAAAGAATGTAAACTATGTGCCCTGCCTTTGTGTTTAGAGCTTTTCCTGAAATTCCTTACTTAATCCTCTGCACAGTCCTACCAAAAACCAAAACCAAACCCACTGCCATCAAGTCTGATTCCAACTCATAGTGACCCCATAGGGTTTCCAAAGCTGTAAATCTTTAAGGAAGCAGACTGCCTCGTTTTTTCTCCAATGGAGTAGCTGGTGGGTTTGGACCACTGACCTTTTGGTTAGTAGCCAAATGTCTTAGCCTCTGCACCACCAGAGCTCCTTACAGGAAGGTAGAATTCTTCCTGTTTTGCTGATGAGGTGCCGAGTCTCAGAGATACTAAGTATTAGGCTTGGATTAAAGGGTGAAGAGATACTTAAATATTCACATGTGATTTAGGAGAACTAGAATCATTTTCTCAGTTCTTTTTGGTTCTGTCAATCTATGTTTTGTTAACTTTCTCATTATCAAGCCTCATTCACTTATACTAGCTTCTTTGTGATGTGTATGAGTGTAGAGGACCTTGAAGATACATTTCATCTATTCTGGTTATCTAGTGCCCCTCTGACAAGCACATACGACAAATGGGATGGTCTTAACAAACTAGAGTTTATTCTTACAATTTGGAGGCTTTAAAGCCCAGTTCAAAGTGCCAGGCTCTAGGAGCTGTGTGAAAGCCCCTCAACCTTCCCCTAAACCTTGGGCTTCAGCTCTGCTTCTTGCTCCTGGCCCACTGAAGCTAGAGGCATCTCTTCACTCAGGCAGGTTGACAAACAAAATGGCATAGTCCTGATGTTACCCAACAACACTGCAGGCCATTAATTCAAGCCCATTGTAAGTCCTAGAGTTGGCTGGTTCAACCTCATTCCGAGACACCTTGAAAAAAACATCTAGCAAACTGCTTCTAAATGATCACGTGAAAACTCTATGGAGCATAGTTCTATTGTCCAACATGTGAGGTCACCATGAGTTGGAACTGACTCGATGGCAACTGGTTTTTTGGTTTATGTATAAGAGATTAGGTGTTTTTGTATTATTTTTCTGTGGACCCATTTAGTTGAACAGAATCATTGCTGCCTGTGAGCCAGGTTACTTGGCTTAACTTCTTTGTGACATT
>NW_006921932.1:2574405-2578497 GCF_000298275.1 Orycteropus afer afer
TTTTTTTAATTTTTATTTCTCCCTTTCTGAGTTGTGTCTCACTGCCCTGCTTCATGTGGTATTTTCCACTTTGTATCTCTGTTGTGTGAAATTTTTGTATGTATTTAAAGATCTCTTTTTTGGACAGGTATTGATACAAATTCTAAGTGAGAGCATTAATGTTTTGTCAGGGATATTATTCCATTTGAAGCTTATATCCTGAGATAGCAGTAAAGAGCTTTGTAAACTCTGAGGTACAATAGAAACATATAGATTTTATGAAATGCTCTCAAAAATGGACAAGTAGTATTCCACCAAACAAAGCAGTACTTTGTTATAATGGCTATCTAATTTAAGGGGTTCAGTGGTTAAGATGTTTGGCTGGTAACCAAAAGATCAGCATTTTGAACTACCAGCTGCTCCGTGGAAGAGAGATGGGCCAGTCTATTTACATAAAGATTGTAGCTTTGGAAATCCT
The DNA here is from genome assembly GCF_000298275.1 of Orycteropus afer afer. NCBI lineage: Eukaryota > Metazoa > Chordata > Mammalia > Tubulidentata > Orycteropodidae > Orycteropus > Orycteropus afer. The sequence continues at coordinate 2,574,863 of NW_006921932.1, forward strand.
ATGGGACAGGTCTGCTCTGTCCTAAAGGGTTGCTATGAGTTGGGATCAACTCACTGATGGTGGGTTTGGTTTAGTTTTCAATATTGACAAAACTGTTTTAACATTTGGTCCGTTAACTTTTTTATTCTATATTTTTCATTCATTTTTGAAATTTATTCAGCTCAAGTATAAAAATTAAAAAGGGACAACAAAAAATTAATATACATCAGTTTTACTTAGGAGTGTATATATAGAAATGAAAATAATAACAAATAAATCCAGGGGAAAATTAAGTTTTTCAGCATATTTCAGCTATTATTTTTCCCAAAATTAATCGATAAATATACCAAAACCAAAAAACCAAACTCACTGCCATCGAGTTGGATCTGACTCATAGTGACCCCTCCTTGGGTTTCTGAGGCATTATCACTACAGAAGTAGACCGCCCAGTCTTCCTTCCAAGGAGTGGCTGGTGGCTTTGAACCCCCAGCCTTCTGGTTAGCATCAGATGCCTTAGGCACTATGCTACCAGCCTCCCATTGATAAATATACTTCAATGTTAATGCTTTTTTTTTTTTTTCCTTTGGTGTGACATAAAATTACTTCAGTGATCATGTTGGAATGGGAGCACAAAAAGTAACCAGGAAAGTGTTTGAAAAAATAGGTGTTAAAAAAGAAAGAATTCTTACTATGATTTTTAAAACTTTTTATGGAGAATTTCATACTTCAAATGTATGTAGAATGGTGTCGAACCCTAGGTTTCTGTCACTTAGTCCCAATAACCATTAACCCATGACAATCCTGCCGCCATCATATTTACTTATTTTGTTGTTGCAAATATACATAGCGAGATATATACCAGTTCAAAAATTTCTGCGTGTACACTTCAATAACATTGATTGCATTCTTCCTTAAGGTTGTGCAACCGTTCTCACCCTCCTTTTGGAAATTGTTCCTCCACTCTTAACATAAATTGACTGTCCCCTAAACTTCCTATCTAACCTCTTGAGTTGCTGTTATCAATTTGATCCCATGTAGATAGTTCTTTAAAAGAAACTCTGCTCAGCTGACAAGGGACAAGTTTGTGGTTTCTTCTTGGCCACAGCCGGCTACCTGGAGGGAATAAATAGTTGGACCTATGAGCTTGGGAAATGGTTGCAGGGGACATCAAACTCATTGGCCTAATATACTACATGAAAACATTTTCCACATCCTACTTTGTTGAGTAACAACTAGGATCTTAAAAGCTTGCAAGCGGCTATCTAGATGCAACGATAGGTCTCTCCTTGTCCATAGCAAAGAAGAATGAAGAAAACCAAAGATGCATGGAAACAATTAGTCCAAGGGAATGGTACACCATGTGATCCTTAGCCTATATAACCATAAGACCAGAAGAACTAGATGGTACCTGGCTACCATTGTCAACCACTTGGAGGGGGATCTCTGTAGGAAATCCTGGATAGAGTAGGAGAACAATGTGGAACAAAACTCAAAGTCATGAGAAAAAAAAAAAAAAAAAAAGGACCAGGTTTTCTGGTCTGATAGAGCCTGGTGAAACCCCTGAGAATATGGCCCTTCACTTCCCTTCAGGTCTGGAATTGAACCTACTCCTGTGGCTTCCAGCCAAACAAAAGACAGGCATATGAGCCGAACATTTACATTAGGTAGATGCACTCCTTGGAGAGAATAATCATGGGAGAATAGAAGGGCTGTGTATGCACAGTGAGACTGCTTGGGGGGTGGGGCAAGAGTGCATGAGAGGGAAGGACACAAGGAAGAGGTAACTATGGGGAGTAAGTAGGAAGAGAGCTGTTGCATTGTGGGAGATTGCAGTCAATGTCATGAGACAGTGTGTGTGAACTGCTGTATGGAAAATGAATTTGCTCTGTAAACTTTCACCCAAATCACAATTAAAAAAAAAAAAAAAAGCTTGCAAGTGGCTATCTAGATGCAAGGAGGGGTCTCTCTTCATTCACAGCAAAGAAGAATGAACAAAACTAAAGACCCATGGAAACAATTGGTCCAAGAGAGTGGTAGACCATATGATCTTCAGCCTATAAGAGCATGAGACTAGAAGAACTAGATAGTGCCCGGCTACCACTGTCAACCACTTGGAGGAGGATATTTGTAGAAGATCCTGGATGGAGTGGAAGAACAATGTGGAACAAAACTCAAAATCATAAAAAGAAAAAGGACCAGGTTTGCTGATCAGATACAGCCTGGTGAAACCCCTGAGACTATGGCTCCTAGCTGCCCTTCAGATCTGGAATTGAACTCACTCTTGTGGCTCCCAGGCAAATAATAGACAGGTATATGGGCTGACCATTTATATCAGGTAGTTATACTCCTTGGAGGGATCAACCATGGTGTAACAAAAGGTCTGTGTAGATGATGTAGAAGATGTGCAGAGAGATGGCTATCTTGAATTTGTCAACCTCCAAGGCCAGCAGTCCCCTATACTACCTCCCCCTGCAGCTGAAAAAACATTTTTTGTAAAATGTAAATGATTTTTTTTTTTGCTGGTTTTCTCTTGGAAAGTTTATTGTTATTGAAGAAAAAAAGAAAAAGAAAACCTCAACATTTTACATTTTACATTTGCTTCCTAGAACATTTACTGGTACCAGTTAATGATGTTCTGTAAGAAGTTCAGGAGTGCATGGGAGAGAAGGACACAAGGAGGAGGTAACTATGAGGAGGAAGTGGGAAGAGAGCTGTTACATCATGAGAAATTACAGTTGATGTCATGAGACAAAATGTGTGTGAACTGCAGTGTGGAAAATGAATTTGCAATGTGAACTTTTACCCAAATCACAGTAAAACTTAAAAACAAAAACAAAAAAACTCTGCTTTCTTTCTAGTCACATGCACTTTCATTCTGCCCATATTCTTTTGAAGCAAATCCCATACGTGATATAATTTCTTCTGTAGACATGTAAGTATATTTGTTTTACTAAATAAACTATAATATCATTATTATACACATAGATTAATCAATCTTTAGCATCCAGTCAGTGTTCAGATTTCTAATAGTCTCATAATTTTTTTTTATAGTTTGTCTGAATGACCATCTAAATAAGGTCCACTTTAAAATTATTATAACTTTTAAATCTCTTTTAACCTGTAGAATTTCCCTTTCCTTGCCTTTCTGTCTCTCAACTTTTCTATTAAAGCAACCTAGTTGTTTGTCTCTAGTGATTCCCACAGTGTAGATTTTGGTGATTACATTCCCATCATATAAAAACCAAAACCAAACCCACTGCTATCAAATTGATCCTCACTCATAGTGACCTCCATTAGGTTTCCAAGGCTGTAAATCTTTATGGAAGTAGATTGCCTCATCTTTCTCCCACGGAGCAGCTGGAACTCCCAACCTTCTGGTTAGTAGCCAAATGGCTTACCCACTATGCCACCACAGCCCCCCCCCCATAGTATAGTTTAACTGTATTTCCTGTGAGTTAAAATTTTGCTTTAAAACTTTGATCAAAGTTAGATTCAACCTTTTTTTTTTTTTTTGATATTATGGGGTTCTGTATGGGGAGGCACATGACATTAGTTCATTAGAGGTTTCAAAATTGGCACATTGCAATTCTGTCATTTTTTTCTTCATTTACTATCTTCAGTTATTATTTTATCTTAATATCTGAAATACTGCTATA
>NW_006921932.1:2578635-2594283 GCF_000298275.1 Orycteropus afer afer
TTTATTTACTAAGTTTCAAAATAATGAGTTTTTTCTAATCCAATTAGATTGTGGTGACCAATTTTTTAAAGAATTAAAATGAGTTCATGAGTTTAAACATATTTGATGTATTTCAGTTCTAATCCTTCTTTTTGTCTTTTTACCATTTTTTAAAAATTTATTATCTTCTGTTTTTGATGCTGCTTTATGGACCCCCTCTTTAGCAGTTGGGAGAGAGAAATTTAAGTAAAATTTCAAAAATCCTATTGCTATTTATATAACAAATGAGTTAAGATAAAAGGGAGTGGAAGAAAATGCCATCTTCCAATGGAGACTTATAACAGCTGCTCTGTTATTGAGTCACAGGAACCATCTACTACTCCTGAGACTCTGTTAGGAGTTAGTTTTTGCAGTGTGGTGGATTTAGCTCCATAGTGGGGCAGTCTACAATGTAAAAGCTAAATCTGTATATACCATGCTGAATATTTATCTCTTAACTTTTCTTATTCTATCAGGAATCCTTTAATTTTGTAAGCATGTGAATAAACTGTGTTAAATAGGAAAAAAATGCAACCAAAAACAAAGTTCCAACAAAAAAATACCTGCTTGCTTCCCCTAATGGGATTGCTTCATTGTTTGATAATATAAAGATATTATATTAATTTTTGGAAGCTCTGGTGGTATAGTACCTAATGCATTTGAGTGAAGGCTGGCAGTTCAAACCCGTCAGCCACTCCTTGGAAGGAAGATTGGGCAATATATTTCTGTAGAGATAATGCAACAAACTCAATGCACTGCCATCGAGTTAGGTCCGGCTTATAGCGACCCCGCCTTGGGTTTCCGAGGCATATCAGTAGAGAAGTAGATTGCCCAACCTTCCTTCTGAGGAGGAGCTGGTGGGTTTGAACCACCAGCTTTCTGGTTAGCAGTCAAATGCCTTAGACACTACACCACCAGAGCTCCCTCTGTAGAGATAGTGCCTCAGAAGCCCAGGGAGGGGTCACTAGGAGTTGGAATTGACTCAACGGCAATGAGTTTGCTTTTATATCTTTCCAATATTTATAATTTCCTCATTTGCTAAATGTGTGATCTCTGAAAAGAAAGACTTTTTAAAAACTGCAACCAAGTATACCATTAATATTAGTTTATTTAGTAATAAATATTCATACAGAGATGTCAGATACTATAATTTCAGTGTTCACATATTAAACTGTGTAATTACAGAACTAGAAATTACCTTCAGAAGTTACCTCTGTAACAAGCAAAAGAGTATCTTAGCTATGTCTATCCATCCAGTAAACATATTTATTGAGTATACTTATTGAATGTTTTTTATATATCTACACTAGGTGCTAGGGCATGATGAGTTAAACAGATTTAGTTGTACTTGTTAAGCTTTTGGTTTAGAGGGAGAGTCACTTTAATCACATAGTACCATAATCATACATTAAACTGCATTTTGACAAAGTACACTGTGCTGGAAATTAATGGAGAGAAGTTGATCTAGTCATGGAAGTCAAGGTAGACTTTTAAAAAAATTTTATTGTGATTTGGGTAAAAGTTTATGGAGCAATATTGTTTTCCATACTGTGGTTCATACACTTTTGGTCTCATGACATTGACTGTAATTCCCCACAATGTAAGAGCTCTCTTCCCACTTCCTCCCCATAATTACCTCTCCCCTGTGTCTTTCCCTCCAGTGCACTTCTGCCCCTCCAAGAAGTCTCCCTGTGCATATACAGCCCTTCTGTACTACCATGATTGATCTTTCCAAGGAGTGTATCTACGTGATGTAAATGTTCAGCCCATAAGCCAGTGTTTTATTTGACTGAAAGCCACAGGAGTAAGTTAAATTCTAGACCTGAAGGGCAGCTAGGGGCCATAGTCTCAGGGGTTTCACCAGGCTCCATTAGACTAGTAAGCCTGGTCTTTTTTTTTGAGTTTTGTTCCACCTTGTTCTCCCACTCCATCGAGGATCTCCTACAGAGACCCTCCCCTGAGTGGTTGACAGTGGTAGTGGGCACCATCTAGTTCCTGTGGTCTCTTGGTCATATAGGATATATGACCATATGAGGATTGCATGGTGTACCTATCCCTGGGAGCAATTGTTTGCATGCACCTCTGGTTTTCTTCATTATTCTTTGCTCTGGACAAGGAGAGACCCTTGTTGCATCTAGATGGCTGCTTGCAAGCTTTTAAGATCCCAGTTGCTACTAACCAAAAGTAGGATGTGGAGCAATGTTTTCATGTAGTATGTTATGCCAGTGAGTGTGATGTCCCTTGCAGCCATGTCCTGAGCTCACAGGTTAAACTATTCGTTCCCTCCATGTAGCTGGCTGTAGCCAAGAAGTCACCACAACCTTGTCCTTTGTTAGCTGTACTATATAAGGTAGACTTTCTTGAGGAAGTACCACCTAAGATCAAACTGAAGAATGAATAGAAGTTATCTAGGCAAACAGGAGAGGGGAGAACTTTCTAGTCACAGCTCAAAACATGTGTCAAGTCCCTGTGGTGAGAGGGAAAATGGCCAGTAGGAAAGTCTGAAAGAATGCTAAGAGCAAGGGGGAGAGTGGTTTGAGATGAAGGTGGGAAGGTAAGTAAGGGCCAGGATGGAGCCCATGGTGAGTAATTTTGAGGATTTGGGTCTTTTCATTGCAGAGGGAGGCTACTGAAGTGCTTTATTTAGTGTGTATCATTGTCAGATCTACCCAGTGGCTCTGTGAGAGAAAGGCCTGGTGGACTACTGCCATAAGATTATTGTGGTTAGTTGTCATTAGTTGATCCTGATACGGTAACCCCATGTGTGTCAAGAGTGGGTTCCATAGGGTTTTCAAAACTGTGACCTTTGGGGGCAGATTGTGAGGCTTGTCTTACAGGGTGCCTCTGGTGGATTCAAACTGCTAACCTTTAGGTTTGAAGTCAAGCACTTAAATGTTTGCTGTACCCAAGGACTCCTCTGTAAGATTATCACCACAGAAAACTGTTGAGTGCATTTCTACTCTGAAACAGATTAGATTGCCATAAATTAGAATCAATTAGATGGCAACAGGATGATGGTCAGATTTGTATTTCAAAAAGACCAGTCTGACTTCAGTATAGAAATAAAAGTAATAGTGTTGGGTTTGGGTTGGTGAATAGAGTGGATACAAAGAGATTAGAAATTAACTTGAATGGCCGTTGCTGTTGTTTGGGTTGTTTGCCTGAAAGGATGAAGGGAAATAGGTAGATTTGTGAGACATTTAGATGTGAAGCATTTGAGGTAGATTGAATGAGGATGACTGAAAGGGAGCTGTCAAGCATGATTTTTTGATTTCTAACTTGCCTAACAGGTAGAGAGGGAACATTAGAAGGCCTGGTGTGTGAAGTGAGCATGAGTTCAGTTTTGAGCATACTCTACTTGAGGAATAATTCGGATACCAAAGTGGAATGTCCAGTAGGCAGTTGCACATGCCTTTTTTTGGTAATGGTATCTCTTAATAGATTATGCTTTGAAGTTAGTCATAATATCTAATCAGATTTTTACTGCCTTGATTAAAGTTATTGCTTTGATTTGTTAATTACTAAACTCTTGTGTGTACCACTGTACTCCAAAAATATGCAGCCTGCTTATTAAAAGGCTAATTCTAGATCATGAAAATTTTCTTCAGAAGTCTATTTTCTCAAATTTTTGAGTCACATCCTTTTATGTCTTTGCTAACCTATGGCTGAAGACAAGTCCTAAATAAAAGATATTGTGGTTATTTGAAATTCTGGGAAGATGGTGGCATAAACAAACCATCATTCTGGTTCTCCCCCATGAATATGACAGGGAAATGGTGCTCAGCTTCGAGAGTCTCTGAATTGGGGAGCAGAAGAAAGCAGCAGGAAACTACAGACAGGCAAGAATCAAAGAATCAACAATTGGTAGCATATTGCAGGAAAATTGTTTCTCCTACTGTTTCTTCCCCTCTCGCCAACCACATAGGCCACTTGCTGCTGTGAACTGGGGAATGGGTCCCAGAAAATGAGACTGTTTCCTTAACCACCAACCCCCCTGCCTATACAAAGAGACAGGACCTCAAGATCTGCTCAAGATCCTTCCCTAGGGGTCTGTTTGGGGTACACCAGAACCTCCTTCACCTGGACAGTCTACTGCAAGCCTACTGTGAATTGCTACAGAAGACCTCCTGTAGTAGAGATTGTTTTTGTAGTCAACACTCTGCCTGCCTCTCTGAGTATCCCATAGCTCTGGCCTTTGAAACCAAGTGCACAGGTCTCCCAGAGATTCAGTTTGCACTTGCCTGTTACCCCTTCCACTTGTCTCTGGGGACTACTGACTGAGGCTGCTATGTACTAGGAAGCAGGCATCTTAAATAGACAATAACCTACATACTCTATGGGAAGCTCTGTAGCAACTAGGTAGACTTTTCTGTGGGTCCATTTGGAGTGTGGTAGCATCTCTCCTACCTGGATACTGTTGGTTGCAAGCCTACTGCAAATTGCTATAGGAAGCCTGTGCAGTGGAGGCTGCTCTCATAGGAAACACTCTGTTGGCCTCCCTGAATAACTCATAGCTCAAGTCTCTGAAACCAATAGAACAGAACTCCTGGGTAGTAAGCTCAGGTCTATTTGCTTCCCCTCTGGTTGACACTGAGGATTACTGACTGAGGCTGCCATTTGCTAAGAAGCAGACGTCTTTAGTGGAAATCACACCCACAGCCCACATAATTGAACAAGGCAGAATTCCCTGGAGGTCCATTTGGAGCATGACAGCTCATCCCCTACCTGGACACTGTTACCTGCAAGCCTGCTGTGAATTGCTGCTGAAAGAGTCTGCAGTAGAGTCTGCTCACATAATCATCACTTTGCCTGCTTCCCTGTGTACTCTATACTGCTGGCCTCTGAAACCAACAGGACAAACCTCCCAGGGGTTCCATTAGGGTTAATCTGCCCTCACTTCTGGTTGACTCTGAGGACTGCTGACTGATGCTACTGTGTGTTAGGAAGCAGGTGGTAAGTAGTGGCTGCACTCATAGCCAACAGTCTACCAGGAACGGTCTGATAGTAGTAAGGCAGACCTCTATTAGGATCTGACCAAAACATGACACTCCCATCCCCTGCCTAGTAACTGTTGATTGCCAGGCTGTTGCAAATGGCTACAGAAGGCCTCTGTAATGGTGTCTGCTCCCATAGCCCTCTACCTTCCTCCCTGTGTATCCCATAGCTCAGTCCTCTGAAACAAGAGGATAGGCCTGCCTGAAGATCAGTTTGGGTCTGTCTGTTCCCTCTTATAGTTGGCACTGAGAATTGCTGACTAAAGCCTGTGTGCTAGGAGGCAGTCGTCTTGAATGGAGTTACACTCACAGCCATTATAATATGGGATGGATTCTAGCAATAAGGCAGATCTCCCTGGGGGCCCGTTTGGAGTGTTACTATCCCTCTTCAACTGGTAACTGTTGACTGCTGGACTAATTCAAACACCTATAGAAGATTCTTTACAGTGGAGCCAGGAGTTGGGTCACCTAAGTGGAAACTACTCCCCTAACCACCACAGGGCCACTGGGACTCTGAAGCCAGTAAGAGATCTTCTGGAGGTCCTTCTGAGGAGTGCTGGCCTCTCTTCCTCCTGACATGGAAGAAAGTCTGCCTGTGCTTACCCTGAATGCCAGATCAGATATGACCAGCCCCCACAGAAGAGAGAAGAAACCTCATGCAAAACCAGAGGGCAACACCTAGCCCTGAAGGGGGCTCACTGGCTATGGGTTTTCCAACTAAAAACGTAATTGCAGAAGTGGAAAAAGAAAGGGAGTCGTAACTAGAGAGAGGGGACTGGTAGACAGATTAATTAATACACGGTATTTCACACATGAGTGGTGGTGCCCACTAGTAGACAGAATGACTACAGCTTATTCTCTAGTGTGTTTGGGAGAGATGAAAGTTAAATAACAAGATCTGGACCTCTCGAATCCCAGTTAAACCAGGGAGGAAAAAGGATCAATCACAGAGAGGAAGAGGATATGGTAAATAACGGCCAAAGGCTCTGTCCACCTAAGAGCATCTTTCAGAAAGTAGTGTGGAAAAAAACATCAAATACTGAGGAGAACTGAGAAAGTTAACACCCTTGAAAATACCAGTGCCCTCCAAAAAAAAAAAAAAAAAAAAAAAATCACAAGGCACAAAAAGAACAGAGAAACAATGACCTATCAAAATGAACATAACAAAGAGGATGAAAGCACTTCTAGGGATAATGAAAAAAAAAAAGAATATAATACAAAAACATTAAGCATAATTAAAGGACTAAAGGAAAATATAGACAAAAAGCTAAAGGAAATGAGGAAAAAAATGCAAGAATAAAATGAATATCAGAAAAAAGAGATACTGCAACTGAAAGGGGGTGCTCTCATAGCATAGTGCCTAAGGCACTTGACTGCTAACCAGAAGGCTGGTGTTTCGAACCCACCAGCCAGTCTTCGGAAGGAAGGTTGGGCAATCTACTTCCATAGTGATACTGCCTCAGAAATCCAAGAAGGGGTTGCTATGAGTTGGGTCCGACTCGACAGCACATAACAACAACAACAACAACAACAACAACTGAAAGGGACAATAACTGAAATGAAAAACACAATAGAAGGACTTACCAACAGATGTAATCAAGCAGAAGAAAGAATGAGCAAATTAGAGGATAATATTATTAAAATTAAAGAGCTCTGTTGGCACAGTGGTTAAAACATATGGCTGCTCTGTGGGAGAAAGATGAGGCAGTCTGCTTCCATAAAGATTTACAGTCTTGGAAACCCAGTGGGGCAGTTCCTCTCTGTCCTATAGGGTATCTGTCCATGAGTTGGAATCAACTCAATGGCTTTGTGTTTGTGGGTTATTATTTTTTTAAATTATAGTTAAAATTACAGATGCCAACGAGAACAAGAATGGAAGCTAAAGAAGGCTGAGCACAGTTTAATGGCATTATGGATAAGAGACCCAGTACACACATCATGGGAATTCTAGAAGCAAAGGAGAGAGAGAAAGGGACAGAAAATATTTGAAGAAATAATGACAGAAAACTTCCCCAGTCTAACAAGGACATGAACCTATAAATCCAAGTTCAAGGAACCCAAAGCAGGATAAACCCAGAGGCCTATACCAAAACACATCATAATTAGGTTCTCAAAAAGTAAAGATAAAGAAAGTAGTGAGAGAGAAGCAAACAGTCACATATAGAGGATCGTCCATAAGATTAAGTGCCAATCTTTCCTCAGAAGCATTGGAGGCCAGAAAGTAATAGAATTACATATGTAAAATGTTGAAAGAAAAACAAACAAACAAAAAAAAAAAAAAACAAGGATACTATAACCAGTGAAACTATCCTTTAAGAATGGAGGTGAAATTAAAACATTCCCAGATAAACAGAGAGTTCATGTCTACCAGCTAGCCCTACAAAAAATATGAATGGAGTTTTGTAGATGGAAGGGAAAGGACACTAGAAAGTAATTCAAAGCTGTACATAAAAAGAAAGCTCTGTAATAAAGGGAAATGCATGGACAAGTAGACAAGTATAAGGGCTAGTAAATGTCCTTCATGCTTTTTAATAACTAATATATAAAAGGTAAGAATAAAATTATAAAGCACATGAAGTATAAATACATAATACATAAATACATAATTAGTGATACAACACCACCAAAATAGGGTGGACAGGAATGGTATAGATATACAGAAGTTATTATATGTAATTGAAGTTAAGTTAGGACCAACTTTCCTTAGAATGCTATAAATGCAAGTTCCGAAGTGTAATATTCATGGTAACCTCTAAACATATATATATTTATGGCATATACATACACACATGTATATGTAACATATATATATGTAACCTCTAAACATATATGTGTGTGTGTGTGTGTATAAAATTTATTATTTTACAGTTTAGGAGGCTTGAAGTCCAGCTCTGGTAGCATAGTGTCTGAGGCATTTGACTGCTAACCAGAAAGGTGGCACTTCAAATGCACCAGCCACTCCTTGGAAGGAAGGGGGCAATCTACTTCCATAGTGATACCACCTCAGAAATCCAAGGATGGGTTGCTATGAGTTGGATTCAACTTGATGGCAGTGAGTTTGTTTTGTTTTATTTATATAAAAAACAGTCACAGAAGAAGAGAAGGAAACCAAAAAGCCTAACTACAATAAACCAACAAAACACAAAAACAACCATTCTAATAGACAAAGACAGAGAAAGCTTAAAACATACAAAAGACATATAACAAAATGGCAGAAATATGTTACTTCTTAGTAGTAATAACAGTGAATAGAAATGGATTAAATGCGCCAATCAAAAAGAAGGAAGAGCATGACAGAATGGATTTAAAAACATGATCAAACTGTATTATGTTTACAAGAGAAAACCCAAATCAAACTAACTGCCATTGAGTTGATTCTGACTCTTAGAGACCCCTATTGGGTTTCCAAGGCTATAAATCTTCACAGAAGCAGACTGTCTCATCTTTTTTCCATGGAGAAGCTAGTGGGTTCAAACCACAGACCTTTTGGTTAGCAGCCAAATGCCTTAACTACTACACCACCAGGGTTCTTTGAATATCAGACAAAGTAGACTTAAAAGCTGGCAGATCAGATAAAGATGGACATTACATAGTGATAAAAGGGTCAATTTATCAAGAAGATTTAGCAATCATAAATCTATATACACCTAAACATATAAAGCAAACAGTGATACATTTGAAGGGAGAAGTAGATAGTACTACAGTGCAGTGTAGTAAATTACTTAGTATGGCTTTTCTACCCATAAGTCATTGTAAACTCAGTGGTGGAATGAGCAACTGAGGAGCTGATTGTAAATGTTATCCAAGTGGAGTATTTCTGTTGGGCGTGGCACAATATAATGTTCTGGGAGGTGCCCACTCTCTCTCAGGTGCTTAGAGTTCTGATGCTACGATTGGCTAGTTTGACCACCCGGCGGGGCTCAAAAGGAGGCCTCCTAGAGGCAGAACTCTCTCTCTGACTGCTGGTTGAGGAAGATGTGCTGCTGAAAGAGACACGCGACCCTGAAAGAGACAGGCATTGCTGGGAAAGAGACGCAAGAGACACGCATTGCTGAGTGAGACACCGAGGGACCAGTGCTGCTGGGAAAGAGACTGTGAGAGACTGTTGGCCGAGGGACGGTGGGCTGGGAGAGAGAATGAGCATTTTTCTTGAACTTGAGTTGTAGCTTGGTGCTTCCCTAATAAACCCCATAATCTGTGAGTTCTGTGTGGCCACTGCAGTGAATTATTGAACCCAGGAGAGAGGTGGTGGGTACCTTGGGAGGAACAGTTGGTGAAAGGGCTGGAGGGAGGCAGCATGTCTGGCCTTGCAGTAATAGGCCTTGGGTTACTGCTGGTAATCCTGCCTTCCCCTTGTAGGGTTAGAGGAGGTCAGAACATGTGGCCTCCTTGTCGTTTTTGCATACAGTAATAGTTAGAGACTTCAATACACCACTTTCAATATTTGACAGAACATTTAGAAAGATCAATAAGGAAACAGAGGACTAGAATGACACTATAAACTAACTAGACTCAACAGACCTGTGTAGAACACTCCACCCCAAACAGCACAATATATATTCTACTTCAGTGCACCTAGGTCATTTTCCAGGATAGACCACATTTTAGCTCACAACATAAGTCTTGATAAATTTTAAAAGATTGAAATCATACAAAGTATTTTCTCTGACCACAGTGGAGTGAAGCTAGACATTAATAACAGGAAAAAAATAAAAACAACCCTGGAAATTAAACAACACACTACTAAACTATCAGTGGTTCAATTAAGAAATCAAAAGAGAACTCACAAATTTCTTAGAGTCAAATGAAAATGAAAGTACAATATACCAAAATTTATAGGATGCAGTGAAGTCAGTACTGAGAGGGAAACTTGTAGCAATTAACCAAACCAAACTTACTGCCATTGAGTCAATTCTGACTCATAGCAACTCCTATTAGGTTTCCCAGGGTGTAAATCTTTACAGAAGCATTCTGCTTCATCTTTCTTCCACGGAGCAGCTGGTGGGTTTGAACCATCGATCTTTTGGTTGGCAGCCAAATACCTTAACCACCAAATCACCAGAGCTCATTTGTGGAAATAAATGCCTACATAAAAAAGAAGAAAAGTCTCAAATTAAAGTATAACTTGTTAATTCCAGGAGTTAGAAAGAAAAGAGTAAACTAAGCCTAAACCAACAAGAAGAAAGGAAATAACAAAGATTAGAGCATAAAGAAATAAAATAGAAAAACAGTAGAGTCAGTAAAACCAGAAGTTGCTTCTTTGCAAAGATCAGTAAAATTGACAAACCTTTAGCTAGACTGACAGAAAAAAAAAAGATGCAAATAACTGAAATAAAAAATGGAAGAGGTGATATTACAACTGACCTGATAGAAATGAAGATAAATATGACAGAATATTATGAACAATTGTATGGCAACAAACTGGAAAGCCTGGATGAAATGGAATAATTCTTAGAAGCATCCAACCTATCCAAACTTACTCGAGAAGAAATAGGAAGTCTCAACAGACCTATAACAATTGAAGAGATTGAATAAGTGATAAAAAACTTCCCAACAACAAAAAAAGTCCTGGTCCTGATGGCTTCGCTGGTGAATTCAACCAAGCATTTAGAGAAGAATTGATAATAATATTGTTTACACTTATCCACAAGACTGAGAAGGAAGGAATACTCTTTAATTCATTCTGTGGAGCAAATATAACCCTGATACATGGACCAGACAAAGACACCACAAAAAAGAAAACTACAGGCCAATATCTCTTAGGCGTGTTGTTGTTGTTATGTGCCATCGAGTCGGACCTGACTCATAATGACCCCTCCTTGAGTTTCTGAGGCAGTGTCACTACGGAAGTAGGTTGCTCAGCCTTCCTTCCAAGAAGTGGCTGGTGGGTTTGAACCACCAGCCTTCTGGTTAGCAGTCAAAGTGCTTTAGGCATTACGCTACCAGAGCTCCTAGGTGCAAAAATCCTATACAAAATACTAGTGAACAGAACCCAACAGCATACACCATAACCAAGTGGGATTTATTCCAGGAATGCAAGGATGATTCAACATTAGAAAATCAATCAGTATAATACACCACATCAATAGAACACAAGAAAAGAATCACATGATTATCTCCATAGATGCAGAAGACTGCAATAGAAAGAAAATCCTCAATATGATTCAGGGTATATGTGAAAAATCAGCAGCTAGCATTATAATAAATGAAGAAAGATGGAGAGCTTTCCTCTTGAATTTGGAAACAAGATGTGATTCTTACCATTTCTATTCAGTATTTTATTAGAAATACTAGCCAGAGCAGTAAAACAAGAAAAAGAAATAAAAAGTCCACATTGGAAAAGAAGAAGTGAAATTACCTCTGCTCACAAATAATATGATCCTTATATAGAAAATCCTAGGGTCCAAAAGAAAATTTCTACAGCTAATTGAGAAATTTAGCCAAGTTGCAGAGCATAAGGTCAACAAACAACAAACAGTTGGATTTCTATACATAGCAATGAGAAATCTGAAAGGGAAATTAGGGAAACAATCCCCATTTAGAATAGCATGTAAGAAAACAAAACACCTATGAATAAATCTAACCAGGGACTTTGTCCTAGTTACTTGGTGCTTCTGTAATAAAAATAGCACAAATGGATGGCTTTAACAAAGAAGAATTTATTATTTTACAGTTTAGGAGGCTGGAAGTCCAAATTTAGAGTGCCAGCTCTAGAGGCTGGGTGAAAGTCCCTTGACTTGGGACTTCAGTTCTCCTTCTTGTTCCAGGCCCACTGGAGCTGAAGGCTTCTGACTTAAGCAGGTACTGGCTGCTGAGGCTGATGATCCCAAGATTGGCAGGTAAAATGACACAATCCCAAGATCAGGAGGCAACACGGCAGGACACTGGTCCAAGTCCAGGAACTGGAGGTGAAGAGTTGGCCAAATGCAGGACCCAAAACGTGCCCAAAAGCTAGAGACCTTCCTTAAAGCTTCTTCATATATACTGGACACAGGCCACATCCAGAAGGCAACAACTTAACTGCTCACAGAAGATTCCACCAGGGGGTGATTACAGTTTCATTATGGGGAATAACTGCATCCAGCTGCCAAGCCACTCATAACCATGGCCCAGCCAAGCTGACACACAATTTTAACTACAACAGACGTGAAGGACTTACACAATGAAAAGTATAAAACACTACTGAAAGAGATTAAAACCAAAAACCAAACTCACTGCTGTCGAGTCAAATCTGACTCACAGTGCCCCCTCCTTGGGTTTCCGAGGCCGTATCTCTATGGAAGTTGATCGCCCAACCTTCCTTCCGAGGAGTAGCTGGTGGGTTTGAACCACCAGCCTTCTGGTTAGCAGTCAGATGCCTTAGGCACTACGCTACCAGAGACTTAAATAAATGTAGGGATGCTCTATGTTCATGTGTTGGAAGGCTTACTCTTTTTAAGATATCAATACTACCCAAAGCAATCTATAGATTCAATACAATTCTGATAAAAATTCCAATTACAGAAATAAACCAGTCCTCAACTTTATATGGAATGGCAAGAGGCCCCACATGGCTAAAAGAGTGTCGAAAGAGAGAAACAAAATAGGAGGACTCACACTGCCTGATTTTAAGACATACTCTTCTATAATACCTTATCCATTGTTGGTGGGAATGCACAATGGTATGGCTGTTGTGGAAAACTCTGTTGTGGGTCCTCAAGAAAGTGAAAATAGAACTACCATAGGACCCAGTAATTCTGCTACTCAGTATAGGCCCCCAAAACTTGAAAGCATAAACTCAAAAAGACACATGTACATCAGTGTTGACTGCAGAACTATTCACAGTACCCAAAATGTGGACACAGCCTAAATATCCATTAACAGATGAATGGATAAACAAAATATGGTATATACATAAAATGGAGTAGTAATCAGCCAGTAAGATAAATGAAGTCTTGATACAAGATACAGAATGGATGGAGATTGAAAACATTGTGCTGAGCGAAATAAGTTACAAAAGGAGCAATATTGTATGAACCCACTGCTGTGGAGTTGATTCCGACTCATAGTGACCCTATAGGATGGAGTAGAATTGCCCAATAGGATTTCCAAGGCTGTAAATCTTTATAGAAGCAGACTGCCTTATCCTTCTCTTGCAGAACGGCTAGTGGGTTTGAACTGCTGACCTTTTGATTAGCAACCCAATGCTTCAACCACAGTGCCACTAGAGCCTCCTATAAAAAGATAGGAAAGGCAAATGTATACAGACCAGTTTATTAGTGGTTACCAGGGTCAGAAGAGAGGAGGAAGAAGGTGATGGAAATGGTTAATGGTGATGGAAAAATCTCATGGATTAAGGATAGGGTTGTATAGCTGATTGTAATTTCTGTCAATAAGGTATGCAGCTATAAAAAGCTGAATTAGCAAAAGTTGTGTGATAGAGATATTTACAACAGCAACAACAGAAAACAAAGTAGCTGCTGAGGATACTTGGGTACAGCCAAACACCTCATGGAATTTTGTTCCTTGGTTTGGAGGTTTAGGGTCATGGTTTCATGGGACATCCCAGTTAGTTGGTCTAAAAGTGTACTTGGTGCTTCTGTTCTATCTCCTAGTTCATTTCATAGTTTGCAAATTGCCATATAAGGTACAACAGTTGGTCTCTATTAGTTTGGAACAGTAGAGGAAGATGGAGAGTTGGGAATAAGAGGAAGATATGGAGGGGATGGCCGGTTGCCTCCATGAACAGTTGCCTCCTTTGCCATGAGACTAGAAGAACTGGATGGTACTTGGCTACCATTACTGAAAATTTTGATCAGAAATTCCATAGAAGAAATTATCCAAAGTAAATAAGCCCACAGTATTGTAACAGGGAACCAGAGATACCAATTGTCAAATGAGGACAATTACAAACCAAAAAGAGGGAAAAAACTGTGTAGTTACAGAACTTCTAAATGGTAGGGAAGTCAGGACAACTACAAAATAGAATGGACTGTTCTAAACTTGGGAAGACACCTATAAATCATAGGGTAATCTCAAAGAAAAGTCATAAATCTTCACATAAAAATAGAAAAGAGACCAGCACAAGTATTTAGCAAATACTAAAACAACAGCAATGAAGGAAATGATAACACCATTCATAAACAAAATGAGCTCAGCACAGAAAATTATATGGAATAAAGAAGTCAACACCACGAAAAAGCACTTAAGAAAAACGAAAGCAACAAATTCATACTTGTCGATAATTACATATCTGGCAAGGGACTTATCTCTAAGATTTATAGAAAACTCCAACACCTGAACAACAAAGGAGTTAACAATCCAATTGAAAAATGAGCAGAAGACATGAATAGACACTTCACCAAGGGGGATATTTAGGTGGCCAGCAACTATATGAAGAGATGCTCATGATCATTGGCCATCAGAGAGATGCAAATCAAAACAACAATGAGATACCATCTCACCCCAGTACTGATTGGCAATGTTCAACGAGACTGAAAAAAACAAATGCTGGTGAGGATGTGGAGAGATTGGGACTCTCATACACTGCTGGTGGGACTGTGAAGTAGTACAACCACTGTGGAAAGCAGTGTGGTGATTCCTTAGACAGCTTGAATCGGAGATACCATTTGACCCAGCAATCCCATTACTAGGTATATATCCTAGAGTGGTGAGAGCTAGGACAGGAACAGATATATACACACCCATGTTCATTGCAGGACTATTTACAACAGCAAAAAGATGGAAACAACCTACGTGCCCATCAGTGAAAGAATGGATGACCAGACTATGGTAATACCCACAGTGGAATGCTATGCAACACTAAAGAATAAAGTAGAGTCTGCAAAACATAACATGGATGAACTTGGAGGACATTAAGCTGAGTGAAATAAGTCAGTCACAGAAGGACAAATATAGTATTAGTTTGTTGTTCTGGAGGGTCAAAGAAAGGTTTATATGTGAAGGGAAACTTTCTTTGTTGGTTATAAAAATACATTGACTTATGTCACTCTCCTTGAGGACTAAGGTGCGTCTGACACAGCCCATGATATTTCCAGTTGCCTTGTATGCATGTGAGAGCTGGACAGTGAATAAGGATGACCAAAGAAGAATTGATGCTTTTGAGTTGTGGTGCTGGCAAAGAATGCTGAAAGTACCATGGACTACTAAAAGACCTAACAGATCTGTCCTGGAGGAAGTGCAGCCAAGACACTCCTTGGAAGCAAGAATGGGCAGACTTCGTCTCACCTACTTTGGTCATGTTAGCAGAGGGGACCATTCCCTGGAGAAAGATGTCATGCTTGGTAAGGTGGAGGGTTGACGAAGAGGGGAATGCCTTCAACGAGGCATTGACACAGTGGCTGCGACAATGGGCTCAAGTATAGCAAAGATCATGGAGCTGGTGTGGGATTGGGCAGTGTTTCATTCTGCTGTGCATGAGGTCGCTATGAGTCGGAAACGACTGGACGGCACCTAACAACAACAACATGTCACTTTAGTTTTGTGAATTTCACTATACATAAATTATATTTCAATACAATGCATTAAAAAAAATTCCATGGCGTTAAGAAAGTTGAAAGATAGAATGGACTGTTCTAAACTTGGGGATAAATTTATAAATCATAGGGTAACCTCAAAGAAAAATTATAAACCTTCA
>NW_006921932.1:2600049-2606791 GCF_000298275.1 Orycteropus afer afer
GGAAGAATCCTGATCAAAAAGGGAATGATGCAGAACAGAATTTCGTATTATCATGGCCTCCAGACTTCCTGAAGCCAAGGGGGATGGATGAATCCCTGGCATTGCCCTGATAATTTTTAAACTGAAATCATCCCCTGAAGTCTTCTTAAAAACAAGCAATAGTGTAATTTAACTAGTAAAAAAGGCCTGCATTGAGCATTTTGCTCTTTTAAGAACTATTTGGTGGTATAGTACCTAAGGCATTTGACTGCTGACCAGATTGCTGGCACTTCAAACCCACTAGCCACTCTATGGAAGCAAGACTGGGCAATCTACTTCGGTAAAGATTTTACCGCTTTCCCAAAGGGGGTCACTATGAGTCAGAATCGACTCGATGGCAGTGAGTTTGGCTTGGTTATATGGTATTAGATTGACACCAGTAACTGGAAAGATTAGATAAGAACCCTAGAAACCAAACCAAACCAATCTCCCTGCCATTGAGTCGATTCTGACTCATAGTGACCCCACTTTGGGTTTCTGAGGTGGTAAACTTTTCCTGAAGTAGATTGCCCAGCCTACCTGTTCAGTTGGTGACTGAACCACCAACCTTCTAGTTAGCAGTCAAATGCCTTAGGCACTATACCACCAGAGCTCCTAAAGAACCCTAGAGGACAGTGAATTTATGTTAATAGGGGAGAAACAATTGAGAAAAGGAGAGTGAGATGGTTGCACAACTCCAAGGATGTAATCAATGTCACTAAATTGTACATGTAAAAACCGTTGAATTGGTGTTTGTATTGTTGTGTATATTCTTAACAAAAACAAAACAAAATTGAAAGAAAAACAAAAGACACCATAGTTAGTTCATTGTTTATTTAAATTTCTGAACATATTTTCTAGTTAGGATTTCAGGTTTAATCTTTCTGTATTCAGGGAGTCCTTCATCTTGAGGTTATAAACCATTTCTCCCCCACCCACTTTTTTTTCAAACTAATGAAAAAGTAGAAGTTATGCATACTTTTTTGAAGACTTGGAACAATTACACTTGTAGGTAGTGAAAGTGGTGAGTGGTAAAACTCTCTATCATTGTCTTTCTTATATTCTCTTTTTAAATTCACTTTATTATTGGGCCCAGATGAAAATGTGTAAGTGAACCTTGGAAGTCTCAGGGCTAGTAGGGTGTTTCAGAGGGTTTCCTTTAAGTCTTGGTTGTGGTTCATTCTGAGATATGGAGAAAGCTAGAGTGATTTGAAACCAAATTTAGGTACCTGGAATCAGAGACCAGCTTACTCCATTGAAATTGAGTCCCATTTCTAGGTCTGTAAAAAAAACTCTTTATAAGCATATACACTCCAGTGTTTTAAAATTGGATAATCTATTCATATGTATATTGTTCTCTAACTTACTTTTTTCCACTTTATATATAACTAACATATTAACATTGTACCCTGTTTTTTGCATCCTTTAATAGCTGCAGAGTGTTCTAATATGAGTTTTTCATATTTTAATCATTTCCCTAGTGACAAACAAGTCATTTGTTTTTCTTCTTCCATTTTGTCAGTTAAATGCAGTGAAATATGGTCTTTTTGATATACATAGAGGTATTTTTGTAGGATGGATTCTTAGGAGTGGAATTTTTGGTTACAAAGTATGTGTACTTAATCTTTATAGATATTGATAAATTGCTGTCCATAAAGGGTGAATCAACTTGAGTCAATATGAGAGTACTTATTTTTCATTTCACTCATCAGCAATGAATATTATGGATCTTATTCTGTGATTTGTAAATCTATCATGTTGTATTTTTCTATTTTGTAGTTTTGTGAGTATTAATCTTTTTTCTATGATATGTTGTAAATATTTTATTTCAGACTATGTCTTGTCTTTCAGCTTCAGAGTTTCTCTCCCTTGTTAAGCCTCCATACGAGCCTTGCTGAAAGTATCTAGGATTTTAGTTACAGAATTGTTATTGTTGCGTTCTTTCCTAGATTTTTTTTTTTTCCCTTTTCCAAATCCTCTCTTACCTGTTGCTTTAAGTTTTATGCCACATTAAAAAAATGTTAAAGATTTGATGATAAACTCTTTTGATATCCGTGCTGACCCAAGTTCTTTGTGGTCTACACCTTCTTAATTCTTGAATTATTTCTTATGGTTGAACTTTTTTGTTGTTGTTTGTTTGTTTAATAGCAGCTTTATTGATACATAATTCACATGTCATAAAATCACCCCTTTAAAAATTACACAATTGAGTGGATTTTACTATATTTATAAAGTTGTGTAATCATCATGCTTTGTCTTTTAACTAGAGAAATTTAAGATAATTTTTCAGAGTATTATAACTGGAAATATTTTTATTTTCATACATTACTTTCTGTTTTGGGGTATTTGGAGTCTTGAGTTATAATTCTTTTCTCTTATAATTCTGTGAACATTGCTTAATTGTCTTCTAGTATTAGTGTTGCAGGTGAGAATATTATGCCAAATTAGAAATGATACCAGTCTAATGATCTTTATTTAATAGATTTTGTTTTACTCTAAGATTTCATAGGCTTTTCTTTTTATTCTTCTTTTGAGAAATATCACCAATTACTTTTTTTCATGAATCTTGCTTAGCAGTTTGTAGTTCTTTAAATTTAAAGACCCAAATCTAGTGAAATTTTCTTCATTCATTTCTTTGATTCTTGCTTCTTCATTTATTCTGTTTTCTTCTAATTCAGTATATGGATTTCCACTACCAGTCAAAGTAATCTACTTGTGCATTCATACAAGATTCAATAAAAATGTTTAGTTTTGCAAGATCTGATCTTGTAAGCAAAATAACAAAGGCTAGAAAAGAAGAAAAAGTTTTGTGAGGGAGTATGGGAAATAATGGGACCTCTGGTGGCATAGTGCCTAAGGCATTTGACTGCTAACCAGAAGGCTGGCGGTTCAAACACACCAGCCACTCCTCAGAAGGGAGATTGGCAATCTACTTTCCTAGAGATACTGCCTTGGAAACCCAAGGAGGGGTTACTATGAGTCAGATCCGACTCGATGGCAGTGAAAATGGGAAATAATAGGAGTTTTTGTGCGTTGAGTCCAGTACATGTTTTAGCATTCATTAACTTTGACTCTTTGTCTAAGCAAGAACCCAACCTAAACTTACGTAGCCTTGTAATAATGAAAAACATTATTGTCTTCTTTGTAAAGTTGTAAGTGTTAGACATATTATTACAACTTTTTGAAAAAATATCCAAGTACTATACTGACAAGGAGCTCTGGTGGTGTAGTGGGTAAGGCATTTGGCTGCCAACCATAAGGTTGATGGTTCAAATCCACCAGCTGCTCTGCAGAAGGAAGATAAGGCAATTTACTTCCAGAAATATTTACAGCCATGGAAATCCAGTGAGTCAGAATCAACTCAATGGCAGTGAGTTTAGTTTTGGTTTGTTATACTGTCATAGGAGCCCTTATGGTATAATGGTTAAGTGCTCAAATGCTAAACAAAAAGGTTAGTGGTTTGAAACCATCAGCTGCTCTATGGGAAAAAGATGTGACAGCCTACTTGCATAAAAATTCAAAGGAAAACCCTGTGGGGTAGTTCTACTCTGTCCTACAGTGTCACCATGAGTCGGAATTGACTCGGCAGCAGTGAGTTTGACATGGGTTTTGTTTTACTGACATAGTATCATTTAATCTTAAAACACACAAGAGGTGAGCTTATTCTCTGATTCTGCCGCTGAGGGTATTCAAACTCCTAGGTGTTAAGTGGCTTGCTCAAGATTCCCTAGATAGTTACAGTTAACCAAACCAAACCAATCTCATTGCCATTGAGTTGATTGCAACTAATAGAGACCCCCGTTGAGTTTCGAAGGCTATAAATCTTTATGTAGCGGACTGCCTCATTTTTATTTTCCATGGAGTGGCTAGTGGGTTTGAACAACTGACTTTGGTTAGCAGGCAAGTGCCTTAACCCCTACCTGACCAGAGATCCTAATTAGAGTTGTTAAAGTGGGGACTAAAATAAACATTTTCAGTCAACCCCCTCAACCCATTTGAAATGTTAAAACATTGTTCAAGTGGATTGCAGGTGAATGTGCTACAATTTGAGTAGATCTAATGTAATTTGATTGGCTCCTTAATCTTTCAAAAATTGTGTTCTGTTGTTGTTGCACTCTTGCTTAAAATAAAACACCAATTCAGTCCACACTATATATAAGCATGGATCCAAAAATAATAGGTATAAGACTAAGCAAGACCTGATTAAAAGGTTAAAAAACTTGAGTTCATTTATCATCCTCAGCAATTATGTTAGCCCCCTGGAATTGAATACAAATGTGATGTATATGTTGTTCTCTATGGTTTCATTGCTTTCATAAAAGGTTGAGTGACCCAAATTGATTGAAAATGTTATCTTCCATCTCTAAAACTCCAGTCATATGACAACTAAATTATTAGATAAGGATAACCAATAATTTTTCATTCAAAAAAAAAAGATTAATTAATGAATCCATTTTTCTTGGGAGAAATTTAGTTAGAAACTCATTTTAAATGTGCACCATTTAAGCTAATCATTAAACGCAGGGAGTGGCCTTATGAGGTAACTATGTGATGCCTGGACTTTCTCCAGCCCTATATCAATGGAGAGATGTCAAACTTAATGAGACTTTGGGTTGTTTCCCAGATGCAGGAACATTGAAAACAGTACGAGAATACAAGAAGTGGCCTTGTAGTGTAGTGACCCTGCCACTGAGGCAAAGCAAAGTAGACGTCCTTAGATCAGTCTCAGTCAGATCCTGGAATCTCAGAACTACTCTCATGTCTCAGAGTGATGATGAGAATTTCGGTGCTAAGCTCAGATACAGATCTGAAATTTAATGGTTTCAAATAGCACGAGGCATAGTATATGTCAGAGTTCAGGTGTTTGTATAATTTTGAGGAACTGACTTTCCAAAAGCAAAATTGTAACCTTGACACAGTGAATTAGCTTTAGAGAGTATATATATTTTGAGGTGTGAGATCCCAATGAGGTTCGAGGTTGTTCTTGTTGTTGTTGTTAGGTGTCATCGAGTTAATTCCAACTCATAGCAAACCTCATGTCCTCAGAATGAAACACTGCCCGGGCACGCACCATCCACACTGTCATTGCTATATTTGAGCCAATTGTTATAGCCATTTTGTCAATCCATCTAATTAGGGGTCTTCCTCTTTTTTGTTGACCCACTTTTTACCAAGTGCAAAAAGAGCAAGGAGGCCACATGTTCTGACCTCCTAGAACCCCACAAGAGGAAGGCAGAATCACCATCAATAGCCCAAGGCCTATTACTGCAAGGCCAGACATGCTGCCTCCCTCCAGCCCTTTCTCCAACCGTTCCTCCCAAAGCACCCACCACCTCTCCTGGGTTTGATAATTCACTGCAGTGGCCACACAGAACTCACAGATTACGGGGTTTATTAGGGAAGTACCAGGCTACAATTCAAGTTCAGGAAAAACGCTCATCTCTCTACCAGCCCACCGTATCCCAGCCAAATCTCTCACAGTCTCTCCCACAGCAGTGCATGTCCCTTGGTGTCTCAGCAATGCGTGTCTCTTGCGTCTCTTTCCCAGCAGCACATGTCTCTTTCAGCTGCATGTCTTCCTCAACCAGCAGTCAGAGAGAGTTCTGCCTCTAGGAAGCCTCCTTTTGAGCTTGGCAGAGTGGCCAAACCAACCAATCATAACAACAGAATTCTAAGCACCTGAGAGTGAGCCTCCCATAACATTGCATTGTGCCACCCCCAACAGAAATAACCCAGGTGGATAACATTTACAGTCAGGAGCTCCTCAGTTGCTCATTCCACCACTGAGTTTACAATGACTTATGGGTAGAAAAGCCATAGTAAGTAATTTGCTACACTGCAGGCCACCCCCTGGCTTTTCTAGCCATTATCCCTTTTATACTTCAAAAATTCACATGCCATAAAATCCCCTTCATCATCAGTTTAAGAATAACCATACCCATGAAAGTGGCAAGCAAGATTGTGCCATCTGCTCCTATCCCGATGCTACTTTCTTTTCATATAGTACAGCTTCTGAGATTACTTATTCAGCATATGGATTAATAAATATGGTGAAAGGGTACAGCCCTGATGCAAACCTTTTCTGATTTTAAATAGTGCAGTATCCCCTTGTTTTGTTGGAATGACTACCTCTTATTCTATATACAAGTTTGACATGAGCACATTTAAGTGTTCTGGAATTCCCATTTTTCACAATGTTATCCATAATTTGTTTTAATCTACACAGTCGAATGCCTTTTCATAGTCAACAAAACACAGATAAACATCTTTCTTGTATTCTCTGCTTTCAGCCAAGATGCATCTGATGTCAGCAATGAATTTCCTCATTCCCTGTTATCTTATAAATCTCACTTGAGGTTCTGAGAAGAGGATATAAACTCTGCCATCTTTGGGTGAGACCAGATGATCATGCCTATGAGCAGGTTCTTGAATTTTGGTGACAGCAGTTATGATTCCCATGCTAAGAGATTTCCAGGTCTCTATGAAGTATGAGTTGTGAAGTACTGGAGGATATAGTGAAAAATACAAGTCATTAAAGTCCAGGATCATCAGCTGAAGAAAGGTTCTGATTCTGTAAATTGAATGATGTGAATTGCAAAGAAGGAATGTATTTTAATGTATTTTTTAAATATTATTATTTTTTATTGTGATTTGGGTGAAGATTTACAGAGCAAATTCACTTTTCATATAGTAGTTCACATATACTTTGTCTCATGTCATTGAC
>NW_006921932.1:2607982-2609609 GCF_000298275.1 Orycteropus afer afer
TTTTTTTGGGACTGTTGCTATCTCCCACTCAGTTAGACAAAAATTACAATTGAATAATGATCAAAAAACTAAAAGCACATGGTAAAAAACACACCATGTAGTCACACAGGAACAGTAACCAAAAAAAAAAAAGAAAAAAGGGAAAAAGAAGAAGAAAAAAGAAGAAAACCGGCAATATCTGGGGATAGAGCACTAAGAGAAAAAAAGGTAGAGAAGGACAATAATTAAGAAACAAAATGGGAAAAATGCAAAAAGAAAAACAAGGAACGGGGTTAACCATGAGAAAAAAGGGGAAAAATAGAAAAAAAAAAATTTAAAAAAGAAAATTCAACCAGGAGCCAGGAAAAGAAAAAAAGCTGAAAACTAGGACCTGGGAGGGGAAGAATAAGAATAATAGTAAAAAAGGACAAAAGTATTAATAGTAATAGTTGTTTTAAAACAGACAAATGCAAGCAAACGAATCACCAGAAAAAAGAAAGCGAAAAAGGAAAGAAAAAAAAAATCGGTGGAGGACAGGGCAGGGCACCCAGGCTCCGTCTGAGCACACAGACTGTGATGGAGTTCCTGTGGGCCCCAAAGGTGGATGGGAGTGTGGATGGCCGCACCTTCATTCACCAAGCGGGTGTGGGGTATAAGAGTAACGAGGAATGTTGCACCTTTTCAGTTTTGCAGGTCTGGAGTTTCCTTGGGGTTGCTGGAAAGCAGAACCTCTTCTTAAGCCCCTGGAATCTTGGAGAGCACTGTCTCTTTAAATATCCAAAATGGTCAAGCCGCTTGTAACATTCAAAATGGCAGCATCCTCCAGACCAGCAAATGTCCACACCTCAGCCTGCCTTATTTTTCACCTTCTCTGTTTATTCCTCAGCCACCAGAGCAGTCCTCTGTGCAGTCCCTGGCTAGCAGGACTGATTTTTAGGTTAATTCTTAGGTCCTACCACCTCTCGGGAATCTCCAAGCTGTCTGTGCTGTGCCATCAGGATCGCTCAGGATTGCTGCCAGACCGCAGCTCCATCTGTCTCCTTTTTTGTTATTTTCATGCAAATTCTTCTAGTAGTTGGGATTTAGTCCACTTTTATATCCTTCCCTACAAGGCTCAGGGGTCCAGGATTATCTTCTGTGTCTGTATTAATTTGTTTCCCTTTTCTTTAAGAGGGTCTGTGTAGTCTTTCTGCCTAGTCCGTCATCTTACCGCAACTCCTTTTTTAATGTATTTTTGAAGTTCCAGTTTTGGAAGGTTTTAGAGTTAATCATATCGTCTTCCTAAATTCTGGAGGAAGAGAATTCTGTTAAATGAGGGTGTGAGTAGAAATCCTCAAAAGAATCTGAGCAGTCTCAAAGGAAGTAAACAAGTCAAACCTCTGTAATTCAAGCAGGGTCTCAAAGAGATGCTGTATGATCAGACTTCCTTTTTTTTGGACATTATATTGTGCTTTTGGTGAGTGTTTATATAGCAAATTAGTTTTCTAATCAATAATTCATTCACAAGTTGTTCTTTGATGTTGTTTGCAACCCCTGCAGTGTGTTAGCACTCTTCCCTTTTCCTCTCTGTTGTTGTTGTTGTTATGTGCCGTCAAGTCGGCCCCGACTCATAGCGACCCCTCCTTGGGTTTCCGTGGCAGTATCACTA
>NW_006921932.1:2609709-2611820 GCF_000298275.1 Orycteropus afer afer
GGAGTGGCTGGTGGGTTTGAACCGCCAGCCTTCTGGTTAGCAGTCAAGTGCTTTAGCCACTATGCTACCAGAGCTCCTTTTCCTCTCTGGGTTCCCTGTTTCTATTTGTCCAGTCTTCCTGTCCCCTCTTGCCATCTCATCTTTGGTTTTAGGCAAATGTTGCCCTTTTGGCCACGCATGGTTGATTGTTCTAAGGAGCATGTTCTTCCTGGATATTATTGTTTCTTTTATAGGTCCATCTATTAATCAGCTTAAAGTTGGCCTCCTGCAATGTCTTCAGTTTCATGTTAGAAGGTTATCTTAGGGTTGTCAAGTTAGATAGTCTAAATGTTTCCTCTAGTGTCTTAGACTAGTAAGTCTTTTTTTTTTTTTTACCTTTTTGAATTTTGTTAGACATTTTTTACCCATTCTAGCAAGAACTTCTGTTGTGGTTCTGGTCAGAGTGATTGGTAGTGGCAGCTGGACACCACATAATTGTTCTGGTCTCAGACTAGAGGAGACTGTGGTTCATATGGGCCATTAGTACTTTGGACCAATTGCTTCCTTCATCTTTTGTTTTCTTCACTATCCTTTGCTCCAGGCAGAAAGGGACCAATAGTTGCTTCTTAGATGGCCACTTGCAAGCTTTTAAGACCCCAGACACTACTTACCAGACTAGGATGTAGAGCATTGTATTTCTGAACTGTGTTTCACTAATTGACCTAGACATCCCCTAAGAATATGGTCCTTAGTCTTTAAGCACAGTAGTTCATTCCCTATGTCTAAGTTGTTTCTGTAACTATGACCAATTAAACTTTCTTAAGAAAGCTACTACTTTCATTCCAGTTTTCTTTAAAAATGTATTTATTTTTATTGAGTCTTAATGGGATTAATTGGTCATCTTATTGGTCAAGGTAAAGTACCAAGGAATTGACATGGTGTCAATGTAGGGTATGTGAGAAAAGCTAAATCTCAGCTTAACATCCATCAGAGAGCACACACAGGAGAGAGAATCTTGGGGAAAAAGGTTTATGCAGTGCTGAGACCTCTGTGTTCAGCAGGGGATCACAGGAAGGAAACACGACACGTATGATCTCTGCCACAAGATTTCATCCATGAGTCTAAGCTGCATGGTTATGAGAGGATCTGTATGAAAGAGAAAACACTGTTGTAAAGACTGTGGTATATGCTTTATCCACAAGAGAAACCTCAGTGCTCACTAGAGAATCCATTCATGAACTAAACCACATGTGTGTGCTGTACAGTAGAAATGTAATGCCAGCCACAAATGTGAACCATATAAGTAATTCAAATTTTTCTAGTAGCCACATTAAAAAAAAAAAAAATAAGAAACAGGTGAAGTTAATTTTAATAATGTTTTATTTAACCCACTATCTAAGAAATTTTATTTCAGTATGTAATTAGTATAAAAAATTATACATGATAGATTACAGCTTTTTGTCCTGTCTTTTAAATCCTGTGTGTATTTTGTGTTTCAGCATATCACAGTTTGAACTAGCCACATCACAAGTGCTCAGTAGCCACATGTGGCTCTGGGCTATTGGATTGTAGCACAGGTCTACTCTGTGGCCAAACTTGCTGTCAGTTGGAAAACATTATATGCCATGAAAAACTACACTAATAACACACTACATAAAGGCCCCAAATGATTTCTGATTAAATCCTTGTCTTGTCAT
Source organism: Orycteropus afer afer (assembly GCF_000298275.1). NCBI lineage: Eukaryota > Metazoa > Chordata > Mammalia > Tubulidentata > Orycteropodidae > Orycteropus > Orycteropus afer. Next base: position 2,611,386 of record NW_006921932.1, read on the forward strand.
AGCCCAAGAATAATGTTAACAGCGTTTGTAACCTATTATAGCACATAACAACAACAACAATAGCTCTGGTAGGAGGTCTGGTGGTGTAGTGCCTAAGGCATTTGACTGCTAACCAGAAGGCTGGCGAAGATGGGCAATCTACTTCCGTAGTGATGCTGCCTCGGAAACCCAAGGAGGGGTCACTATGAGTTGAAATCGACTCGATGGCAATGCATTTGGTTGGCTTTTATAGCTCTGGTGGCATATTGCCTAAGGCATCTGACTACTAACCACAAGGCTGGTAGTTCAAACCCACCAGCCACTCCTTGGAAGGAAGATTGGGCATTTTGCTTCTGTAGAGATACTGCCTTAGAAACCCAAGGAGGGGTCACTAAGAGGTGAAATCGACTTGATGGCAGTGAGTTTGGTTGGTTTTTATAGCTCTGGTGGCATAGT
>NW_006921932.1:2612191-2638205 GCF_000298275.1 Orycteropus afer afer
CACATATACTTTGTATCATGTCATTGACCACGGTTTTCACAATGCAACAGCTCCCCTCCCACTTCCTCCCCATAGTTACCTCTTCCTGGTGTCCATCGCTCCATGGATTCCTACCTCCTGAGCTGTCTCCCTGTGCATAAGCAGCCTTTCTTTCTCCCATGATTGTTCTCTCCAAGGAGTGTATCTACTTGAGGTAAATGTTCAACTCATATGAAAAAGGCCTATTCTTTTTGATATATTATCCTTCAGCCTCTTAGTAAGAATAAGGAAAACATTTAAAGTTCTATTCCCCACTCCCAGTGCGTTTCTATTAATGGGGATTACTTGCTTTGATTGGTCCCATGACACACACTCTTTTGAGTAGCTTATCCATTTCATATTCTGGTTATTTTTTCATAGCCTGCTAATACTTATAAATGAAGGACTTGATAATTCAGTATTGGTAACTGATATGGTCACTGTCTGTAATTATATGGACTAATGTTTCTTTTTCTTCTGATGATTGTCCCCCAAGAATATGTAGGCAGGTGATTGATAGGTTGATGGTTTGATTACTGGACTCCACTTCTCCTCCTTTAAATTTCTTGGATTGGGGAATTTCGCTTGTAGATCTCTTCCTGGCTGTGCTATTAAGTGAGCTGGTTGGATGTGGGTGGCGCCTGCTCAGTGTGGATGATAAATGTCAATTATTTAAAAATAGTATGATTAAGCAATTGATTAGTCTATTCACTCTACATCTATAATATATAATACCTTATTATATGTCTTATAGGAATACCCATGGCTTGATAAAAACCCTTGTGAAATTATTACAAATGCAAGCTCTTAAGGAAGGACAAGGTGGAGAGAAGAATATTCAGGATATATATACTATTAGGTAAGCCTTTTCTTGTGTTTTTTTCTTTTGCAAATGTGCATACTAATTACCCGAGTCCCATGTTGAAATGCAGATTCTCTTTCCCGAGGTCTAGGATGGGTTTAAGATTCTGCTTGTCTAACAAGCTCCATTGGAAGGAAGATTGAGCAATCTACTTCCGTAGAGATACTGCCTCGGAAACCTAAGAAGGAAGGGTTCTCTATAAGTCGGAATCGACTGGCAGTGAGTTTGGTTTTTTGGTTTTTAACAAGCTCCTAGGTGATGCTGATGTTGCTGGTCCCTAACCACACATTGAAAAGCAGAGCTACCAGCAGCATCAGCAGTACCTAAAGGCTTGTTAGGAAAGGAGTGCAGGTTTGTATCCCACCCCGGCCTGAATCAAGAGTTTACTTTTTAGGATGATTCTCAAACTGACACATAAACACATTAAAGTTTAGGAAGCACTGGTTTCGATGATTCAGAAGACAGGCCTGGTGATCTGTTTCTGAAATATCAAGCAGTGAAAACCCTATGATGCACCGTTGTACTCTGACGCACGTGGGGTTGCCATGAGTAGCATTGATTCAAGGGTGACTAGACTCCACGATGGCATATAACAACAACAACAAAGACTGGTTTAGATGAAGGTAAGAGGAAATTTTCTGTTATGCAGAGGAACTAGGGGTACTCTCATTTTCATGCTAATTATTCACTGTATGGGTGCTAGACCTTCACCTTAGCATTTCACCTGTTCTCCTTTTTGTAATTTCATTTTCTCCTGTAGTTAGTCCTTGTCACTTCAGCCTTGCTTTCAAAAGACAATAGGTGCTAAGTGTGGATAGGGAGCCTAGTTGAGGAGCCGAAATCAATTTGATATGTAGCATTTGTCCTTAGATAGGTGGCACATTAAGAGGTCCAGAAGTAATCACCTGAATTGGCATAATCCGGTAATGTTTATGGAGAGCCCTTATGTGAATGACTGTTTGGCACTATAAATCAGTAGAGTGTAATCAAGTGTATAAGAGTCTTAACTTCCTCCAGGGGTGATTGTGGATGGCAGAAACAGAGGAGGTGAGCCTGAAGAGCAGATTCCCCTCAAGAGAGCTATGATTACCTGAGTCAAGCATAAAATTGTCATGCTGTTTTAGAGCCTTGTTTGCCATGTATTGGTTAACAATATCATCCAGCCTTGGAGAGGCAAGTGATGAGCTGTGTACGAAAGCATAAAATGGATATAAGAAGCTTAGAACTCCACTGAGAGGTGTTCCTTGATTATGCTGTAGGATTAATTTTAAATAGAAGTGGTATGACAAATAATTGTAAGCTTTCTAGGCACGGAGCTGATCTGTGCTTTTATGGTATTCAGTATTCTCCTAGTATACAATTGCTGTTCAAGTGTTTCTCATTTCATTTTGTAATAATAGCTGATGAACTTGGATCATAGTAATATAGAATATATGGTCTTTTGTAATGTATCTGTGTAGATTGCATATGCTGTGCCAGTATAGGAGTAAAGAGAGAGGGAAATGTGAGGACCTGGAATGTTAACCAGTCGATTCCCTAGATCTTTGTGAATTTCTTGAAGAAGTTCTACAGAGAGTATCTTTTGTTGTGGTCGTTGAACTTGAGCTCAATGGTTTTCAAATTTTTTTTGCATAAGAACCACCTGAGGAGCTTGTTAACTGTATAGCTTCTTAAGCTCACTTGCCAGAGATTCTCATTTATTCAGTAGGTTTTGTGTGAGACACAGAGTCAGCATGTTTATCCAGCTGTTCAGTGATATGCATATAGATCATTTGTGGATCACATTTGAGTCATACTACTTTTGCCCCTAGGGCTTGATGGTACCACAAGTGAGCTACACGGACCCCCTTGGGGCGGACTAGAGGGTTTCTTGAGTGGCTTACATTATGACTCTTTGCCTCTGTTCCCTACTTGGGAGGCAAAAGGTCTGTATGCTCCAAAGCATCAAGGCACCAAGTTCAGCTTACCATGTCAACCATGGATAATAGTGTGGCCAAGAACAGGACCAAAGAGCAATTCTAAAGGAAAGGCAATCAATCCAAAGAGAGCAAACACACTATGGATACAAGAGAGAGAATGTAAGAGATTTAAACTTCATCGTTCTGTGCAATCAAATAATTCCTTGACCCCAAGGCTTGAACCTGTGTTAGTGTTCTTTGTGGTCAGTTAGTGGGTAACTGTAGGAGTGGGAGGATAGGAGAAGCTCTTAGAAACTGACACTGGTTTTCAGTGTGCTAAAGGAACTCATCCTTGGGGTTGATACTTATATTTGGAACATGGCCTCGGGATCTGCATTTTAACAAAGGCTTTGGATGCAGGTGGTCTGTTGACCATGTTCTAAGAAACACTGGCTTAGACCATGTGTACCTAATAAAGTTCATATTGCTTACCCAGGTCCTCCTTCCTAGATAGTCTTTTCTTTAGCTTTGTGGCTTAAGGAAGATTGTTGTTGTTAGCTGTTGTCACCCTCCCTCCCAACTCATGATGACAGAGCAAAACACTGACTGGTCCTGTGGCATCCCCATGATTGGTTGCAAATCGGATAGTTGTGGTAAATCGGATGGGTTTTCATTTATTTTTGTAAGTAAATCGACAGGCATTCTTCCTTTTTTTTTTCTCTCTCTTTTCTTTTTAAATTTTTATTGTGATTTGGGTGAAAGTTTACAGAGTAAATTCACTTTCCATACAGCAACTCACATATACTTTGTCTCATGACATTGACTGCAATTTCCCACAATGTAACAGCTCCCCTCCCACTTCTTCCCATAGTTTTCTCTTCCCTGTGTCCTTCCCTCCCATGCATTCCTGCCCCCTGAGGTGTCTCTCTGTGCATACACAGCCCTTCTGTTGTCCCATGATGGATCTCTCCAAGAAATATATCTACCTAATGTAAATGTTCAGCTCATATGCCCGTCTTTTGTTTAGCTGGAAGCCGCAGGAGTGGGTTTAATTCCAGACCTGAGGGGCAGCTAGGGTATATAGTCTCAGTGGTCCTATCAGGCTCTATCAGACCAGCAAACCTGGTCCCTTTTTTTTTTTAAATGATTTTGAGTTTTATTCCACATTGTCCTCCCACTCTATCGAGGATCTCCTTCAGAGATCCCCCTCCGAGTGGTTGATAGTGGTAGCTGGTCATCATCTAATTCTTTAGGTCTCATAGTCATATAGGCTGAGGATTGCATGGTATACCAGTCGCTTGGACTAATTGTTTCCATGAATCTTTGGTTTTCTTCATTCTTCTCTGCTCTGGACAAAAGGAGACCCATCTGGATGGTCTTTTGCAAACTTTTAGGATCCCAGTCACTACTCACCAAAGGAGGATATGGAACAATGTTTTTGTGTAGTATATTATGCCAGTTGAGCTTGATGTCCCCTGGGACTATGGTCCTGAGCTCACAGGTCCAATTATTTGCTCCCTCTGGGTAGCTGGCTGTTTAGGCCTTTCTTCCTTGTTTGTCTTAGTCTGGAAGCTCTGCTGAAACCCTTCAGTATCATAGCAACACACAAGCCTCCACTAACAGGTAAGTGGTGGCTGCGCACGAGAGGCATTGACATTTCAGGAATCAAAATCAGATCTCTTGCATGGAAGGCAAGAATTCCACCACTGAACCTCCACTGCCCCTAAACGAGATTTTTGCTGTTGTTGTTAGGTGCCATTGACTCAGTTTTGACCCATAGCAATCCCATGTGAGAAAGTACAAAGAACTGCCTTGTAGGGTTTTCTTGGCTATAATCTTTATGGTAGCAGATTGCTAGGTCTTTCTCCCATGGAGCAGCTGGGTAGGTTCTAACCACCAACCATTCTGTTAGCAGCCCAGTGTTTAACTGTTCCTCAGCTGGGTATATTTAAGTTAAGATTCAATTCCAAATGCCTTTGAAAATGGGGTAACTGGAAGAACAATGCAAAATATTTGACTACTATGATTAATTGAAATGCATATGTGAAGTGTAAAACTCTAAGCCTATATGAGTCTAAACTCTGGCTGCACATTAGATACCTCTGAAGAATTTTTAGAAGTCTTGGTGGCACAGACTTAAGTGTTGGGTTGCTAACTGAGAGGTTGGCAATTCAAATCCACCAGCTGCTCAGTGGGAGAAAGATGTGGAGTCTGCTTCCATAAATATTTACAGCCTAGGAAACCCTACGGGGCAGTTCTCTGTTCTGTATGGTTGCTATGAGTAGGAATTGACTCAACAGCAATGGATAATGAGGAACTTTTAAATATTCAGATGCCTGGACCCTACTGAGAATGTACTGGTAGTTTTTCAAAGCTTCCTAGGTAATTTCCAATTTATAGGTAGGGCTGAGAACTGCTGGCCAATTGTTGTAATGAGGCAGTGGGGGTTCATTGTTGCCAGACCTTAAGCTCTTTCAATATAAATAAGATTTATGGTGAACTCTCCTGACTTTTAAATATTAGCAACCATTTCAAAATTTTAAAAATACAGAATTGGCTGATAAAACACTTCTACTCATAGGATGCAATCTGTGTTTGTGACCTATGGTTTAGGTACTTAACTATTTTCAGACTTTAGAAGCTCTTTTTCTACTTGTGAATAATTTTCATCCTAATTACAGGTTATTTTTTCCACTACTAATGTGTTCTTTAGTTCAAGTTCCTCATCTTTGTTTAGTGTGAATTTTCTTTTGATTAGGTCAAACCCTACTTTTCCATAAGTCATTTACATTAAACTAAACTAAACATTCTCTGATATTGATCATGGAGAAGTGAGGTAGAGTCAATATTTGGCTGGTATTTTGGTTGCAAGGAAGAATTACTAAAATTTTATGATTTGTGAAGTATTAGAGGCTCGTTTTCTCATTTGCTTTATTATGTGCCTTTTCCCTCAGAGTTTTATCATGTGGTTTGGTTTTAATTTTTTCTCTGCATATTCATATTATGCCAGTCTTTTTAAGATCTTTCTTTCCTCAGCTCAAGTGAGGAAATAGCTGTGAATTCATGAACAGTAACTGCTTGTTCCAGAATTTGTGCATCATTCTGATGTGCCAGACAGTGGCTGACATGCACAAATATCAAATGTTAAGAATCTTATTTGTGGGAAGGTTTGGTCTGATCAACATCAAGCTGTACTTTCTGAAATAAGGGAATATTAAATGTTTTTGGCAGATGGTGTGCTCTGAAGTGGGTGATTAGACCAATAGTAATAGATGATTATACCCTGAGTGGAATAAAGCTGTGTGCTGTATGTATATTTTTGTTCACCTATTTGTGTTCATGTTCTGTAGTTTATTTGAGTGGAGAGTTAGAATATCTATTTTTATCTTTTTAAAATCTGGTCTTCTTCCTCTCCTGTCTTTGACTCTCATGACATTGACATTTTGAAGGCCAATTTTATAGAATGTCCCTCAGTTAGGGTTGGTCTGAAGTTTCCTCTCGATTAAATGCAAAGTAAGCATTCCTGGCTGACATACTACATATTTGATGGTGTGTCCTTTTCAGTCTTATCACATCGATGAGAAAGTCCAAGATAAATCCTAGCATAAGTGCACTGGGCCTTTTTTTGTTGTTGTGGGTACCAAAATGTAGCTTCATCCTTAACTTTGATAATTAGCTTTTTCTTAGCATGAAACTATTTTTGCATTTTATCTCATATTGATTTTGAAGGATGAGATTGAGCCAGCCATATGAAGAGTATGAGAAGAGTGTTTCAGACCTAAGGGAAGGCATGTAAAAACAAGTGCTTAGACTCTGTTAAGGAACAGAGCTTGTTAGGCTCGATGAACTAACAGGATGCAGGGTGGCTGGAGCTTAGTGCTGAAGGGAGGGAGAGGGCCTATGTGGAGGCCCAGAAGAGGTAAGCAGAGGCTGGTCCAAGGCCATGCCAAAGCCTTTGTTATTTAATTAAAGAGTAGTGGGAAATCACTAAAGGTTTTCCTTTTCAATTTATTATCTTGAAATTGATTTCAGACTTAATGGAAAAATTACAAGAGTAGTAAAAAGATGCCTGCCCATATGCCATTTATTCAGATCCACCTTTCCCGCCCCCAAATTTTACCACATTTACTTTATTATGCTCTCTCTCATTTTTTTTTTCCCTAAATCATTTTAGAGTAGGTTGTATACATGCAAGAGTGTGTATTTTTTAGAACAAGGATATTCTTTTATATAACCAGAGTGCAGTTATGAAATTGAGGACATCACTTATATGATCCTTTAGTCTACAGTCCATATTCTAGTTTTGCTGATTGCATCAGATGTCCTTTTTTTTTAAAAAAAAAAAATTATTTATTTATTTATGATTTGGATGAAGATTTACAGAGCAAATTCACTTTCCATACAGCAGTTCACATACACTGTCTCACGACATTGACCACAATTTACCACAATGCAACAACTCCCCTCCCACTTCCTCCCCATAGTTACCTCTTCCCAGTGTCCATCCCTCCATACACTCCTGCCCCTGAGCTATCTCCCTGTGCATAAGCAGCCCATCTTTCTCCCATGATTGTTCTCTCCAAGGAGTGTATCTACTTGAGGTAAATGTTCAACTCATATGCCTGTATTTTGTTTGGCTGGAAACCACAGGTGTGGGTTCAATTCCAGACCTGAAGGGCAGCTAGGGGCCGTAGTCTCAGTGGTTCCACCAGGCCTCTATCGGACCAGCAAACCTGGTCCCCACTTTTTTTTTTTTTCCTCCAAATGATTTTGAGTTTTGTTCCACATTGTTCTCCCTCTCTATCAAGGATCTCCTACATAGATCCCCTTCCAAGTGAATGACAGTGGTAGCCGGGCACCATCTAGTTCTTCTGGTCTCATAGTTGTATAGGCTGCATATCGGATGGTGTACCAGTCGCTAGGACTAATTGTTTCCATGAATTTTGGTTTTCTTCATTCTTCTTTGCTCCAGACGAGGTGAGACCCATAGTTGCATCCAGATGGCAGCTTGCTAGCTTTTAAGATCCCAGTCGCTAATCACCAAAGTAGGAGGTGGAACAATGTTTTGTATAGTATGTTATGCCAGTTGAGCTTGATGTCCCCTGCAACTATGGTCCCAAGTCCGCAGGTTCAACTACTCAGTCCCTCTGGGTAGCTGGCTCAGATTTCCTTTTATACCCTTTTCCTTTTCTTTATTTATTATTGTTAAAGTACAGGTTCTAGTTTAGGATTATATGTTGCCTTATCTTTTTAGGTTTTTAAAATCTGGTCTTCTTCCTCTCTTTTCTTTGTCTCTCATGACATTGACATTTTGAAAGCCAGTTTTAATAGAATGTCCCTCAGTTAGGGTTGGTCTGAAGTTTCCTCTCAATTAAATGCAAAGTAAGCATTCCTGGCTGACATAGTACATATTTGATTGTGTGTCCTTTTCAGCCTATCATATTGATGTTCATCTGCCCCTCAGTGATTTTAAATTTGATTACCAAGTCAAGATGTTTTCTGGCTTCTCTATTGTGTAATGATCATTTTTCTCTTTGTAACTAACAAGTAAGTCATCCTTGGGAAAGACACTTTGAGGTATGCTAGTATCTTGCTCCTCACTAAGCTCTGCACCCCCACCCTCCAGCTAGTTTTCACTATGATGATTGCAAATTATGATTTTTCTAACTTCACCACTCCCTTTACCTTTATAGTTTGCTGTAGGGAAGAACTCCACTGAAGAGTTTTAAGCAGAAGGATGACACAGTTAAATTAATATTTGAAAAAGATTATCTGACTGCTGTGTAGTGAGTGGACTGAAGAGGAGCAAGAGAGGAAGAAGGGAGACCAGGTGGGAGACTATTACAGTAGAACTGGTGAGAGATGATGGTGGTCTTGCTCATGGTAGTAGAGATGGTCAGAAGGGAATAAATATGAGATGTGCTTTCTTTTTATATAAAGGATGTGAGAGAAGAGTTGAGAGTTTTGTTTGAATTTATGTTTCATAAAGATTACTCAGACTGCTTTGTGAAGAATAGATTAGAAGGAAGGCAAATATAAAATGATAGTTTGAAAGCAATGTTGACAGGAGAGATAAGGATGTATCTTAGAGGTGGAAACAGCAGGAGTCCTTGTAAATTTATATAATCTACAGAATTTGAGGCCCTGCCCTTAGAAAATCTGATTTAGAAAACTTGGTGGGATCCAGAGTGGGTACCTAGAATCAATATATTTTAAGAGTCTTTAGGGATTCTGATATTTGAGATTCTCTGGACAGATGGTTAAAGTACCAAATAATGTTAGTATTTTTCACTTTGACAGTAGAAAAAGATAAAACTTTCTTTCCTCCCATGTCTGCATCTGTGAAATAGGCACAATTAAGCCATCAACCAGGGATATTGAGGGAATAGATGAGAGTCTCATTTGATCTTATTTAATTGTAAGGGAAATCCAAGCTACTATGATTATTATATTGGCAGTATAGTTATATTTCATATGCTACATATGAGTTTTTCTAAAATTTAAGAAAGGTTAAATAAATTTAAAATAATCTGTGAGTAAATTTTTTATATTTTTAATGCCTTTTTAAAATTGAGATATAATTAACATACCATATAACTTGCCCTTTTAAAGGATACAATGTAAAGGATACAGTACACTGGTTTTCATTATATTTACAAAGTTTTGCAGCCCTCATCACTATCTGGTTCAAGAAACATTTTCATCATGCTAAAAAGAAGCCTAATACTCATTAGCAGTCATTCCTTATCACCCCTTCCCCTCAGCCCTGGCAATCACTAATCTACTTTCTGTCTCTATGGATTAGCTTCTTTTGGGCATTTCATATTAATGGAATCATACAATATGTGCCCTTTTGTGTCTGGCTTCTTTCACTTCCCATAATGTTTTCATGGTTTATCTGTGTTGTAGTAAGATACTCCTCATTAGTTTTCCTTTTTTATGGCTGAATAATATTTCATTGCATGACTATACCACATTTATCATTTTATTTATTGTGGAGTATTTTTGTATGCCTACCAAGACCACTGAATTTTTAGTGTTTTTTTGCCTTTTACATTGACTCGTAAGGCAAACTGTTTTTTTTATAAGCTACTGAAGATCTTGTAGCTTTAATTAATGAGCTTTAATTAACTCAGACTGCTTTGTGAAGAATAGATTAGAAGGAAGGCAAATATAAAATGATAGTTTGAAAGCAATGTTGACAGGAGAGATAAGGATATATCTTAGAGGTGGAAACAGCAGGAGTCCTTGTAAATTTATATAATCTACAGAATTTGAGGCCCTGCCCTTAGAAAATCTGATTTAGAAAACTTGGTGGGATCCAGAGTGGGTACCTAGAATCAATATATTTTAAGATTAGCTATTGTTTTTAATTTCTGCATAAATTTCCTTACTACATTTACTCATTTTAAGTGAAATGTTAGGAAAAACTTAATGATGTTGCTTAGAGCCCTTTAACACTTAAAAAATCAGCTATCAGCTAATATATTATGGTTTTGATGTCAAATGTTTTGTTTTTTTGGGGGCTGATTATTTTAGTAGTTAAATATATTATCTAAAGGGTTCCATCGAGAGTAGATGTTTGGTTTTACTTACCACAAAATAAGCATGACACCATTATTAAATCGTTTATACTACACGATCAAGCTGCCATAAAGGATTAGAACTAGTAGAATATATTTTATTTTGCTGAAGTTACAGAAACTTTAATGCTGAAGGGGCCAACATTCCTTGGCAGGACACATCTTTTGTAACCTTCTTTGGGAAATGGTATTTTCTTTATCATTTTTTTTGAAAGCAGGAGTTTAACAAAGCTGAACTGCAGCAGTTACCTTATGTATACTTAGTTCTAGCTCTAATTAACTGATATCTGCCCTATTTTTGGATTAAGACCTTCTTTAAGAGTCTCATAAAAGTTTTGGACCTACCACCAGAAAATGTACATGTATGTATGTACTCAAAATCTTGCACATAATTTCAAAGGGCTTATGAATTTCTACTTTAATGGATAAGTGGAAATATTTATAGAAAAATCAGAATAAGACAGGAAAGAAAGGTGTATCAGTGTCAGATCTGCCCCTGAAATAGCCCGGAAGAGGTATGGATAAGAAAGGAGCTAAGGCAGTGAATTGGAGAAGCATAGTCAACAATTCTTTTCAAGGGCCATCTGTCTCTTTGCAGCTTGATTCTTTCTGTCAAATTGCATGTTTTGCTTCTGTTTTCACTTCCTCTTTTCTCTCCTCTCCCACCCAGGAAAGTCTTTGTTCACAGTTTATGGTTCTAATCACATGGGACTTACACCTGAGATTGATAATCAGATGGAAAAAATAAGCTACACGTACTGTGCAGTGTTCCAGTGAGCAATAGCACTAGGAAATACTTTTAATTTTTTTCTAAATCTAGATTTTAATTTAAATTTAATACGATACTTTGCTGATAAATGGCTTTAAGGCCATGAAAATGTTGTGATTTTTGCCTTATTAGCATATTTATCTCATCTTTAGTTTTTCTGTAAGCTTGGCATGCACCTTAATAATAAAAGAAAGGTTTTGGATCCCTGAGTATTTTTGTTTCTCCTCAGCCATCACCTTGTACCTAAAATAGGTCCAGACTCTAACACCGGCAGATACTTCTGCATTAAAGCAGTCTCTCAAAATAAAGATCCTGGGAAAGGTTCAGTGTCCCGATAGGGTCATTGCAATATGAACTATATTTTCAGAGAACTTCCTGTCTGCCTTATCAACACAAAGAAAACTTGAATCAATCAGAAATGTCAAAATTAAAAGCACTTTCAAGTGATTCTTCTTTTTCTAGGTGATTGTGTGGAAAGGATAAATACATCTTAAAACATTATAGGATCTGTAACAACTCACAATTATTGTTTAATTTTTTTCTGATTATTATTTTTTCTTTTTGATAGTAATATTTATTATAGAATCTTTATAATTTTCACCATGAATTTTTTAACTTAAAATTTTCAGAGCTTTTTATTTTTTAAAGCCCTTTTTGGCATCTAACCAGCACTTTCAAATCAAAATTCAGAGCAGGTAGAGAAATGCTTTTAAAATGCATATTTGATGTAGTAAGTGCTATGCTATGCTTCTGAAAGCACCAGGGTCACAGCTGCATACATGAAAATGCATGGTGACTGCAGGCATTGTTGCCTCACACAGAAAAGGCAATCTGTGTCTGTCGCTGAATTTATGATGTAAATCAAATCATAGCTTTCCTGTATTCAGAGATGTAGCAAAAAAAGGTTGAGGTGACCTAAAGGTTACAAATAGCTTCTGCTTTCTGATTTGCCTACCACAAGACTAATTTTTTGACTCCCTCATTTCTATTAAGATTGATGCATTTACACTTGGAAAGGTGAATCCAGTTATATACCTCATTTTATCATTGCCTCTGTGCTAGTCTAGTGGAACCATGAATTTATCATTCATCCTTCCTCTTACTCTCCATTCTGCTAAGATGCTCTGTGTTGTTGACAATATTATTAAAGGGCGGAGAACACTAAAGTATTAGGTAGGTACCAATTCTGTGTGGTTCCTCTACTTTTTTTTTTGTTTGTGAAGTGTGGATTTTGGAGCAGTACACTACAGGGACTATGATAAGTTCATTTTTCATGACTGTCTAAAAATTTAAACAGTGGTTTGGAGGGAGAGAGAGAGAGAGAGAGAGAGAAAGTTTGTGTGTGTGCCTGTGAATTACATTTATTGTGGGTGTGCACTCATCACTGAAAGGGAAACATGAAAAGTGTAAGAAGACATAGACCCAGCTTTCATGCAGTTTTATGTTACAGTTAAAGATACAAACCTACCCATATGATAATCATAATAGTACCTATTTATGGAATGCTTCTGTTTGCCAGGTACTATGTTAAATGTTTTACTTAAAATAGCAGTTAAAACATTTGCAAATCACGAAATTGGAAAATAAAAAAAAGTATGACAAATTGGGTTGTATGTGGCAGAATAAAGCACAGTAAAGGAGAGATTAGGGGCACTAGAGGCCAATGAAGGGTGACCTGGTTGCCTGGTTTGTATTGATTTTGATCTTTAGAAACAATGTTATTCTCTTTTAAGAAAAAAGCAGAATCTATTAGACATTTGGGGAGTTAGGAAATTCTAATTTATAAATTTCTATACATAGCACTTCTCTCTGAAATAAAAATGTAGAGGATAGTTTATTTCTTTGAGATAAAAATAGGAGACCTCTTCTTCAAGGTGTTACATTTTATGAGACATTGGCCTTAGAACAATTTAAGCTTATATTAATATTTGAGGACTATCTTTACTGCTTTCTGCCTTTATAGGATTTGGTCCAACTGATGGTCTTAAACAGTACTAAAGTTAGTTGTTTGATGGGTGGCTTGGGTTGTATAACTTTAGCTCTGGAAGGTACTTAGTCTGATGTCCTCATTTTACAGCTAGAGAAACTTTGGCCAAGAGAGGTTAATTCTCTGCCCTAAGATCATACAGTTTATTGAAGACCAGAATTTAAATTTGGGACTCTTGACTCTTTGATGCTTTCTGCCACTATTTTTATCCCACCTTTCTAAACTTTTTAATCAGTTTTTTGCCTCTCATAGTGCTTGTCATTTACCTGATACAGTGGTTCTCAACTGGGGATGATTTTGATCTCCAGGGAACATTTGATAATATCTGGAGACATTTTCATTTGTCATGACTAGGGCATCCCACCTTTCTATTTCTGTTTTTTTCTGGTACAGACCTGGTAGTGTAACAGTAACTCATTTCAGTGATGCTATGTAGGCACTTCTTAAGCAAGTAATAATAATGATATTAATGTTTCACATTTATGTTTGTTCAAAATGTGTGTAGATTATTGGCCACCCACCATTAATTTTATAAGTGATCTATTATTTTGTATGATCACCCCATCTATCATTTTAATAAAAGATGTAGTCAACTTACTCTTTAGAAATTGAAAATCAAGTTTGAGGGGTGACTGAAGTTTTAAAGCATAGCCCAGATTTTGTTTTGGTATGCTTTGTACCACATTATTTATTTTTTTGATCAATAATGTTTCTAATGAAGAACAAAGTCAACTTGTGTAAATTGTGGATCCTTTCACTTACCTCAACCTTTCTTAGTCAGATGTACTTGAAAGAAGTGGAAGTGCTAACAAGCAGAGAGAGAAGAAAGAAAAGAAAAATCTTGAACAATCCATAAATTTAATAATCAGTTTCTGAATACATCAAGAGTGAACTCTACTTAGTATGGCATTTAAAATGCTCTAATTATAATATTTTAGATAGGAAATAACACCATTTTCTCTCATACCCAAATTAGTATGTCTATTATTTAATGCTGTTTATTTTGGAACAAGAGTCTATATTTTGCAAAGGAATAATTTTACATTTATTTTCCATTTTAAATTTTCTGGTTTCTCCTGTGTAGTCTTACTCTTGTGCTCCTGATGTTAATATTCAATAACTGTATTTTCATGGGGAGCTCTGGTAGCGTAGTGCCTAAGGCACTTGACTGGTAACCTGAAGGCTGGCAGTTCAAACCCACCAGCCACTCCTTGGAAGGAAGGTTAGGCAATCTACTTCCATAGTGATACCGGCTTGGAAACCCAAGGAAGGGTTGCTATGAGTCGGGTCTGACTTGATGGCACATAACAGCAGCAGCAACATTTTCATGAGAAACTGAAATTTTGGGGCATGAATGACTGATTGCTTTTGGTTTCACATAAGAAATAGTGAAGGTAGAATTGTAGCCTTTTTTCATAACTCAGGGCTGGTACAATGTTTTAATCAGTTTTTTGCCTCTCATAGTGCTTGTCATTTACCTGATACAGTGGTTCTCAACTGGGGATGATTTTGATCTCCAGGGAACATTTGATAATATCTGGAGACATTTTTATTTGTCGTGACTAGGGCATTGATGGGAGTGTAGAGATACTGCCTTGGGAACCCATGGAGGGGTGGCTATGAGTCGGAAATGATTCGATGGCAGTGAGTTTAGGGCAGGGATACTGACATCTAGGGGGCAGAGTTTAGTGGTGCTACTAAGCATTCCATGGTATACTGGACAGCCCCTCACAACAAAGAATTATCTGGCCCCCAAATGGCAATAGTGCCAAGACTGAGAAACCCTCATGCATGATATATGCACAACAAAGATTATTGAATTAAAAAATGGGGGCAGGGGGAAGCATCCATTTCATACTGAAGCATAAAGCTTTATATATTATTTTATATATGTATTCACATACCAGTTTGATTATTCATAAGAAATAATTTAGATCTTTGTTTCATTATACATAAAGTATTAAAACAACGTTTTGTCAATTGTAATGGATTTTAGGTTAGTTGTACTCAATTGGAATAGTATAATATCAGTAATCAAATGCTAATCAATAGTAAGATTCCTTGTTCTCATTTCACACTTTCTTTCCCCCTTCAAGTTTTCAGCTTTAATATTCCTTGCAATGTTGTGTAATATTCCCTATAATATTTCCACTTGGATCTGACATAATCAGTTTTCTGGAAAAATTAATTATCTAGATGGTTAAATAAGTAATTAATCTGGATAACTCCTCGCCTACTGTATTTTACTTAATCTCATCTTTAGAGTTTACGTCTAAGCTACTAAATAGAATATGTTGAATCCAATAGCTGAGTTTTCAGCCTCTTGCAATAAAGAGTGATTCCCTCAATTCGAGTGAAGTAGATGGTAAGTTATAATAGAGATGTTTGTCATATGTGCATCCTTCCTAATCCTATCCTAAAATTACTACCTTTTATTTCTATTGACCTGATTGATTTTGGACCAAACCCATGTTTTAAAAAGGAGATAGACCTTTAGCAATATTTGGGGGTAAAGGGTAGGGAGTTATAAGTGAAAAATATTGAAAAGCATTTCATTGCTTTATGATCAGACAAAAGCTATGTGGTAAATTTTTGGATTCTCTTCTTTTTTTAATACATTTTATTGAAATATAATTTACATACAGTGAAATACACAAAAGTAAAGTGACACGGGTTTCTTCTTAAATAGTCATAAATGCCACCATTCACTGGAGTATTAATGGGTGGGTTTTTATACCTAATGCTTCTCATTTTACTCTGGTGCTTATCAGAAGGAGAACCCATAGCCAAAATAATTGCAGTAGCTCTCCTTTTCCTTTTTAATTGAACATGATCTCAGTATAAGGAGTCCAGCTGATGTGGCATACCTGAGGGGCTTTTTAAGATTTATAGTATTTGTTTCTTACTATCTGTTACAGAGTGGAAGCATATATATTCTAGATAGGTTTAACTGCCAAAGGATTTGAGATTTGGAAGAGTGAATGTGATGTGATTTTTTAGTTATATTCTAGAGAGGTTTAACTGCCAAGGGATTTGAGATTTGGAAAAGTGAATGTGATATGATTTTTTAGTTTTGGTATAAAAAATGGCATGGAAGAGCAGTTCTTTAGCAATGGCAGTAATTTGATCAGTCAAAAATAGCCTGTGCTTTAATAAACTGCAAACATATAAAGCTAGTGCAGACTGGTTTAGGTGAGGTTGAGGAGAAAATAAAAAGATGGTTTGTAGTAGAAGCTCTGTAGTAGAACCAGAGAGGTGTTGAACAAGATTGTCTCAAAAACAGATTGTTTAAAAAGAGAAAAAACAAAACAGAAACCTTCCACCTCCTGACCTTTCTCTTCCGTACTTTCTGTGGTGGTTCTCAGCCATGGCAACACATAGAATCACCCAGAAGATCTTGAAAATTACTAATCTATGGGCTTCACTCCTACAACTCCAGTATAATTGAGACCTGGGCATTGGTTTATTTTTATTTATTTATTTTAAAATTGTGATTTGGATGAAAGTTTACAGAGCAAATTCATTTTCCAGATAATGATTCATACACATTTTGTTTCATGACAAACAGTCATGAACTTTGCATGTATGCACTTTGCAATGTATGAGGACAACATTGCAGTCCTCATAATGCAATAACAGCTCTCTCTTCTCACTTCCTCTCTGTGGTTATCTTTTTCCCTGTGTCCTTCTTCCCTATGCATTCCTCCCCTCGGAGCTATCTCCCTGTGCAAATACTGCCCTTCTGATCTCCCATGGTAGATTGTTATAAGGAATGTACCTACCTGGTATAAATGTTCACCTTATATGCCTGTCTGTTGTTTGGCTAGAAGCTTTGGGAGTGAGTTCAGTTCTAGGCCCGAAGGGTGACTAAGGGCCATAGTTCCTGGGATTTCACCAGTCTCTTTCAGACCAGTAAGTCTGTTTTTTTTGTTCTTATGATTTTGAGTCTTGTTCCACATTTTTCTTCCACTCTTTACAGGATCTCCTCTTTTGATCCCTTCCTGAGTGGTTGACAGTGGTAGCTGGACACCATTTTGTTCTTCTGGTCTCAGCATCATGTAGGCTGAGGTTCACATGGTCCAGAAGTCCCTTGGTTTGATTGTTTCCATTTGTCTTTGCTTTTCTTCATTTGTCTTTGCTTTGGATGAGGAGAGACCGACTGTTGCTCCTTAGATGGTTACTTGCAAGCTTTGAAGACCCCAGTTGCTACTCACCAAAGTAGGATGTAGAACACTGTTTTTGTGAAGCATGTCATGGACTTGGGCATTAGTATTTCTTAAGAACATCCCAGATGAAATCTGACATGCAACCAGGAAGAGAATCACTGCTTTATAGTGGTGCATTGGAATCACCTGGAGTGTTGTTCATTTAGTCTAGGCTGAAGTCTGAGATTTTGCATTTCTAACAAATCCCCAAGTGATGCTGATTTTGTTGGTAAGGCTGTCACATTTTGAGAACCATTGCTATAAAAGAAGGCAATCTTGAAATTATCATTTGGATGTAGCTGATAGGTTTTTTTTTTCTCCCTAGTCACTGCTAATAATATATTGTTTGTTTAAAATTTAAGATTAAAGAACAGCACTGTATGTATGGTTCCTTTTACATTAAAAAGATTGAGAGCTCTGTGTTTTCTTTTTACAATGACCATTTTTAATTTTATTAAAAATTTTTTCACTCAAGAAAATGCCACGTAAGTAATAACTAAAAACTTGGTATAGTAATCATAGTTTAAAAAGCTGAAGAATTTACAATTCCTGTTTGGCTATTTAAATCATTTAAAATAACTTATGGTTGTGCTTTTCCTTTTTTTTTTTTTTTGAGTCCATTCTTTGAGAATCCTTTGGATTTTGGATCTTGTGTTTTATAGAGTTACTTCAGGTATCTTACTGGTAGTAGTCTAAATAAAAAGATTCCTCCTTGTTCAATATTAAACAATTTCTAGTTTAAAATGAGAGAAATAAATGACTTCCATTACCTTAAATATGAGGATCCCTGTGGTGCAGTGGTTGAATATTTGGCTGCTAACCACTATGTCAGTGGTTTGAACCCATCAGCTGTTCTGCAGGAGAAAGATGTGGCAGTCTGCTCTATAAAGATTACAGCCTAGGAAACCCTATGGGGGCTTATTTCTACTCTGTCCTATAGGGTCAGCTATGAGTTGGGATCAACTTGATGGCAACAGGTTGGTATCTTAAGTATGCTGGAGGAATATAGAGTTATATACTAAGAAGAATGAAGGTAGACAGGGCCAGAAAGGGAGAGGTAATGCTTACAAGTTGGAGCAGTAGTAGAAGAAATAGAACCCTCTAGAAAGAGAACTCAGAATGAAAACAGCAAGAGGAGGAGCTGGCCTATGACTTCCAGGAAAGAAGGAATTAAGGAAATAAATATGAGAGGAGCCACTGAATTTAGGAGAATAGCCAAGGTCATAGAGCTGGTAAGTGGTAGAGTTAGTTCTCATGCTTCGATCTCTGAGATTCCAGGGTCCGTTCTCTTATCTGCAAAACAGGTAAAGGAAAAATGTCATTTCTATAGGACCATGTCTACAGTGAACACAAAAGTGATAGTTTTGTGACAGTTAAGAATCTTAGAGGAAAAAAAGTCTCTAGATGGTGTTGGCTCTTTTGCTGCTGTATTTGGATATTGAGAATGTGTAGTCATGAACTGACAGTTTCCAATGTGCTTTTCTGTGTTTTTCAGAACTCGTCCTCAGCCTTTAATCACTGTGCTCGAACACAGGCCCGATTGCTGGCCAGTTCTTTTGCAGCAGCTGACAACTTTTTTCCAGCAATGCCCTGAAAGGTAATGTAGAATAAAATAAGTGCAGGAATGTTAAAAAGGCAAGGAGGCTACATCTCCTGACCTCCTCTAACGCAGCAAAAGGAAGACAGAGTCACTATCAGTAACCCAAGGCCTAGTCCTACAAGGCCAGACATGCTGCCTCCCTCCAGCCCTTTTCTCTCCTGGGTTCGATAATTCACTGCAGTGGCCACACAGAACTCACAGATTACGGGGTTTATTAGGGAAGCACCAGGCTACAATTCACGTTCAGGGAAAATGCTCAGTCTCTCTCCCAGCCCTCAGTCTTTGTCCTAACAATCTCTCTCACAACAGTGAGTGTCCCTCGGTGTCTCACTCAGCAATGCGTGTCTCTTTCAGCACCACGGCTTCCTCAACCAGCAGTCAGAGAGAGACTTCTTCTCTTTCTAGAAGGCCTCCTTTTGAGCCTGGTATAGTGGCCAGACTGACCAATCATAACACCAGAATTCTAAGCACCTAAGAGAGAGCAGGAACCTCCTAGAACATTGCTTTGTGTTGTGCCCAACAGAAATACCCCAGGTGGATAACTTTTACAATCAGGAGCTCCTCAGTTGCTCACAGCAAATTCCACCACAGAGATGAAAAAGACTTATGGCTAGAAAAGCCACACTAAGTAATTTACTACACTGCAAAGGAAATGGGATGGGATATGCTAATTTTAGAGCTTATTTTTAACTCCTGGGTCTATACTGTCTCCTCACTTATCGACTATCTGATTATCTGACATTTTACATTTATGATAATAGTAAAAATTGTTCTGTCCAACTTGTTTTTGCATTAATGACATATGTCTGCCCATAACAAATGTCAAAGTGTGAGATGAGAGTAACTCTGGCTGTGATGCTTAGGTTATGTGTCGTCTTGGCTAGGCCATGATCCTCAGTGGTTTGGCAATTATGGAAAGATGTAATATGGTAGTTCTGTAATGATGTAACTTGGCGGACATGTAATAATGTGGTTATCCTTCATTTTGTTATTTGATGGGGTCATCTTCCATTTTCACATAATGCTGATTTTTGCTTAATGACCTAGACTTTGGAAACTAACCATGTCGATAAGTGAGGAAAGAGTGTATAATATTTTGTCTTGAAGAAAAGAAATGTCCTAGGGCAAGATGTATTTTTTCTGTTCTCTTTGTAAGCATACAAGGTGGGGATGGGGTGGGGAATAACCCCTCCAGATTTATTGGTTGTTGAAATATTGAATGCAAGAAATGTTACTAAAGAAGTTAAACATTAGTTAGTGGTTAGTCAAGTTGACTACAAATATTTGGTAAGCTAGTACATGATGATACTAAAGGGTATAGGTTTTTCTCCCTGGAAATTGGTTAGTATGTTAGTCTCTTCATTACAAACTAGCCAGTTGGGATCAAGTAATACTGCCAGTTGGGATAAGACAGCCACCATAACCTTGTTCTCTGGAATCTCCCTTCCTGACTACTCCATTTTAATTCTCTGTTTAAGCACTCTCTGCCCTAGAAAATTGTTGCCCACTACAAGCTGGATTGGGTGTCTCTTTTATGTACTCCTATAATAACTTGCAATTGTGATTTCTAACATTGTTACACTTAATACATTATCTTATAATTACTGTCTATTAACTGTGAGAACTTCTTAAGGGCAAGGATTGTGTGTCATTATTCTTTGTAATTAGTAATACCTGGCACATTTCTCAGTGCTCCATAATGTTGAATTTATGTAAATAGGTCTTGTAGTTTGGCAGAGCCCAGGCCCTGGGATATGGAGAACCACATACTATATAAGAGCTCTAAATATATAGCTCCATCATGTACTGTCATGATAGGGTCCCACTATGCTGGGTAATACAATGCCTCAGTCACATACACCTTAAAACTTTTATTGTGTCCTATAGATCAAGTTTCTTAGGATACTGTTTCTCAGTCTGTAACTTCAGTTTTAGGTGGAATTTCGAGGCAGGATGTGCTTATACAAGAAGTTTTCAAAAAGGGAAACTTGTAATCAGCTGATTGACTTTCGACTAGGAGTTGTTGGAATATACTGAAATCTAAATAGATATGAAAGATTTATAGAATCTTCCTCTTTTGAGTGGGAAGAGCTTAAGGTGGAGCTCTGGCAAATTACTTAACCCTCTCTTTGCTTCAGATTCTACCTCTACATAATGGGGATATAGTATTTCCTATCTCTTATCATTGAGGTAAGGAGCTATGATAACATAATGGTTAATAGCACTCAGTTGCTAACCAAAAGGTTGGCAGTTTGAACCCACCAGGCACTCATGGGAGAAAAGACCTAGCGATGTGCTCCTGTAAAAATTACAGCCTAAGTGGAAAATAGGTGGCAGTTCTTTAACCAAATGAAAACCAGACTCACTGTCATCGAGTTGATTCCTACTCATATTGACTCCAACTGGGTTTTTAAGGCTGTAAATCCTTATGGAAGCAGACTGCCTTATCTGTCTTCTGTGGAGTGGCTGGTGGGTTTGAACCACTGATATTCTAGTTAGCAGCCAAGTGCCTAAATTGCTACACCACCAGAGCTCCTTCCTGACAATTCCTCAAAAAACTAAAAATTGAACTACCATATGACCCAGCAAGACTTGAAAGCAGAGACTTAAACAGAGACCTGTATACCAGTGTTCACCACAGCACTATTTACAATAGCTGAAAGGTAAAAACAACCTCAATGCCTACCAATAGATGAATAGAAAAACAAAGTATGGTACGTACATATTCAGCCAGTAGGAAAAATGAAGTCTCGATATACACTACAATATGGATCCACCACTTGTCTGTCAGTTTGTCATACTGTGCCGGCTTGTGTGTTGTTGTGATGCTGGAAGCTGTGCCACCAGTATTTCAAATACCAGCAGTGTCACCCGTGATGGAGAGGTTTCAGCAGAGATTCTGGACTAAGATAGACTGGGAGGAAGAGCAGAGCCATACACTTCTGAAAAAACTGGCCACTCAAAACCTTATCAGACTGAAATAATTGTCTGATATATTTCTGGAAAACTTTATGAATAGGAGTAAAACATTGTCTGATACAGTGCCAGAAGATGAGCCCCTCATCTTGGAAGGCACTCAAAATATGACTAGGGAAGAGCTGCCTCCCTAAAGTAGCAAAACCAAACTCACTGCTGTCGAGTAAGATCCGACTCATAGTGTTCCTTCCTTGGGTTTCTGAGGCAGCATCACTATGAAAGTAGATTTCCCAGCCTTCCTTTCGAGGAGTGGCTGGTGAGTTTGAACCACCAGCCTTCTGGTTAATAGTCAGATGGCTTAGGCACTATGCCTTAATGATGGGGATATAGTAAAGCTTTTGAGACCTTCATTTGTTGATGTGGGATGACTTGAAATAAGAAGAAACAGCTGCAAACATTCATTAATAATTGGAACATGTAATGTATGAAGTATGAATATAGGAAAATTAGAAGTTGTGAAAAATGAAATGAAGCACATAAAGATTGACATCTTAGGGATTAGTGGGCTGAAGTAGACTGGTATTGGCCATTTTGAATCTCACAGTCATATGGTCTATGCTGAGAATGACAAATTGAAGAGGAATGGTATCACATTCATCATCAAAAAGAGTGTCTCAAGATCTATCCTGAAGTAGAGTGCAGTCAGTGATAGAGTAATATCCAGAAGCCTAGAAGGAAGACCAATTAATACTACTGTTATTCCAATTTGCACATCAGCCACTAAAGCCAAAGATGAAGAAATTGAAGATTTTTACCACCTTTTTTTTGTTCTTGCCAAAAGGAGCCAACAGAACATGGAAATTATTGAACAATATCATTCATATCACTCATAAGTAAAATTTTTCTGAAAATAAGTCAAAAACAGTTGCAGCAGTATATTGACAGAGAAGTGCCAGAAATTCAAGCTGGATTCAGAAGAGGCTGTGGAATAGGGGGTATCATTGCTGGTGTCAGGTGGATCTAGGCTGAAAGCTAAGAATATCAGAAAGACGTTTACTTACATTTTTATTGACTGTGTGGATCATAATAAATTATGGATAACATTCCAAAAAATGGAAATTCCAGAACCCTTAATTGTGCTCCTGAGGAACCTATACTTAGACCAAGAGGATGCCATTCAAACAGAACAAGGGGATACTGAATGGTTTAAAATCAGGAAAGGTATTTGTCAGGGTTGTTTCCTTTCACCATACTTAAATCTGTATGCAGAGCAAATAATCAAAGAAGCTGGACTATATGAAGAAGAACATGGCATCAGGATTGGAGGAAGACTCATTAACAACCTGTGATATGCAGATGACACAAGATCAAAGACTCTAGCCTTCAGTATGATTATACCTTAACATAAAACAAAATTCCTTACAACTGGACTGATGAGCAACATTATGATAAAAGGAGAAAAGATTGACATTGTTATGAGTTTCATTTTACTTGGATCCACAATTAACACTCTTGGAAACAGCAGTTAAAAAATCAGAGAACTTACTGCATTGTGTGAATCTCCTGCAAAAGACCTCTTTAAAATGTTAAAGAGCAAAGATGTCACTTTGAAGATTAAGACTGGCCTGACACAAGCTATAGTATTCTTAGTTGCCACATATGCATGTGAAAGCTGGACAGTGAATAAGGAAGACCAGAGAAGAATTGATGCTTTGAATGTGTTTATGAAGAATACTGAAAATACCATGGATTGCCAGAAGAATGGAAAAATATGTCTTGGAAGAAGTACAGCTGGAATGTTTCTTGGAAACGAGAATGGCCAGACTTTGTCGCATGTACTTTGGTCTCACACAGTTGTGGAGGTGGGCAGGTCCCAAGTTCATGGGTTAAATGTCAAGCTGGAGGCTACTTCTGACTCATGCAGCTTCAGGGGCTTACAAACCCAAAACCAGCAGGTGGTAGAGCAGGCTGCTGGCTTTAATGGATGACAAATTCAAGATCAGCAAATAAAAGGAATGGGAGATTCTTGGCTCACAGGCTGTGAAGGCAACAGTCCCATGATCAGCAAGCAATACAGCAGGCCATTGGTTCAGCTCCAAGAATCAGAGAAAATGATGCACTAGATGCAGCAAAAAACCAGAGAGTGTCCCCAGGATGCCATACATATATCAGAAGCAGGCCACATCCCTGAGGAAACTTCCTTTCAACTGAGTGGCTACTCATAGAGTATCTCATCATAGAGGTGATTACATTACAAATGCTTAAACCACTTAAAATCATGGTCCAGCCAAGTTGATACACAACCTTAACTATCACATAAGGAGAAGGATGAGTTGTTGCATCTGGCCACTCCTACAATTAAAAAGGAGACAAAATGCCTGGTGGGCCTCTTTGGATTTTGCAAACAGCATATCCCTTGTTTAGGAGTGCTACACTCCAGCTTATTTACCAAGTGACTCAAAAAGTTGGTAGTTTTGAGTGGGGCCTAGAACAAGAGAAGACTCTGCCATTTGGGCCAAATGACCTGGCTAATCCAATGATGCTTGGTGTCAGTGGCAGATAGAGATGCTGCTTACAATCTTTGGCAGGTTCCTGTGGTGAATCACAATGCAAATCCTTTTGATTTTGGAGTAAAGCCCTACCAGCCTCTGCAGAAAACTACTCTTCATTTGAGAAACAGTTTGGCTTTTTACTGGGCCTTAGTAAGACTGAATGCTTAACCATGAGCTACCAAGTTGCTATGTGGCCTTAGAGGCCCATCATGAACTGGGTGTTGTCTGACCCAAAGAGTCACAAAAGTTGGATGTGCACAGCAGCACTCCATCATCAATTGGAAATGGTATATATGAAATCAAGTTCAAGCAGGACCTGAAGGCACATTACATGAGGAAGTGTTCCAAATGCCCAAGGTCCCTACTTCTGTCACATTACCTTCTAACAATCTGCACCTATGGTGTCATGGGGTGTTACTTATGAATGACTGACCAAAGAAAACTTGTGCCTGGCTTACAGATGGTTCTGTGTGATATGCATTCACTACTAAAAAGTGGGAGTTAGCCACAGGGATCCAGGTGAGGAGAGGAACTCAGGCATGCCCAAAGCAGCAGGGTGGGAGAGCAGGAAAAGGGATTAAAAGCCAGGAACCTGGACAGAGGAGGAGTCAGCCGCAGAGACCCAGGTAAGGGTGGTAGGAGAGGTTTCCAACAGGGAGACAAACTTATCTGTCGGTTTGCCCTACCATGATGACATGTTGATGTGAGTTTTGAGGCTGAGCCACTGGTGTTTCACACCCAGTGGGATGCACATGGTGCACAGGTGTCAGCCCAGTTTACAGACTGAGACAGGCTAGGAAGAAGGAGGAGGCTGTCCACTTCTCAAAGAATTGGCCAGGGAAAACCTTATGAATAGCAAAGAAACACTATGATACATTACCGTGCAACTTTATGAATAGACCAGTTAGGTTAGAAGGCTCTCAAAATAGGACTGGGAAAGAGCTGCATCATCTGAGTAAACCCAGCCATACTCCTATGGATAAAGTAAAGCTTTTGAGACCTCCATTTGCTGATGTGGCACCACTCAAATTGAAGAGAAGCAGCTGCAAACATCCATTAATCATCGGAACATGGAATGTACAAAGTATGAATCTAGGAAAATTGGAAGTTGTCAAAAATGAAATGGAATGCGTAAAGATTGATATCCTCAGCATTAGTGAGCTGAAATGGACTGGTTTTGGCCATTTTGAATCAGACAACCATGTGATCTACTATGCCAGGAATAACAGTTTGAAGAGGAATGGCATGGCATTCATCATCACAAAGGACGTTTCAAGATGGGTCCTGAAGTACAATGCTGTCAGTGATAGGATAATATCCATATGCCTACAAGGAAGACCCGTTAATATGACTATTACTTGAATTTATGTATGCCCTAACCACCAAAGCCAAAGATGAGGAAATTGAAGAATTTTATCAGCTTCTGCAGTCTGAAATTGACCGAACATGCAATCAGGATGTGTTACTTATCATTGATTACTGGAATGCAAAAAGTTGGAAACAACGAAGAATCACGGGTAGTTGGAAAATTTGGCCTTGGCGACAGAAATAATGCTGGAACTCGTATGGTAGAATTTTGCAAGACCAACGACTTGTTCATTGCAAACACCTTTTTTTCAACAAC
>NW_006921932.1:2640100-2653286 GCF_000298275.1 Orycteropus afer afer
AGAAGAGTTGATGCTTTTGAGTTGTGGTGCTGGCGAAGAATGCTGAAAGTACCATGGACTGCTAAAAGAACTAACAGATCTGTCCTGGAGGAAGTGCACCTGAAATGCTCCTTGGAAGCGAGAATGGCCAGACTTCATCTCACCTATTTGAGTCATGTTGTCAGAAGGGACCATTCCCTGGAGAAGGATGTCATGCTTGGTAGGGTGGAGGGTCGCTGAAAGCAGGGGAGACTTTCAAGGAGATGAATTGACATGGTGGCTGCAATGATGTGCTCAAGTACAGCAGGGATTGTGAAGCTGGCGTGGGATCGGTCAGTGTTTCGTTCTGCTGCATGGGGTCACTATGAGTCGGAAATGACTCAACGGCACCTAACAACAACAACAACTTTGGTCATGTCAGAATGGACTGGTCCCTGGAGAAAGGTCTCATATTTGGTAAAGTAGAGGGTCAATGAAAAAGGGGAAGACCCTCAATGATATGGATTGACTCAGTGGCTGTGAGGATGTACTCAAGCATAACAAGGATTTTGAGGAAGGCACAGGAACTGACAGTATTTTATTCTGTTGTACATAAGATCGCTATGATTTGGAGCTGAGTTGATGGCACCTAACAACAACAACAATATGGATGGAAACTGAAGATATTATGCTGTATGCATTAAGGCAATCACAAAAGTACATATATTGTATGGCTGCACTTATTTGAAAAGACAAGGAAGGCAAATGTTTAGAGACCAAAGTGTATGACTGGTTACCAGGACTGGGAAGGAAGAGGGTAAGAAGGGTCAATGGTGAGGGAAATATCACATTCATTAAGGGTAAGGTTGCATAGTTGATTATTATAATTGCTGTGAATAAGTTGCATGTACACCTGTAAAAGGTTGAATTGGCAAAAGTTGTACAGTAGATATATTTACTACCACAAAAAAAGAATAGATGCTGAACATGCTTATATACAACCAAAAACCTCGTGGGATTCTGTGTCTTGGTTTGGAGATTTGGGGTCATGGATTCATGGGACATCACAGTTAATTGGCTTAATTACATGTTTAGTGCTTCTGTTCTACCTCCTAGTTTATTACATAGTGCCAGGTGTCTTAAAAGCTTGCAAGCAACCATGCAGAGTATAATTGGTCTCTATTGGCCAGTTCTTCCATATGGCAGTTCACATACACTTTGTCTCATGACATTGACAGCTATCTCCCACAGTGCAACAGCTCTCTTCCCACTTCTTCCCCATAGTCACCTCTTCCCTCCCATGCGCTCCTGCCCCCCACCCCCGAGCTGTCTCCCGTGTGTACACAGTCCTTCTGTTCTCCCATGATTGATCTCTCCAAGGAGTGTATTTGCCTAATGTAAATGTTCAGTCATATGCCTGTCTTTTGTTTGGCTGGAAGCCACAAGAGTGAGTTCAATTCCAGACCTGAAGGGAAACTAGAGGCCATAGTCTCAGGGGTTCCACCAGGCTCTGTCAGACCAGCAAACTTGATCACTTTTTTTTAATGATTATGATTTTGAGTTTTGCTCTACATTGTTCTCCCACTCCATCCAGGATCTCCTACATAGATCCCCCTCTGGGTGGTTGATAGTGGTAGCCAGGTACCATCTAGTTCTTCTGCTCTCTTCTCATATAGCTTGAGGATCGCGTGGTGTACCATTCCCTTGGACTAACTGTTTCCATGAGTCTCTGGTTTTCTTTATTCTTCTTTGCTCTGGATGAGGAGAGACCTATTGTTGCATCTAGATGACCACTTGCAAGTTTTTAAGATCCCAGTTACTACTCGCCAAGTAGGATGTGGAACAATGTTTTTACGTAGTATGTTATGCCAACTGAGCTTGATGTCCTCTGTGACCATGGTCCTGAGCTTACAGGTCGAACTACTTGCTCCCTTTGGGTAGCTGGCTCTGGCCAAGAAGTGACTAGAACCTTGTCCCTTGTTGTCAGCTCTATGATATACCTGGAAATTCTTATGGAACATACAAATACACTTGCAGAAACATTGCCTGCCAACCCCATACATGGTCATGGGCACACTGCTTACTGCATAGATACACCTAATTGTTCAGCCTGTCCACCCATCTGTCCACCACCCATCTGTCAGTGTTTGGCAGGCATTGACAGCACAATACTGTATATACAAAAGGATTTATCTTTGTTGTCTGTACCTCCCATGCATCTTTGTCTTCCTCTTCCTCACTGCTACCATGTTGATCACTCACATTTAGTACGTGGCCCTTCCCATCACCTGAATCAGTGCTTGTCTCTACCTATCTGACAGTGTTCTCTCCCCTCCCCTCCCACCCCTGGTAAACAAAATGTCCTTTCATATGTAAACCTTTCCTTACTTTTTACAACAATGGACTAATATGATATTTGTCCTTCTGTGATTGACTTATTTCACTCAACATGTATTATGCTCTTTTAAGAATTATTTTTATGGGATCAGATTGATACCAACAACTGGAAAGATTATATAGGAAGCTTAGGAGACAGTGAATTTATTTTAATAGGGAAGAAAGAACTTAAAAAAGGAGGATAAGAGTGGTTAATAAATTCTATTATAGTCAGTGTCACTAAATGGTATGTGTAGAAACTTTTGAATTGGTGTATGCTTTGATGTGGCTATACTCAACAACAACAACAACAACAACAAAATTAAACTACATATAAAAAAATATTACAGCCTAGGAATTCCAAGGAGCAGTTATACTCTGTCCTATAGGGTTGCTATGAGTCAGAATTAATTCCATGGCACACAACAACAACAACAGCATTTTGATTGGGATTATATGAATCTAAAGACATAAAACATGATATATTGTGCACTATATTTGTTAACAAGTTAACAAATAAATGCTAATTGTCATCATAATCTTCTTGGGATATTGTCTGGCTTTGTTTTACATAGGACCTTACCTGTAGAGCTTTTCCAAAAATGGATGCCTGTGTCATATTCCTAGAGAATGGATCCTGACATCTGTTATTCTGAAAAAGGTTCTTGGATGATTTTGATGTTCATCAAAGACTGATTTTGGAGATGTAGATCCTATCTTAGTGTTCAGAGACTTTTATGTTCCTTGGTGTCAGACTTAACGATCTTCAGGTTTTAAATCATTTTCACTGACACACAAAGAACTGTTTGACGTCGGTTTAGATGGGTCAGTGTGCAATAGAATAATCATGAATCTTGATGGTATGGTAGTATGCTATTCCATGAACTGTAAGTTGGTATTTGTCACTTATCTTCTTGGTCCCTACATTTAACTTAGTGACTGACTAATAACTGTGTGAATTACAGGTCAGAGATTCCATGTATTCAGATAATGGCACCATTTCTGTGGTACCTATATTGTGAACCATCCCAATTACAAGACTATGCTAAACTTCGAGTAGCCCTGCTAAAAGTTTTACTTCAACCTGGAATTCTTTATGACAAAGAACAACCATCAGTATTGGAACAACACATACTTCAACTGTGTTGTGACATGGTTCCGTGTTTGCAGGTAAGGTCTTTCATTGTCCTTTTTTAGTATTAGCTTTAACATCTGCATCAGTAAGTATTGATTGTTATTGTCATACATAAGGTGGTTAAGAACCTAAACGATTTGGCAAACTCAGATCCAATTCTAGCTCCGGAGATGCTTGCAATATTTTAGAGGAGATAAACAAATCTAGAGTCAACGTTAATATATATATGATAATTAAATTCATAGAAACATAAGTCAACATCGTTCATCTTGGGATTAGTAGGTGTGAAAACTTTCCTTTGATAATTAAGAAAAACTTTCCAGGAAAAGGAATTTGGATTGAGGCTCTCTAGCCCTGTAATAGACACTGTGAGAATTACAACAAAAAATTCGACCACTATGTATAAGTTACAAAAGGTTTCTTCTGGACAAATACAGCCTTAGGGATGCAGGACTTGGTCAGTTCAGTACTGGATGGATTCTAGCTCTCGCATGCCGCCTTGCAACACATGTGATGGCCCTCACGCGACCTCCATTGGGTTTCCAAGGCAGTATATCTTTACGGAAGTAGATTGCCCAGTCTTGCTTCCATGGAGTGGCTGGTAGGTTTGAACCACCAACCTTCTGGTTAGCAGTCAGATGCCTTAGGCACTGTGCTATCAGAGCTAGTAAGGAAGTTAGGACAAGCATATAGATTCTTCTAATTCAAAGTAGGTGGATTAAAGTTGTTCAACAGAGGTGTCAATAAATATTGAGGGAGTTGAGGGGAGAAATAAATCTGAGCAAATGTCTCTATAACTACAGATTAAAAAAAAAAAAATTCCAGTTGCCAGTGTATTGTGATTTTAGTGGAGTGATTCATTTATCAGGCCATCCTATCCCATAATCGAGGTTTGTCGCTTGTCTGGAATCTGAACACCATGCTGCTTAGTTGATGGAGGGAATCTGTGCCTATTTTTCAAAGTGATCACTTGAGGTCACAGATGACCTGTTTTAAGTATGCCTTAGCAAGGAGTGACTAGAGTGGATCTTTTCCTTTGTGCCTCATGAATGGGCTTTCCTGTAATCAAGCCAGGAAAAGTTAATGGAAATGTATCCTCCCGTGTCTTTTTCTAAAGCTTTTATGTTGTGTGGGCACTAAAGCAAAGTATAGGCAGAAGAACATCTTGAGCTGAGGTGTGCTTTTTTACACCTTGCCTATATCGTCCTGTTCTCTGCTTTTTGGTAAATGCTTGCCTTTCTCTTTAGGTACCTGTATTGATAAGCCAAGAAATCAGATCTGTGGAATATTTCTGAGAATCTATGGTTTGTTAATATAATTAAGATAATCAGATCTTTTAGTGACAGGAAGTAGACTATTTTGCAAAGTAGTCATTTCTATGATTTTTTTAAAAATCTTATTGACCTGTATTTTCTTTACGCTTTACCTATTAATCTCCATTCTTCTCAGAATGAAACAAAATAAGCTTTCAAAAAACCCACTGTGTCTGTCTTGTCTTCTTTCTTTCTTTCCATTCTTTCTCTTCTTCCCTTCCCTTCTTTTTTTCTTCATTAATGGTACTGCTTCATAGGAAATGGGGAACTCTGGTGGCATAGTGCCTAAGGCATTTGCCTGCTAACCAGAATGATGGCTGTTCAAACCCGGCAGGAAGTTGGGCAGTCTACTTCTGTTTGTGATACTGCCTCAGAAACCCAATGCGGGGTTGCTGTGAGATGGATCTGACTCAATGGCAGTGAGTTTGGTTTGGTTTTGGTCACAGGAAATGGTTTCTAAACTTTTCACTGTCTTTGCCAGGAATTGTCTACTTTATTGGTGCTCAAAATGTGCTGCCATTAAGTAGTCTGCTTAGAGGTGAATGCAGTTCTGTATCTGTGGACTGACTCAGACTGAATGCTAGGATCAGATTTACTTTTTTGTGTGTTTTTTTAGAAATGGCCATGCCCCTCTGTTGACCTGTGTGGAGATGGTAGTCAGTGAAAGGACTCCTCCCTTTTTTCCTTCTCATACCAGTTACTCCTCCATTTATATTTGTAGAATTGTCTGTTTTTAATTTACCTGCCTTAAAACTCATTCTGTGGACTTTAACCCCAGTAGTTCTTTCTTAATTGTGACTCTTGTCCTCTCATATATTATCCATCATAGATGATATATTTCTTATAAAGATAGAACATTACTTAAAAATTATTCTTATTAAGAATTCTGATGATGCTAAAGATCAGAGTGTTTGATGCTAACTTTTCGAGGTTGTTTTTGTTTAAAAAGTTTTCTTGTGGAAAATTTAAAATATGATCATCCCTAAATGCCCTCATTACTCAGGTTTAACAATTATCAGTATTTTGTCCAGGATGAATTTTGTGTTTATAGATTTTGCCCTTGAAAGGACAAGGCAAATTTCATGATAAAAGAGGATTATATACCACTTCTAATAGCTAACATAATACGTTACACACATAGTAACACGTTTCTTTCTTTAAAAAAGAAAAACATTTTTCTTGAGGTATAATTTGCACACCATAAAATTTACTCATTAATGATATATAACTAAATAAACAGGCATTTTATTAGTGTTGTAAACCAAATTTTCCTGAAAAACAATATCAAAGGGTTTTTGATAAAGGATCAATAGAAGGTATGTACTGTAGTGTCTTCATATGAATATTCTTAAATTTGGATGTTACTGAATACCCTTTGCCATTTTTTTTTGATCAGTATTTTTTTTTGTCCAGTATGAAACTTTCCTTTCTATTTCACTACTACCCCCCACAAAGGAATAAGTACTGGGGAGAAAGTCTTAATCCAACTCAAATAGCTAATCTTCAAATCAAGGAACCATATTGCCGGATAAACATGAGACTTCACTTTCTTTTAAATACCTTTCTTTTCTTGGTGTCCTTTTGACTTTCCCACTGAATGTTTACAAAACAGCAAAATATGGTAGTTACTGGACTCATTAACAATCTGTGATATGTAGATGACACAGCCTTGCTTGCTGCAAGCTAAGAGGATTTGAAACACTTACTGATGAAGAACAGACTACAGCCTTCAGTATGGAATATACTTCAACATAAGAAAAACAAATCCTCACAACTGGACCATAAGCAACATCATGATAAGTGGAGAAAAGATTGAAGTTGTCAAGGATTTCATTTTACTTGGATCCACAATCAACATCCATGGAAGCAGCAGTCAAGAAATCAAATGACATATTGCAATGGGAAAATCTACTGAAATAGATGTCTTTAAAGCATTTACGATCAAGATCTCGCTGTGAGGACTAAGTCACCTGACCCAAGCATGATATTTTTATTTGCCTCATATGTGTGTGAAAGCTGGACAATGAATAAAGAAGATTGAAGAAGAATTGATGCTTTTGAATTTGATGATATTGGTGAAGAACATTGAATATAACATGGACCACCAGAAGAAGAACAAATCTGTCTTGGAAGAAGTACAGCTGTAAAGCTCCGTAGCAACTAGGATAGCGAGACTTCATCTCTTGTATTTTGGTCATTATATTAGGAGGGACCAGTCCCTGGAGAAGGACAGCATGCTTTGTAAAGTAGAGGTCTGTAACAAAGAGGAATATGCTCAATGAGATGTGGGTGCAACAATGGGCTCAAACACAGCAGTGATTGTGAGAATGCTGCAGGACTGGGGAGTGTTTTTGTTCTGTTGTATATAAGATTGCTGTGAGTCAGAAGTGACTCAGTGACACTTAACAACAACAACAACACTGGACTGTTTACATTTATTTTTATAGCTTCATATTTTCTGCCATTTTTGCCCTTCTGATCTTGTAATATCTTTTTTTTTCCCTCTTATTTTCTGGGAACTAATTTTTTTTCTCTGTTTATAACTTACAGTCATTTTGGGTTATTATGGTGGTAACCATTTGTGAAAGGTACAGCTGGTCAACTGTAAGCTTCCCTTTGATGAATTTAACAGACACAAGACTCCTGATTGAAGCAGATGGTTCATTGTTTGTAATCTCTGGGAAATGCCAATGTGACTGTGAGCAGCACCATATCCTTAATACCAATTCTAGAATTTTGATCAGAACAGCTGGGTTTGAATTGAATTGGAATTTTCAAGAGCAACCAAGTCCTTCCTTTCTAATATATTAGCCTGTTGAGAAGACACACTACCATTTGAATATGGCCTTCATTACATTTGCCAAATATGGAAATGATGCTCTCAGTTAAGACTGTCTGAGCCACAATATATTGCAGATGAAGCATTTAGTAGTGCATAAGAATTACATGCTGACCCTTTACTACCAGGTATCTATGTTGGAATTACAGAAAGAAGAGCATATTTGGAGAGCTCAAAAATAGCTTTGATTAATTTCAGCATGTTGCTACTGTCATGTAATTTGTCTCAAGACGTGTACTCAGAGAAGCTAGAAAAATAAATGAATAGACTTTGTGCCAGCTAGCAGTAACAAAAACAGTAACAAATTTAATTCTGGTTAGTGAC
The DNA here is from genome assembly GCF_000298275.1 of Orycteropus afer afer. Taxonomy (NCBI): domain Eukaryota; kingdom Metazoa; phylum Chordata; class Mammalia; order Tubulidentata; family Orycteropodidae; genus Orycteropus; species Orycteropus afer. The sequence continues at coordinate 2,648,046 of NW_006921932.1, forward strand.
AAATGGAGAAATCAGAACAGTATGGTTTACCTCTCATTGAATTATGTCACTTTTCATCACCTTTAAGTCTTTTTTGGCTTTAGAGAAGAATATTTTATTTTCGGAAGCTTCTCATGTACCCTAAAATTGTCCTTTGGTTTGTATGTTATTATAATATTATAAAATGACTTTTTAAAAACAGATGAAAGATTTGGTACAGACAACAGAGGTGATACTGTTTATTGAGGAAGTATATTTAAGCCTTTTGCGTCATCCCATCTTCTGGAAAATTCAGCTTATTCAGATGACCCTTCAGCTGCTTTGTGTCTGTGAAGTCAGCTTAAAGATAACTGGAGAATGTTCATCTCTAATTCATCTTTTAGAGCATGGTGTTGAGCTTCTGAAAGAGGTAAGATTAACGTATATAGTAAGAAATTTTAATATCAGGAGCTTTCAGTCTCTGAGTAGAATGTACTTAGTTTATTGTACATCAGAGTTGCTTTGATGCATTACTAATACTGCTTACTATAAAAATGAATAAATACTCTTTGGTATTAGTTATGAGTCTACCACTAGGGTATTTTTTCCATTCACTCATGCAGAGCATCAAAATTGAACATTTACTATATGCCAGTCCCTATGGGCAATGGCAGGCTATTAAAGACCTTTCAGCAGAGAGGCCCCCTCATATTTTTTTGTGTGGAAGAGTGGAGAAAGGTTTGGAGAAGGGCCACACTAAAGGGTAAGAAGTCAGGAGGGACTAATTAGGAAAATGAGAATGGGAACAGGAAGATAAAGGAGGTGAAATCGGTAGGGTTTTGTGATTGATGGGGAGGGGGCTCTTTGGGAGAGCCTCAGCTCTCTATTTTGGGTATTAGTGGTATCATTCACTTTGACAAATGTTAGCTCACACTGGAGGGAAGATGATGAATTTGGTTTTAGATAATCTTGGTTTAACTTTTGTATGCATCATAGGTAGGTGGGTATATGATTTTAAAATTCAGGATAGAAGGCTAGGCTAAAGGTATAGATTTACAGACCTCTGTTTTGAGCTGGATGTTTTAGCTAAGGACTGAATGATAAGTCTTGTAATGGAACTCTGGAGGTTATTGACATTTGGAGTATACAGAAAAAAAGAAGTGCAAGAAAGTATGGCTGGAAGGATTGTATGGCATGCGGAAGTGACACATGACATGAAAATCAAGGGAAGAGAATATCTGATTAAGGGGTCAACTATGCCATGTGCCATGGATGGGATGGAAAATACTCTTGGGATGCAGCAAATTGGAGGATGTTGTTCACATTGGAGAAAGCAGTATATATTTTTTAAATTGTAATTTGGTTGCACTTTTATTAAGGAGGTTTGTTTTACATTCAACTGTTCATATGCATTTTGTTTCATGATACTAATTGTAATCCCCACAAGTAACAGCTCTCGTTCCACCTGCTTGCTGAGGTTATCCCTTCTCTGTGTCCTTTTTACCTCTGCATTCCTGTTTGTCTAGCTTTCTCCATGCAAAAGCTGCCTTTCTGATCTCCCATGGTAGACTGTTCTAAAGTGTGGATCTCCCTGGTGTAGCTTTTCAACTTGTAGGCCCGTCTGTTGTTTGGCTGAGAGTTAAGCCATGGGACTGAGTCCAATTCCAGGTCCGAAGGGTGGCTCAGGGCTGTAGTCTTGGGGGTTTCACCAGTCTCTATCTAACAGTAATCCTTTTTTTTTTTTTTTAATGTTTTTGATTTTTGTTCCACGTTTTTTTCTCTCACTCTATCCAGGATCTCCAATTTTGATCCCTTTTCAAGTGGTTGGCATTGGTAGCCAGGCACCATGTAATTCTTCTGGTCTCAGGGTCATGTAGGCTGAAGTTCCCATGGTCATTGGTCTCTGGGACTAATTGTTTCAATGTGTCTTTGATTTTCTTCACTTTTCTTTGCCCTGAACAAGGACAGACCAATAGTCTCATGTCAGATGGCTGCTCACAAGCTTTTAAAACCCCATTCACTACCAACCAAAGCAGTATGTAGAACAATGTTTTTTTTGTACTATATTGTGCTATTTGAGCTTGGTGTCCCCATGACCATGGTCATGAGTTTGCCAGCCCAGTGACTCACTCCTGGAGGAAGCAGTTTTAGTACAGTGTTGGTGGTGGGGATGAAATTGGCATAAGGATTGAGTGACAAGTAAAAAAGTGGAGGCAGTGGTTATGGACTTTGACGGAAAGTGGAAGCTGAGTAAGCCTCAAGTAAGTCATTAGAATGGTTTCACAGTCTGTGAATTTATAGATAATATTATATAATTACATATTATGTTATATTTTATAGTTACATACTTAAGAAAAAAAATCTACTGACATCGAGTTGATTCCAACTCATAGCGATCCACATTGGGTTTCCAAGGTGTAAATCTTTATGGAAATTGATTACCTCATCTTCCTTCCATGGAACAAACCTTCTGGTTAGCAGCCAAATGCCTTACCCACTATGCCATCAAACCTCCTTAATTATCATATATAATATATAAAAAATATAATACCATATAGTTTATAGTATATAATTATTATATAGTAATAAATATATTTTATATAATAGATATCTTTATACATTAAATTATGCCTGTTATAATATATAATTATGTATTAAGTTATATGAATATGAAATTATATAATTATATAATTATGTTATATAACATGTTCCTATATTATATTACTGTGTTATATGATAAATGGAATCATATATTGTTGTATTAGTTATCCAATACTACTATAACAGGAGCTATGGTAGCATAGTGCCTAAGGCACTTGACTGCTAACCAGAAGGCTGGCGGTTCAAACCCACCAGCCACACCTTGGAAGGAAGGTTGGGCAATCTACTTCCGTAGTGATACTGCCTTGGAAACCCAAGGAGGGGTCGATGTGAGTCGGGTCCAGCTCAACGGCACGTAACAACAACAAAAACAACAACAACACTACTATAACAGAAATACTACCAATGAGTGGCTTTAGCAAACTGAAATTTATTTTCTCACAGTTTTGGAGGCTAAAAGTCCATATTCAGGGTGCCTCTTCTAATGGAATGCTTTCTCTTACAGCTTTGGAGAAAGAGTATTGTTTCTTCTGAGCTTCTGCTTCTGGACAGTATTCATGTGGCTTGACATCTCTTTACCCCATCTCTGCTTCTAGTTTATTTAATCTCTTTATATCTCAAAAGAGATTGAGAGAGGTTATGATTTACAATACTTATTTTTTTGGGGCACAATGTAATTAATAACAATTATATAATTATATTAAATATCCTAGGTATAATATAGTATGAATATTATGTAGATAAATATGATTTATCAGAATTTATGTGTCTTAACTGTAAACATAATATACTTAGGTTAAGCCCCTAATTTTTCCCATGTGCTTGTACTAGATTCACATGAATTGTTGTTGTTACATACTGTCGAGTTGGACCTGACTCACAGCGACCCCTCCTTGGGTTTCCGAGGTGGTATCACTATGGAAGTAGATTGCCCAGCCTTCCTTCTGAGGAGTGGCTGGTGGGTTTGAACCACCAGACTTCTGGTTAGTAGTCAGATGCCTTAGGCACTATGCTACCAGAGCTCCTCATGTGAATAGTAAACAAAATTATCAATTGTAATTTCTTAGAATTTAGTTCCTTTTACTATTACTCTCTGATGATTTTTATTATATATTCCTTATCCTCCCACCATTTAGCATATATTTATTGAGCAAACTCTTTGCTATAGGAAAAATAAAGAACAACAACAACAACAAAAACCAGACAGGATTCATAAAGTCCCATCAAGTGGTTCAAACTAGTATGCATAAAAATCACCAGTTTATTAAAAATGCCAGTGCTTGGGGCCATCTCCTAGGAATAGTGAATTAGCGGGTCTGAGAGAGATACAAACATCCACCTTTCAGCTAAAATCCTCAAAAAACAGAAATCAAATCCTTTGCTGTCAATTAGATTACAATTCATAGAAACCCTATGGAACAGAGTAGAATGGTACCATAGGCTTTCCAAGGCTGTGCATCTTTACAGAAGCAGAGTGCCTCATATTTCTCCCACTGAGTGACTGGTGGGTTTGAACCTTTAACCTTTCAGTTGGCAGCCAAGGACTTAACCACTGTACCACCAGAGTTCAGCTTGTACCCTAGCTGAATTATTTTTTGGGAGGCGTCCTTAGGTGATTTAAAGGGAGCTCTGGTAGCATAGTGCCTAAGGCACTTGACTGCTAACCAGAAGGCTGGTGGTTCAAACCCACCAGCCACTCCTTGGAAGGAAGGAGGGGCAATCTACTTACGTAGTGATACTGCCTCGGAAATCCAAGGAGGGGTCACTATGAGTCGAGTCCGACTTGACGGCACATAACAACAACAACAACAGGTGATTTAAAATTTTTTTGTTTGCATTTAAGGCAGACACTCTTCTAACCATCACCTTTTCCAGCCACCTCAGAGCTTCTTTAGGTGCCCAGTCTAATCACAACCTCTAAAAGTAACTACTTATCTTGACTTTTATAGCAATTGCTTCCTTCTTTGTATTTGTAAATACTATAAAATAGTTTTCATTTTCTTTTTTTAATCTTTCAGTTACCTTTTGATCTAAAGGCATAAAGGTGGCCCCCATCCATCCCCTCCCCTATCTCTTTGTTTGCAGATTATGTATTAAAAAGCCGTGTTATTTCAACTGTAGAGTTTTCTACATTCTTGCTGTTGCTGTTTCTCCCTCAATATGTAGTTAATTCTAGCAGCTTGATCAGATTCAGGATTGTTTTGTTTTATCTTGCTTTTTTTTTTCTTTCCCCCAAGACTATAGGGAATGGTGCTTTCTTTCAAGAGGAGGCACATAGTGTGGGTTTGTCTTTCTTTTTATGGTGTTAGTACCTGTCAATGCTCAGTGCTTACTTCTATTAATACATTAGGAATTAAAGAAGTGATAATGTACAGTTCTGCCATTTCTTCATTTATTAGCTGGAATATTTCTATAAAAAGCAACTCCCCTCACTGACTATGTGGTGAGCCAGTGGTAGAGTTTACATAGGAAGAGTGGGATAAATGCTTGATTTTTTTCCACTTTATTTATCAATTAAAAAATTGTATTATGAGGTCATAGATTTCAATATACTTGATGTGTTTCAATCTATTGCAGATATTGTCCTCATCAAAGCTCAAATTATTCCATTTTGGGTCAGTAGGAATCTCTTCATGTTGGTACTTGAGTACAATTAAAAAACTTTTTTATATATATATATAT
>NW_006921932.1:2653493-2663617 GCF_000298275.1 Orycteropus afer afer
TGTGCATAAGCAGCCCTTCTTTCTCCCATGATTGTTCTCTCCAGGGCGTGTGTCTACTTGAGGTAAATGTTTAACTCACATGCCTGTACTTTGTAAAAAACTTTTTTTAATATAGAATCACAGAATACTAATTTCATTTAGGACAGTGAATTTGTGTCTGTGACAAAAAGGTTATATTTATATTGTGTCTACCTTCTGTTCAATATTTTAGCAATTTTAGAAGGAAGTAAAAGTAAGTAGAAGTAAATCCTTTTGTTAGAAAACTCTCTATTGGCTCCCCGCCCCCACCTCAGTGTTCCTAAGGTGTAAAAAGAAGCCTACACACATTAATTTGCAAAAAGCTATTATTTAGGCCTATATGCACTGTATTTTAGAACAAAATGGAGTAGAGTAAAGAAGTTTTATTACCTGTTTTGAGGCTGTACCTGGTTTTCTGTATCACTGGAATTATTGGCTGAATATTCAGTTTAAATACTACATTAACTCCTTTTTTCCCCTTTGTTCTCTTTCTACTTTTATATCAGAAATGAATCATTGCTCATTGCAAATGAGTGTTTTTCTTAATCTACATTAGTTTCAGTGGGTGTGATCTTAGTTGAGCTATTTCAGTCCTATTTGAATGACCATAACTTAAGCAAAAGAAAGGCATTCTGACATTCTCATTGGCAAAATTAAGCAAAAATAGTATCGATTAGGAGGAGACTGGGTAGTTGTCAGAGTGAAGGAAGAACTAAGGTCTCTAAGACACAGCTGTCAGATGACCCAGTTCTAACCACCTTTCTTCACTTGTATAATCTCAGAGAGCAGTTTGAAGGACAAAATGAGTAAAATAGGGAAGGTGGGAGAGACAAAGTAAGTATTAAGAAGTTGGTCACTGCTGCAAGTGACCCGTTGCATAGTGCCTCAGAATCTTCTGAGAAATCTTATGAAATATGTCCCAAACCCTCCAGAGGAGTCCAAAATAAAGGAGAAAGCATTTATCCATAGGTTCCTATTGCCAGTTCCTCCAGACTTGTCCTTTGGGGCTGTAAATCCCCTGCACTTCTGGATTTCTTGCTATTCTAATGCAGGCAGCAAGAGGACCATGGTAGGGTCTACAGGGATGATCATCAGGTTGCCCTTATGCACTGTCAATAGTTGTGGTATTTGAAGTGGCATACAACAGGTAGCCAATGCAGACTTTTATTAAATGAGCTCATTAAATGATGTCATACTTTGGTATCCATTAAAAACAAACAAAAAATATATAGCCTCTCAGAATTGCAAACAATTTAAGATTTATCTGTTGTAATCTTCCACTGTAACTTACCCTTATTTTTGATGTCTTGATCTCCAGCTTTTCCTTTCTTCCTCTATTCTTCACCCTCCCAGAGAATGCTGTTTTTCATTTATATCTCCATACCTTGAAGTTCTACGTACTTCAAATGCTTCAATTTCACCACCCTTAGACAGCTACTTTGTGGACCTTCCAGTGATAATGTGTGAAAAGTACTTTCTAGTGGTAGTGTTAGTGTTCAATAATGCTTTTATTTGTCTCTGATTCTCTTGGTTGCTAGTCAATTTGAAATTTAAATGATACTGCTGGTTTTCTTCTTTTTTTTATGGACATGTAGAAAGTGAAATGAAATTGAGGAAAATATAATGATAAAGAATGAGGTGATGGTGTATACTGTCAGTGTATCAGTTACAAAATACTTTTATTGTCCTCATAGAGATAACAATTCTTTGTTCTCAACTGTATTGCAAAACAGCGAACATACATAGTTGCAAAAATTACAAATTGAAATATAGTCCATTAAAAAGAATCACAAAATAATTTTCTTCTTTTGCTGTTTTTTTTTTTTTTTTTGACTCTGGATACACACACACACACACACACAACAAAATATTTATTGTTTTAACAGTTTTTACATGTGCCACTTAGTGACAGTAATTACTTTCATTATGTTGTACAGCCATCATCATTATCAGCTTTCAAATTTTTCCATTACCCTTGAAAGAAACTCAGTGCACCTAAGGAATGACTCTCAGCTCACCCCCCTCCTGTACTTGGCAACCACTAATAAACCTTGGTATCTATACCTTTGTGTAGTTTATATATTCCATATAAATGGAATCATATAACATTTATCTTTCTGTGTCTGACTTATTTCATTCTGCATGTTTTCAAGGTTCATTCATGTCCTAGCATATGTCAGGACTTCATTTCTCTTTATGGCTGAATAATATTCCATTGTATGAATACCCTATGATTTGTTTATTCATTCATCTGTTAATGGACATTTAGGTTGTTCCCACCTTTTGACTGTTGTGAGTAGTGCTTTTTACTCTTTTTTAAAAGTCCATAAACAAGCATGTTAGATGATTTACTTTCACTTTTCAAGTAGTAAAAATGAGATATAAACTGAATAATGTGTTAAAGAATAGGATATTTATTAATTTGGGCTAGAGTTGATAGCATCTACAAGATTATGATTTCTGAGTGTGTCAGACCAAATAGTTTTCTCTTAAGTGTTTCTGTAATATATGACTCTACCTCACACATTTCCTTTTATTTTATTCTTACTCCCTTTTTTCTCATGAGTCATAGGTACTTCTGCTCTAGAGGTGCTTTTAGAATGAAGTAATTTTAGCAATATGTGCTGGACTTTTCTTGTTTAGTTCCATAATAAATTAAGTGTTCTGTATTTAGAAACCCCAAATAACATCCAATGTTACTTGTATTTTAGTTATTAGAGCTTAATAAACATATCCTTTTACTTCCTTTTTCATTTTATCTACTTGATGAAATTATAATTTTTAAGTTTCTATCACTATGGCTTTTCTACATTTAAATATGCTTAATAGATTGTTGTAATTTTAAAATAATCTTGGCTTCCTTGGGTGCTAATGTTTCTTTTATTATAATAACATGATTTATTAATATTTATTCTGTATAAGTCATTATCCAAGTTATATAAATGAATGGTGTCTGTATTAGGCAGGTTGACAGTTGAGTTACTATTCAGAAATAAAATATCCCTCAATTAAATATTTCAGGTAATTATCACTAAGTTCCAAAGATTAACTGTTTTGAAGACTTGTTAATCTGTTACATAATGAATTTTCTCTCAGAGTTGTTTTGGTTTAAGGTTACTGCTTTTTGCTGAGAGAGTATGATAATGTTTTGAATTCACATGTTACTGTGGTGGTATTCTCCAATTCTTCCTTTAGTAGATCCAGCTTGCTCTAAATAATTTTGTATAATAGGTTTTTAATCTTTCATATTTAATATACTCTTCCTAAATATATGTTGCAAAGCCATGACTCGGGGAACTTTTTCAGTAACTCTTTTTTCCTTTTCTTTTAGGATTTTCCTGTTGAACTGGTCATAATTGGAATAGCATCACTACTTCTGCAGACTCCGGCAAGTCAGCAGAAGCCAATCTTAAGTCTAGGTAAATAAAAAGTTATTAGCGTAAACCTTAAATATAACATGAGTGCTGTTGGGAGTCACTTGAACTATGTATCATGTTGTTCTATGAAATGCTGGATATTTTGAGTCTGCCACTCCTCGGAAGGAAGGTTGGGCAATCCTACTTCCGTAGTGATACTGCCTCGGAAACCCAAGGAGGGGTCGCTATGAGTCGGGGCCGACTCGACGGCACATAACAACAACAACAACAACATTCTAGAATTTTCCTAGATAATCATCATCAAGTAGATTTTTTTTCTTATCTACCTTGGTATTTACCTTGTACAAGGATTCATGTATCACATTTTACTAAGTATTTTACTTGTCTGTTAGCAGGTTATAATCCAAATCATACAGCAGTGACATTTGTAAATACATTGAAGGGTATATCAGCTTGTTCCTAGTTGTACAGAAATCTCAGAAACAATAGCATAAAACTTTTGAAATGAAGTAAATGTTTAGCACTTACTTGTTTTTTAAAATGCTCTATACTTTTACTGTTGAACACTGGGTATCACTTGAACATGATTTAATTTATGGTTATTGTATTAACCTAACTGAATTAAATGATTGTTGTTGTTGTTATTTGCCGTCGAGTCAGCCCCAACTCATAGCGACCCCTCCTTGGGTTTCCGAGGCAGTATCACTACGGAAGTAGGATTGCCCAACCTTAGTATTGATATAAAGAAAAATAAGGAATGGGATAAGGGCAGGCAAAAATGCTCCAGTTAAGAATAATATGGTAAAGAATAATGTGGTTGCTAGGACTGACATTTTGGCAATCAAGTCACACCTTTAAAACATGGCCTTTACATTATTGTTGTCTCACTTTATTTGGTCCAGTATAGTTTGTATGAAAATGGCAAACCTGTCTAAATTATGTTGTATAGTGTTGTGGTATATTGATAGGTTCCAACCCTCATTTTTAAAAAAAGTGCTTGCGGTAAAATACTGATTGTGTAATTCATTCTTTTGAGCATTTAAACTCATAATTTTGAGGGTGCATTGCTGTTCTATTTACAGCAGGCCTTGGAAATGGCTTTAGCACATGGAAAGGCTCTTATATTTTTTATTCTAACCTTGCTTTTCCCTATTGGCTGGCCCTATGCTCATTTGTGCCTCTCTTCCCCAGGGCCTTTCTGCACTGCTTTTGCTGTTATTTTTCTCATAGCCGTGCACATGGTGACCTTGCACAGTTATTATTTAGCAGTGTTGCTACTTCCAATAAGCTTAGTTTTGTGGCTTAAGCATTATTATTATTTTTAATAACAACTTTATTGAGATATAACTTACATATTATAAAATTCACCATTTTTAAGTTTATCATTCAATGTTTTTGGTAAATTTACAATCAATCCACATTCCCATTCTCAAACCCAGACAAGCTTAGTCTGCTTTCTGTCTCTACAGATTTGCCTTTTCCGGACATTTCATGTAAGTGGATTTTATTTGTTTTTTGACAAAAAAAAAAAAAAATCCTAGAAAAGTTCATTTCTAATTCTAAAGCTGCCTTCCTTTATTGTGGCTCACATGTAAGAGAAGGACGATACAGGATCAAATTATCAGACACTTTAATAACTTCTTGGAAAGCAGACATAATCTTTCTCTTGTAAATCATGACCTCTGATTTGAAATGACCTTAACTAGAGTGAATAAATCATATTGAAAACTATTAAGCCAAAGTATCATTTTGAAAAGCAAGGAAGAGCTTGCATGTTCTTCCATGTGCTAAAGCCATTTCCAAGGCCTGCTGTAAGTAGAACAGCAATGCACCCTCAAAATTATGAGTTTAAATGCTCAAAAGAATGAATTACACAATCAGTATTTTACTGCAAGCACTTTTTTAAAAAATGAGGGTTGGAACCTATCAATATACCACAACACTATACAACATAATTTAGACAGGTTTGCCATTTTCATACAAACTATACTGGACCAAGTAAAGTGAGACAACAATAATGTAAAGGCCATGTTTTAAAGGTGTGACTTGATTGCCAAAATGTCAGTCCTAGCAACCACATTATTCTTTACCATATTATTCTTAACTGGAGTATTTTTGCCTGCCCTTATCCCCTTCCTTATTTTTCTTTATATCAATACTAATCATTTGTTTAATACATTGGGAAAGGGTATTCAAAGTAATAGGACAACTAAGAAAATATTGATTATTTCAAATTTAAAAAATGCACAGCATTAATAAACTGTTGTGTTTGTTAACTATTAACAATAGTCTTGATTATCAACAGCAACTGGAAAAAATAATGCCTGGGAGGTTTATATTATTGTATATAGAAATATTTGTACCACACGATTTCTTTATTTTAGTAAAGATAATGTATTTTTATGATACCCTAGAGACAATTATGGATTAAGACCAATATTTAGGCAAAATGGGTAAATTAATAGTGTTAAAATAACAGGTCTTTATACTTCATACCATGTTAAAATTTGATTTCTAAATGATTTAAAATAAAAAACTGACAACTCATTGACATGATTTAAGGCTTGTAGAATGTTTTTGATGGGAGTGAGGAAATTAGTTGATTTGATATCATAGCTCTGAAGCCTATGCGTAGTCTTTCAGTAAGTCAGTATTTATCCAGTAACTATACCATGAAAAAAGTATGTGTATATCTTTAGCTCATTCTTTTAACAGTGTGGGACAGACTACTTTTTACTGAATTATTGTACGTTTGTTTCTGTGTATGTGATGTGTAAACTGAATTTCAAAGTTAAAAAAAAAATTGTTACAAATGGGTTTAATTATTATTTTGGCTGTGGAATTTGAGACTTTTTTTGATCTGCTAAGCAATTACAGCTAAAGTACAGCCTTGCTTCATCTTGTTGTTGGATGGCATCAAGTCAGTTCTGAACATCATGACCTATAGGACAAAGTAGAACTGCCCCATAGGATTTCCTGGACTGTAATTTTTACAGTAACAGATCACCAGGTCTTCTCTCCTGTGGAGCATCTGTTGGATTTGAACAGCTGACCTATCAGTTAGCAGCTGTGTGCTTAACTACTGGCCCACTCCTTTACTTTACCTTACTGATTACTTAATCATCTGCTAATACAATTCTTAAATGTGTTTGTTAGGGAAGAATGTATGTCAATACTGTTATCCACTGATCAGGTAGTGTCCAGCTGGCTTCTTTGTGGCCTCCTGAGTCTGTATGCTGAGGTCACAGGTAGGATCTGACAGATATAAAGGACAAAAGTTTGGTTGTGTTATTTTTTAAAAATTCTTATTGACCTCAAAGAGCATTGATTTACACTTGATGATAATATATGGTATGCTTTTTCTCTAAGAATATCAGTATTTTTTCAGTTATAAATATATTAATACCTTGTTTTAAAGAGTATTTAATTTTTATGATCGTTTTTCTTCCAAAAGGATAAGATTTATCATCTTAGTTACGTATTTGACTCAGTTATAAAGAGGCAAGAAAATTCTTTGGCATATCTTTCTTAAGTAAAATAGCATTTTGTTTGACTGTGGTATTGATGTTTAAAAACTTAAACCATTGTTATTTTTATGAATAGCCTTGAAGCTCCTCTCTTTTGCTGAGGGTCAGAAAATCCCAAGGTCATCCCTGCTGTTAGTAATGCCAGTTCTGCAGATCTTATCCTCTACTGCCTTGGAAGACTGTATATTCGTGGATGAAGAAGGCCCCTCTAGGCAACAATTGGCTTTAAACCTTTTGGAAGTGGTGCAGCAGGAGAGCTACACAGACAACAACCAAAAGGTACTGAGTTCATCTGTGTTTCTCTTTAATAAAGTGTTGATGTGGGATTGATGTCTCCGCAGTTAATCGCACCTTCTGATGAGGTATCTGTGTGAGTTTAATTATGACATTTAATTTAGCGTTCTGGTTTAGCATTCTGTCATGCAGTGGTCTAGGAGATCATAGATGTTCTTCTGAACTGTGAGAGGTCAGGGTTGCTCTGTTGTGAAGTAAGTTTTAGAAATGCTACACAATCTTTTTTCCTCTTTGAGATTTTCTAGTGCATTTAGGAATCAAAGATCCTAAGGAATACTGTAGAAAAGAAAACTAATCCTATTTAACCTACTGCTTCTCCAACATAAAGAGCTCTGGTGGTATAGTGGTTAAAGCATTTGGCTGCTAACCAAAAGATGGGTGATTTGAGCACCCTGCAGGAGAAAGATAAGGTAGTCTGCTTCTGTAAAGATTTACAGCTTTGGAGACTTTATGGGGCAATTCTACTCTGTCCTGGAGGGTGGTTATGAGTCAGAATAGGTTGGATGGCAGTGAGTTTGGGTTTGATCGCCAACATATTTGACCATGGAATATGTTTTTTTCTCATCATACTGTTTAATAAATGCAATTCATTACTTGATCTGGGACAGTGCAGTCAGGGGAATGCTGACTTGAATGCCTGGATGTTCTTGGATCTTTAAGAACTAAGATCCATTTTTGAATGTGGCACCCTGTGCCATATTCCCTGGCATATTGGCTCTTGATATCTCTTATGTATGTCCCTACTCTTCTACCTTTAAATGGCAGAGAACAGGCCTGTCACCTATTTCTGCCTGCCAGGTATACCCTATACTGATTTTTCAGTCTCCCCCTTCCTGTTATGATAATGTAAAAGGATTGCTAATATCTGGTTAGTGGCTGGTTTTAGACCTGTATTTGCAAGACTTTTTTCCTTTTAGTATTTGAGTTTTGCCCTCAGTAAAATGTAGTATTGTTTCTCAACTCTTACTTTTCTGGTGATTGAATTGAGGAGCCAAATCTGTTCTTGGTCTTGGGTATATTCCTGTTTGCCTACACCTACTTGATCTTCTCACCTGTCTGTGCATTGACCCATATAGCCTAGTGTTTGGTGCCAGTGGTAATGCAATATTGTGCATGCAGTAGTGTTTGCCTCTGTTGTCGGTATCTTTTGTGCATGTTTCTGTGTACAGTCATTTTTATTCTTTGTTTGAGCATGTAGCAGAAACTAGCCTATAATTATAGGCAAATTGAATGCATAGTATAGTTTTCTAAATCCTAATTCTTTAACTAAAACTTCAAGTAACTGATTTGTGTCAAGATAGGGGAGTTCTTCTCACATCAGTCCTAATAGGAGTGTAAAATATGACCAAGAAATCTTAATGGCTTTTCTGCCTTCCCTCTTGATTGGCCCATACAGAAAAATGATTGGGTCCTGAGTGGAGGAATGGGGTTAGGGCAGGATGTAGTATATCTAAGAATTCTGTTCCTTTAAATTACAAGAGATATTTACAAAGGATCATCCTGACTCTAATATCTAATCCAACTATTTGCTCAGGTGTGTGGGAATCTTATTTATCCACACTAATGGCTGGACTTTAACAAATGGTAAAGAAGAAGGTGGAAAGAATATTAGGCCTATAAAAATCCTCCTTATGATACCATTATTTATGCTTTGTTGAGGCTTTATTTAAGAAGACATATCACCCTTTTTAAAAATATAAGCCACATTTTATTCTTGGTTTTATTTCTACATCTGTTCTTATGCTATATCTAAACACAGCTATGAATTGAACATGCCCCAAACTCTTCAAATCTTCTTGTGGGTAATTTTTTTTATGACCTGTTCTATTTCTTCTTTTGTTATGGATCTGTTCAACTTTTCCACATCAGTCTGTATTCATTTAGGTAAGTGGTATGTTTCTAGAAATGTGTCCATTTTTTCCAGATATTCAAATTTGTTGGAGTACAGTTCTTTATAGTATTTTGATATTATCCTTTTTATTTCATTTGGTTCTGTTGTGATGTTGCCCATTTCGTTCCTTATTCGTTTTCTTTGTATTCTCTCCCTCTTTTCCTTTGTTAAATTTGCCAGTGGTTTGTCAGTTTTATTAATCTTTTTAAAAAACCAACTTCTAGTCTTGTTGACTTTGTCTGTTGTCTTTCTATTTTCTGTTTCACTGATTTCTGCTCGAATCTTTCTTATTTCCTTTCTTCTGGTGAGTGTAGGCTTTTCTTGCTGTTCTTTTTCTAATTATTGGAGATGTTGGTTTAAAGTGTTGATTTTGGCTCTTTCTTCTTTTTTGATGTGTGCATTTATTGCTATAAATTAGCCTCTGATCATTACTTTTGCTGTGTCCCAAAGATTTTGGTATGTTGTATTTTCATTCTCGTTTGATTAAAGGAATATTTCTATTTCATTTTTTATTTCTTCTCTTACCCAGTCTTTCTTAAGGAGGGTGTTTTTCAGTTTCCAGGTGTTTACTCTTTTTCCATTGATCTTCCTATTGTTTTCTAATTTGATAGCATCATCATCTGAGTGGTATTTAAGTGTTTTTCAATTTATTAAGGCTTGCTTTGTGGGCTAACATATGGTCTATCCTGGAGAATGCTCCATGTGCACTGGAAAAGAAAGTATATTTTGCTGTTGTTGGGTGAAGTGCTATGTCGATGTCTGTAAGGTCAAGTTGGTGGATTATATTGTTTAGCTCTTCTGCATCTCTGTTGAGTTTCTTTCCAGTTGTTCTATCTTCCATTAAAAGTGGTATATTAAAGTCTCCTACTGTTCTGGTTACGTAGTCCCGCTTTGACAAGAAATATACCACAACTGGGATGGCCTTAACAAACAGTTTATTTTTACAATTTGGAAGCTTTAAGTCCAAGTTCAAAGTGCCAGGCTCTAGGGGCTAGGTGAAAGCCCCTCAACCTTGGG
>NW_006921932.1:2665392-2705252 GCF_000298275.1 Orycteropus afer afer
ATAGTTTATTCCTTTTGATGGTATCCCACATGAACCTTAGGCTTTCTTCATTTTGTTTTGATCTCTTTTCTCATTGATCCCTTTCCAAAGAAGTATTCAGGTATTTGTCTTCAATTTCATTAATTCTGTCTTTCATTGATTTAATTCTACTCCTTTGCCCTTTTAATGTGTTATCTATTTCTGACAATTTAGTATTAATCTTCTGGATTTCTATTTGTAGACTTTAAATAATTTCTAAGTTTCCATTTATTTTGTCATTTTGTTCTTGTATTTTCTTCTGAAATTCTTGTAGGGTTTTATCTGTGTTTTTCTTAATTTTGTCAGTGTTTTCCTAGATCTGTCTCTCAATCCTTTGAAGATAACTAAATATAATTCTTTTGATTTCTTATCAGAGAGTTCCAGTGCTGCTTCTTCCTCACAGATGTGTTCTGGGTCTATATACTGCTGTCTTGTTTCTCCCACTTTTTCTTGCTTCTTTGTGTGGACTATAATTGTATATTGTCTCCGAGACATTGTGACATTGTTGTATTTAACTGTTAACTGTTTGGGAAGAGCAGCTAAGGTGAGTCAGGTTTTTCTTGATGGTTGTTTAGTGTTGGCCAGTTAGTGGAGAAGGAAATGGTGGCGCTCACTCAGTAAGTGGAGCTGCAGGAGGTGTGGGTGTAGTTGTGTCGTATGGGTACTGTTGCTGTCTCTCACTCAGTTAGACAGTAATAACTTTGGAAAACCACCAAAAAAGTAAAAGCAAGTGTACAGAAAACCCACCATGTAATTACACAGGAACAATAACCAAAAAAAAAAAAAAAAAGGAAAAGGGGAAAAAAGAAACCCTGCAATATCTGGGGAGAGAGCAATAGGAGAAAAAAGGTAGAGTAGGAGAATAATGAAGAAAAAAAAATGGAGAAAGAAAAACAAAGAATGGGGTTAACCAAGAGAAAGAAAAAAATAGGAACCAGGAGCAGGGAAGAGAGAAAAAATTGAAAACTAGAACCTAGGAAGGAATAAATAAAGAATAATAATAAAGAGGACAAAAATAGTAATAATTATTTTAAAACAGACAAAAAGAAAAAAAGAAAAAAAAATTGGGGCATGGGGGCATGGGGCACACAGACTCTGCTTGAGCACACAGACTGGGATGGAATTCCTGCCAGCCTAGAAGGTGGATGGGAGTGAGGTGTGGCCACATCTCTGTTCACCAAGAGAGTGTGGGATATAAGAGTAACAAGGGGAATATCGCACCTTTCCAGTTGTTGGTGTTCGTAATGTCCTTGTGGTTCTGAGCAAGTGGAGTCTATTAAGTCCCTAGAATCTGGGAGAACACTGTCACTTGAAATATCCAAAATGGTCAAACTGCTTGTAAACATTCAAAATGGCTGCATCCTCCAGACAGGCAAAAGTCCACAGCTCAGCTTGCCTTCCTCTTTGCTGCTTCGCCTTTAATCAGTAGCCACCATGGCAATCCTCTGTGCAGCTCCTGGCTAACAGGGCTGATTTTTACATTAATTCTTAGTTCCTAACACTGCTCAGCAATATCCGAGCTGTCTGTGTTGTCAGGATTGCTGCCAGACAGTAGCTCTGTATGTCTCCTTTTTTGTTTTCAGGCAAATTTTTCTACTAGTTGGAGTTTAGTCCACTTCTATATCCTTTCCTTTAAAGCTTAGGGCTCCGGGATTATCTTCTGAATCAGTGTTAATTGGTTCTCCTTTTCTTTGTTGAAGAGGGTCTGTGTAGTCTTTCCGCCTATTCCACCATCTTACCAGAACCCAGTAGTTAGTTTTTGTGTATGGTGTAAGGTATGGATCTTGTTTCATTTTTCTGCAAATGGATATCCAGTTTTGCCAGCACCATTTGTTAAAGAGCCAAACTCTTCTCCATTTAATGGATTTCAGCCCTTTGTGAAAAATCCATGACCATAGGTCCATGGATCTATTTCTGTGTTCTCAATTCTATTTTCCTGGTCTATCTGTCGTTGTACCAGTACCATGCTGTTTTGACTACTGTGGCTATATAGTAGGTTTGAGATCCAGCTGTGTGAGATTTCCCACTTTGCTGTTCTTCTTCAATAGTGCTTTATATATTTGAAGTCTCTTTCCTTTCCATTTAAAATTAGTGACTGTTTTTTCCAAATCCTTAAAGAATGTGGATGGAATCTGGGTTGAGATTGCACTGGGTGTATAGATTGCTTTGGGCAATATTGACATTTTCACATTGTTCAATCTTCTTTCCACAAGCTTGGTATGTTCTTCCACTTACGTAAATCTCTTATGGTTTCTTCAAGTAGTGTTTTGTAGTTTTCTTTGTACAGGTCTTTTGTGTCCTTGGCAATATTTATAACCAAGTATTTAATTTTTTTTTTACATTTCCTTTTCAGCAATCTCTTTGCTGGTGTAGAGGAATCCAACTTATTTTTCTTTGTCGGTCTTGTATCCTGCCGCTATGTTAAATCTCTCAGTCCCAGTAGTTTTCTCACTGAGTCTCTTGGGTTTTCTATGTATAGGATCATATTAGCAGCAAATAGGGATAGTTTTACTTTTCTTTACCAATTTGGATGCCTTTGATTTCCCTTTCTTGCCTTATTGCCCTGGCTAGGACTTCCAGTACAGTGTTGACTAGAAGTGGTGATAGAGGGCATCCTTGTCTGGTTCCTGTTCGCAAGGGAAATGGTTTCAGTCTCTCTCCACTGAGAATAATGTTGGCTGTTGGTTTTGCATAGATGCCCTTTATTATGTTGAGGAATGTTCCTTTTATTCCTATTTTGTTGAGGGTTTTTATCAAGGATGGGTGTTGGATTTTATCAAATGACTTTTATGCATTGATTGATATGACCATGTGTTTCTTTTCCTGTGTTTTATTTGTGTGTTGGATGATATGGATTGCTTTTCTAATGTTAAACCATCCTTGTATACCTTATGTGAACCCCACTTGGTCATAATGTAGAATTTTTTTGATATGATATTGGAGTCTGTTGGCTAGGATTTTTTGAAGATTTTTGCATCTATATTCATGAAGGATGTTGGTGTGTAGTTTTACTTTTTAGTGATGTCTTTGCCTGGTTTTGGTGTCAGGGTTATGCATGCTTCATAAAATGAATTTGGGAGGGTTCTATCCTTTTCTGTGTTCTGAAATAGTTTGAGTAGGCTTGGTGTCAGTTCTTCTCTGAACATATCATAGAATTCTGCAGTGAAACAGTCTGGGCCAAGCCTTTTTGTTGTTGTTGTTGTTGGTAAGTTTTTAAATGATCTGCTGAATTTCTCCTTTTGTTAGGGGTCTTTTCAAAATTTCCCCCTCAGTCTGTGTTAGTTTAGGTCACTAGTATGTTTCTAGAAATCTGTCCATTTCTTCTAGATTTTCAAATTTGGTGGAGTACAGTTCTTCATAGTGTCCTGATATTATCCATTTTATTTCAGTTGGTTCTGTTTGTAATGTCACCCAATTCATTTCTTATTCATATTATTTGTATTCTCTCCCTGTTTTCCTTTGTTAAATATGCCAGTGATTTGTTAATTTTATTAATATTTTTAAAACACCAACTTCTATTTTTGTTAATTTTTTCTATTGTCTATTTTCTATTTCATTTATTTCTGGTGGAATCTATTATTTCTTTTCGTCTGGTGACTGTAGGCTTTTTCTGCTGTTCTTTTTCTAATTGATGGAGATTTTGAGTTGAAGTGTTGATTTTGGCTCTCTCTTTTTTTTTTTTTTTTGACACATCTTATCTTGTCTGTAGTTTATGTAAGTTGCCAACGTTATCATTCTCTGATGTTCACTTGCAGCTCTTTTTCTAATTGTTGGAGATGTTGGTTTAAAGTGTTGGTTTTGGCTCTTCTTTTTTGATATGTACATTTATTGCTAAAAATTAGCCTCTGGTCACTGCTTTTGTTGTGTCCTAAAGATTTTGGTGTGCTGTGTTTTCATTCTCATTTGATTCAAGGAATTTTTTAAGTTTATTTTTTATTTTGTCTATTACCCAGTTGTTTTTAAGGAGGGCATTATTTAGTTTCCATGTGTTTGCTCTTTTTCCATTGATATTCCTATTGTTGATTTCTCATTTTATAGCATTGTGATCTGAGAAGATGCTTTGCAATTTTTCTATATTTTTAAATTTATTAAGGCTTGCTTTGTGGCCTAACGTACGGTCTGTCCTGCAGAATGTTCTGTGTGCACTGGAAAAGAATGCATATTGTGCTGTTGATGCGTGAAGTGCTCTGTAGAGGTCTGTAAGGTCAAGTTGGTGGGTTTGGTTCTTCTTTGCATCTTTGTTGTGTTTCTTTGCAGTTGTTTGGTCCATGATTGAAAATAGTATATTAAAGTCTGTAGCATAGTGCCTAAGCCACTAACTGCAAACTAAGCTGCTAACCAGAGGGCTGGTGGTTCAAACCCACTAGCCACTCCTCGGAAGGAAGGTTGGGCAATCTGCTTCCATAGTGATACTGCCTCAGAAACCCAAGGAGTGGTTGCTTTGAGTTGGGTCTGACTCCACGGCACATAACAACAACAACTAGTGACTGTGGAGTCATCTCTTTGTCTTTTGATTTCTGTTAAAATCTGATTTATGTATTTTGGGGCTCTTTCATTGGGTGCATAGATACTTATTATTGTTATGTCCTCTTGTTCAGTTGATCCTTTAATCATTATATGATGTCTTACCTTGTCTCTTATGGTGGTTTTTGTGTTAAAGTCAATTTTATCAGAAATTAGTATTGCCATTCCTGCCCTTTTTTGTTTGCCATTTGCTTGATATATCTTTTTCCAATCTTTGATTTTTAGTCTGTTTTGTCTTTGTCTTGTAGACAGCATATTGATGGGTTATGTTTTCTTATCCAGTCTGCAACTCTCCATCTCTTGAGTGGTGTATTTAATCCATTTATATTCAGTGTAATTATAGACCAGTATGAATTTGGTGCCATTATTTTGTTTTGTGCTTTTTCATGGTGTTGCTGATTTCTTCATTTCATATAATTTTCTGAGCGGAGCTCATTATGTTTATCATGTTATCATTTCCTTCGTTGTTATTGCTTTAGTATTTGCTTAATATTTGTGTTTGTCTTCTTTTTTATTTTAATGTGAATGTTTATCATTTTTCTTTGAAGTTACCCTGTGATTTATAATTTTCTTCCTAAGTTTAGAATAATTTGTTCTGTCTTGCAATTTTCTTGACTTCTTCATCATTTAGAAGCTATTTTTTCCCTCTTTTTTATTTGTAGTTGTCCTCATTTGCCAGTTGATATCTCTAGTTCCCTGTTGACAATCTTATAAGCTTATTTTAGTTTGGATACATCCATAACTAGGATGGCTTTTGGGTTATGTCATCATGTGTGTTGTTAATGCTCAGTTGTTGTTTCCCTTTTTTGTTTCTCTGTCCAAAGGACTCTGTTTCCTATCTCTTGTAAGGTTGGTCTCATTTCCACAAATTCCCTTAATTTCTGCTTATTTTGAAATCTCCTAACTTCACTATCATATTTGAGAGTCAATTTTGTGACAGCAGTGAGTTTGGTTCTTCTTTTGATATAATTCTTGGTTGGAAATTTTTTTCCTTCAGTTTTTTTTTTTTATATACCATCCCATTGCCTTCTTGCTTTTATGGTTTCTGCTGAGAAATCAGAACTTAATCTTACTGGTTTGTAGGTAACTTTTCATTTTTCCCATGCTACTTTCATGATTCTTTCTTTGTCTTTGATTTTGGTCAGTTTGATGGTGGTATAAATTCCTTATCAGGGAGTTCCAATGCTGCTTCTTCCTCAGTGATGTGTTCTAGGTCTCTATCCTGGTCCCTTGTTTCTCCTGCTTTATCTTAATTCTTTGTGTGGTCTGTGATGTTTGTTGTCTCTTGTTGTTGTTGTTGTTGTTATGTGCCGTCGAGTTGTTGTCTCTTAGACATTGTAATGTTGTTGTATGTGTATTTAGTTGGTGATTGTATGTTGGAGTGTTTTGCCCAATATTTTCGCTTTCTTTAGATGTATCTGTGTAAGCAACATACTGTGCTTCTCTATTTGCTAGTTGGCAGCACTTATGTACTCACCCCTTATTTCCTGGTGTGTTTGATAGGTAATGAGAGTGAGTGCACAGATCTCTGTTAGCTGTTTGTGAAGAGCTGTTAAGGGTGAGTCAGGCTCTTAGTGGCTGTCCTATACCATTGGCTAGTTGGTGCAGAAGCAAGTATTGGTCCTCACTCACTAGGTGGGGCTTTAGGAAGTACCAGTGTGGTTGTGTTATATGGGCATGTTGTTATCTCCCACTCAGACAAAAACAACAATTAAAAAAAAAAAAAACTGAAAAAGTAAAAACGAGGACAGAAAAACACACCCCATAAACTCACAGGAATAATCACCAATAAGAGAAAGAAAAAAAAAAAAAGAATAAAGACAATAATTGAGACAAACTATTTAAGAAAAACTTTAAAGAGAAATTTGAAATATAAATAGAAAAAAGAGAGGGAAAACCCCCACAATATCTTGGGTGTAGGGATAAGAGAAAAGAGCTAGACTATTAGAATAATGAGGATAAAAATGGAGAAAATGCCAAAAGAAAAGCAAGGGATAGAAGAACCACAAGAAAGAAAAAAAATGGGAACCAGGAAAAGGGAAGGGAAAAAAGCACACAACTAGAACCTGGAAAGGGAAAAAGAAAGAATAAAAATAAAAAGGAAGAAGAAACAAACAGAAGAAGAATAATTTAAAAACAAACAAACAGAAAACAAATTGTGCAGGGCAGGGCACCCATCCTCTCTCTGTCAGAGCTCACAGACTGGGATGGCATTCCTGCTGGCCCATAAAGTGGATGGAGATGAAGGTTGGCTACACCTCTGTTCCCCAAGAGGTGTGGTGTTTAAGAGTAACTAGGGGAACATCTCACTTTTCCAGTCAACAGCTCCTTTATGTCTGTGCTACCCTTGGCAAACAGAGCCTATTCTCAGGTCCTTGGAAGCTGAATGTCATCACTGTCACTTTAAATATACCAAATGACTGTTGCTTGTAAACATTCCAAATAGCTGTGGCCTTCATACAGCCAAAAGTCCACAGCTCAGTTTGTCTCTTTCTTTTCTGTTTCCCTTTTTAGTCATCAGCCACCAGTGCAGTCATCCATGCTGCCCTTGGCAAGCAGGGATGATTTTTAGGTTAATTCTCAGGTCCTAACTCCACTTGGAAATATTCAGACTGTTTGTGCTGTCAGTATAGGTGACAGTCCCCAGCTCCATTTATCTTCTTATTCACCATTTTCATTCAGGTTCTTCTACTCATTGGTGTTTAACCCACTTCTGTATCCTTCCTTTCAAAGTTCAGGGCTCCAGGATTATCTTCTGAATCTGAGTCAATTGATTTCTCTTTTCTTTGTTGAAGAGTACCTGTGTAGCTTATTTGCTTATTCTGCCATCTTACCAGAAGTTGGAACTGTACACTTTCAAAGAGTGAATTTATGTTATGTGTATTGTAGCTCAATTAAGCTGTTATTTAAAAACTTCTATAAAGCTTAACTTTTACTTCTCATTCTTTGTGGGTGTTTTTTTCCCCCATTTTATTTGTTTTAAATTTTATTGTGGTTTGGGTGCAAATTTACAAAGCAAAGTTGTTTTGTATTCAACAATTCATGCACATTTTATGTTGTGCCCTAATTACCATCCCCAATACCATCCCCAACAACAAAAACACTCCTCCCCTTCTGTCACAGTGACTCCCCCCTCCCCATGCCCTTCTTCACTATGCATTCCTGTCTGTGCAGCTTTCCCTGTAGGTGAATCCTCCTTCTCTGGTGTCTCATGGCTCTCAGGGATACATGTCCCTGGAATAGGTGGGTGCATTGTCCTGGGCTAGGTGTTCTGCATGTATGTCTTTCTACTATTGGGCTGAGAGCCAATTCATAGGAGTGAGTCCATTTCTAGGTGGGAAAGTTAACCCAGGGTTATAGTCTTGGGGGTTACAACAGTCTCCATCAGACCAGTATTTTTTATTTCTGAATTTTGTTCCACATTTTTCCTCCCACCCTACCCAGGATCTCTAGTTTTGATCCCTTTCTGAGTGGTTGGCATTAGTAGCCACATACCATCTAGTTCTTCTGATCTCGGGGTCATGAAGGCTGATGTCCTCGTGGTCCACCTTATCCTTAGACTAATTGTTTCCAGGTGCCTTTGATTTTCTCCACTCCTCTTTGATTCAGATGAGAAGACCAATAATTGCATATGGCTGCTTGAAAGCTTTTAAAACCCCAGTCACTACTCACCAAAGTAGGCTGTAGAACAAGCTTTTTACGTATTATGTTGTGCCAATTGAGCATGATGTCCGCAGAGAGTATGGTCCCAAGTCTACAGACCCAGTGATTCTTTGTCTCCAGATATTTGATTGTCTCTGAGAAGTTACTCCAACTTTGTCTCTGTTGTTTCTTTAATATATGTGGCTAATTTTGTAGCACAAGTACATATGCAATATTATCTCCAGCCAAATCTATTTTTGGTCTAGGATATATTCCTGTTTGCCTACCCCCACCTTATTCTTGCCTTTCTATATGTTTATCCATAGGCTGGTGTTTGGTGTTAGTGGTAATGAATTATTGTGCATGTACTAGTATTTGCCTCTGTTATCTATATCTTATGTGCACATTACAGTGTTGCTTCTTTCCCCAGTGTCATTATGCTGGTCACAGACTCTTTGCATACTGTCCCTCTCCTCACCTAAATCAACATGTGGCCCCCAATTAGTCCAAACTTTCCCCTCCTCTTCCCTCCCATTCCCAGTAACCAACCAAGTGAATTTCCTTCCCAGAGTAAACCTTTCCTTGACTTTTTACAATAAGGGCTCATACAATATTTGTCATTATGTGATTTGACTTATTCCACTCAGCATAATGTTCTCCAAATTCATCCACATTGTGAGATGGTTTGTGTATTCTTCATTATTCTTTAATGTTGCCTAGTATTCCATTGTGTGAAAGTACGTAGTCTGGTTATCCATCTGTTGATGAACGTTTAGGTTGTTTCCATCTCTTTGTTATAGTGAATTGTGCTGTGATCAACATGGGTGTGTATTACATCTCATTCTTTCAATAATGTGGTCCTTATCCATATAAACCAGCTTCCAATTACTAGGACAGTTATAATCTAGATATTACCAATTTGTCTCATCACACTACATGAATTATTAGTAGGCAGTGTCTGAAAGTACCACTGACTGCCAGAAGAACTAACAAATCTGTGGAAGAAGTGCTGCCGGAATGTTCCTTGGAAGTGAGCATGACCAGACTTCATCTCACTTACTTTGGTCATGTTGCCAGAAGGGAGTATTTTCTGGAGAAGAACATCATGTTTGATAAAGTGAAGGATCATTGAAAAAGGGGAATATCTTCAAGGAGATGGATTGATACAGTCCTGCAATGATGGGCTCAGGTATCGTAAGGATTGTGAGGCTGGCACAGGACCAGGCAGTTTTTTTCATTCTGTTGTACATAGGGTCACTATGAGTTGGAGCTGATTCGATAACACCTAACAACAACAACAACAGGCAGTGTCTAATGCTTCTTTAATGTCTATGGCTTCTCCTGAGCCATTTGTGCATATGTGGTAAGTTCATTCACCTTGGTAGAATTCTGTCTACTCTTGGCCCTGACTGTATTATTTTATTTTATGAGGAGCCATTTTTCAGATTGACTTGAGCATAACATCTTCTTTGAGCATCATTTCAGTTTAGAGCTGTCAGGCTATTTCTTATTGTAGAACTCATTCACAATTATTAATGAATTCTTTAGGCTCCAGCTGAACCAACTCTGTTCCTATCAACATACTGTCTGTTATAAATATGAATTGTTCTCAGTCCAAGCCTGCCATCTGCCCAGGGCTGCCTCTTACCAAGGCCTTGAGCTGGGCTATTACAGTGTTTTTTCTTCCTTCCCTCATACTGGTGAATACTTTTTAGTGATAATAGCTTTTTTTTCCAAGCTCTATTGCCTGTGAATCTTGTATATTGATCTTTTTTTTTTTTTTTTTCCTGGCTTAACTGGGAGAGAATGGTAACTCTGAGGAAGAGCTGCTGTGGCATACTATTCTACAGCTCCATCTACCAGTTAACTCTTTTCTTTTGGTATTCATACTCTTATCTTACATGTGTGCAGAGATGTTTTTGGCAAGAATTTTTATATTCATTTTCTTGGAAGGGTTAATTTTTCACAATGAGACATAATAAACAAATTATCTTATTTCTGGTAAATAAACTGACTTCATTTATTTATGACTTTTTTCCATTCATTTTCAGCTCTTCTGCAAGCTTCTGTTCCCCATAACCAGCGTGTATGGTTCAATATTTACAGCCTGGAGGATCCTTGAAGTAATGAGAGAAGAGTCTGCAGCCAGTGACTGGTTGGCTTCAGTGGAGTCATTGCTCCCTATTACTACAGTGATCCCTTTACATGTTTTTCTTTTGCTGGCCCATCTCCTTGTTGAAGATAAAGGACAGAATCTTCGCCAAATCCTGAAGGTCACTACAGAACTAGCCCAAGCGGATTCATCTCAGGTAAATCAAAAGAATAATGAAGTTGTAGTTCCTGGGTGGTACAAGCAGTTAATGAACTAGGTTGCTAACCAAAGGATTGGAGGTTCAAGTTCACCCAAAGGTACCTCAGAAGAAAAGCCTGGAGATCTACCTCCAAAATCCCTGTGGAAAACCCTGTAGAGCACAGTTCTATTCTGATGCACGTAGGTCAGAATGGGCACAGTAACAATTGGTTTTAATGGCAGTAAAGCTTAATTTTCGAATTTGTAGATTATTCTTAGATTGTGGATAATCTATATCAAAGTTCTAAATTATGGGTTGATTCCTTTTTTGCTATTTATGTCTTCCCAATTTGGTCTTCTTTTTCTTTACCCTGAATTGATGTATACTTAATGATACAAATATTTCTTTTATGAAATCACACTTCGTGAGAAAATTTGCCCTTGATACTCTTCTGGTCCCCCCCCCCCTTTTTTTTTTGGTGGCTTTGCTAGTTTGTTACATTTTTACTAACTCTTGCCACCTATTCCAAGAAGCATATTACTTTATCTGAATATTGATCTTTCAAGATTTACTCAGATTAATCAATTGAAGATAATGATGCCTATACCACAGCCATTGGTCTCTTTTTGACTCCTTGCAATTTGGTCTTTCTTCATTTTGTCATTTACTCAACCATTTTCTTGGTTATACTCAGTACTTTTGTACTGAGTATTGTATGGTACTGGTCTGCATGCTGGAATGTGAAGGTTAACAATCTTCATCCTACCTGCACAGACTTAGAGTGTAACTAGAAAGCAGCAAGACATAAAGAAGACTTATTTTTTCAGCTAACCATGTATTTAGTGTAGCCCACCCCTGTCACCCCACTACCCTACCCCCAAATTGGGTGATATGTCAAGAATGCATTTCCTATGAAGGGAAGGGTTTCCTAATCAAATAATAATAATAAAAAAAAGTCACTGCCCTCAACTCAGACCCGATTCATAGTGACCCCTCCTTGGGTTTCCGAGGTGGTATCACTACGGAAGTACATTGCCCAACTTTCCTTCTGAGGAATGGCTGGTGGGTTTGAACCGCCATCCTTCTGGTTAGCAGTCAAATGCCTTAGGCACTACGCCACCAGAGCTGCCTAATCAAATATGTATGGGTTTCTAGCATCTACTTTTTCTTGTGGTTCTTTTCAAGCATGGTGAAGAAAAAGTTAATCTTTTAATGGAAAATTGTGTTCTTGGTGAAGGGTGGGAAAAAGTCTGTGGTTAGAGCAGTTCAAACCCATCAGCCATTCAATGGTATAAGGATGTGGCAGTATACTTTTGTAAACCCTGTGAGACAGTTCCACTCTGTTCTATAGTGTCTCTATGAGGTAGAATTGACTTGATGGTGGTGGGTTGAGATGAAATGATTTGGTGGTGGTGGTGGTGGTTCATTAGTTGTTGAGTGGATTCTGACTCACAGGGAAAAATGTGTTTATTTAAGATATGAAGTTAATATATTTGGAATTCCCTTTATCCCAAATATATCATCCTCATTCTTTCTTTTTGTCAAGTAAACAACTGCTGGTATCTCACAAGATGTTTTTTCTGTGACCAGACTCTTCAATGCTGATTTTATAAGTGGATCTGTAATGCACTCAGGATACATTTGTCTCATGGTGTACACATAATGTGAATTATTTCAACTTGCTTCTTAATTCATTTCTTTCTTTCTTCTTCATGATCCTACACCTACCCAGTGTTTTCTTTCCATGTTGATGATTTGTGTTATAATCTCTTTAGGATACTTAATGCACCGGTAATACTTGGGGATTGTCTAATGAATGATCCCTTAAAGTCACACTGTTGGTTACCTTCATCTTTGTTTGTAACTCATGTAAAACATATGTTATATCGGTGTACAAATTGATACTCAGGACAAATATTTGGTTTTTGAAATTTTCAGATGATATGCATGATTAGCTCTATTATTTAGGAAAACCATGCCCTAGATAGTGTCTTCAAAGTGCAATTTCTTTCCTTCCCTTTGCGGAAGCCCCCCAAAGGTTTGGCTGGAAGCCTAACACCTTATAGCCTTGTGTTCACAATCTAAAATGAAAGTACAGAACACTCACATTGGCCTAGCTTGGGACCAACCAAGCGAGAATAATGGAGCACTGTTGTTGGCCATCCTGGATGGAGTAGTGGTGAACCATGTCAAGACCTTATGATTATCTGTTTCAACAGGATTTTGTGTAAGGAGGGTGAGATGGTTCTCCAAAGGACAAATCACCTTCTGATAATAGATGTGTTGTTGTTGTTAGGTGCCATCAAGTTGGTTCTAACTCATAGCAACCCCATGTGTAGCAGAAGAAAAAAATGCTGCCCAGTCCTGGGCTAACCTCACAATCATTGCTGTGTTTGAGCCCATTGTTGCAGACCCTCTGCCAGGCTGTCTTGTTGAGGGTCTTCCTCTATTTCACTTGACCTTCTACTTTACCAGGTATGATGATGTTCTCCAGCAACTGAACCCTCCTGCTAACATGTCCAAATAGAAGTCGTAGGATGCTCAATAGGAGAACTATAGAGCAGAACTTCTGCTCTAGTGTTCCAGGGCACACTGAAATGCTGGGGTGTGTGTGCTTCAGCTATACAGACAGTGCTCTGGCAGCAAAATGTGTCTAGTGCTGCTGGACATCTCTGGTTGGTAGCCTCTGACCACCTGGCATTTCCTTTATTTAGTCCAGCATCTTCATACACATTATTTTTCATGTGCACCTTGAAACGGAAAAGATTGAAAAGCCGCTGAGTGACCATC
Source organism: Orycteropus afer afer (assembly GCF_000298275.1). Classification (NCBI taxonomy): domain Eukaryota; kingdom Metazoa; phylum Chordata; class Mammalia; order Tubulidentata; family Orycteropodidae; genus Orycteropus; species Orycteropus afer. Next base: position 2,678,658 of record NW_006921932.1, read on the forward strand.
AGATTAATTAATTATTTAATAAATGTTTATTAAGAAGCAGTGGCATAAATAGAATATGTTATACTTCTGCTGGTTATTTTTTGGATAGGTTTGAAAGAAATGAGAAAGAGTACCCTAAATGTGTTATTCAGAGGAATAGGATGGTGGAATGCTTAAATATAAAGTATGGTTCCCTAAATTCTTTTTTAAGCAAAGGTAATATCATTGGTAAGAACTTAGAAGTAACATTATTTACTTTGAAAAGGAGAAAGAGCTGTGCTGAAAGTAGAAGGTGGCATTTTTTTCTCACTTTTCTGTCAAAGGACCATATCATACTATTTGATTAGCTTTTACCTAGAAATTGAAGTACCTGAAAAAGAGAGAACTGAATATTTTGAAAAACCAAGTTTTCTCATTGTGACTAGATGCTTCAGGTAGATACATTGAAATGAATCTGGATTAATCTATTATCGCTAGAACAATTTTTATTTCCTGAGTTTAGGTGGGTTTGCTGATTTCATGCATGTTTTTCCTTTCTCACTTTAGAGAAATAAGGGCAATCATCAGCTCAAATGTGAGTGTTGATACTAAAGAAAAGATTGATAATACTAGTAAGCAGAGGATAAATGAATAGGTAGGTATGTTTAGAAATCTGGAGACACGTGGAGTCTTCCACCTGTTTTGTTGGTCACTTAACTTCTGTAGCAGAATTCAATCACCGATGTTGTTGTTGTTGTTATGTGCCGTTGAGTTGGCCCTGGCTCATAGCGACCCCTCCTTGGGTTTCCGAGGCAGTATCACTATGGAAGTAGATTGCCCAACCTTCCTTCTGAGGAGTGGCTGGTGGCTTTGAACCACCAGCCTTCTGGTTAGCAGTCAAGTGCCTTAGGCATGTGACATCTTGATTTATTGTAATAATCCTACTGTAAGACTCTATAAGAAAAATAGTTGGAAATGTGTGAAAGAGATTTGCATATACATAGTATGTGGGCATTATTATTACTTTATTAGTTCTAATTGGTATTAATAGAAATTATTTTCAGTAGTACTACTAAATAATAGAAATACAAATTATTCAATAATAATATTATTAATGATATTAAGAACAATGTGATTTGGTTTTTAGCCTGAGTACATTCTTTCTCACCCATAATACATTTGATGGATCTTGCTTTACCCTAGTTAAATTGATGGTCTCATGTGAGTTTTCATCTCTAATCTCTCACTGCTTCCCCTATAGTGTATATTTTCCATTAGCTTTTATATTTTTAGGGCTGTGGAAGACTATGAAGCTAAGTGGTCTGAAGGAAACGTGGCCTTGTGATTAAGTCCCATCAGAGGAGGGTATTGAAAGGACTAGGTGGTTAACCAAAGTCATGACAGTACACTGACACTTCAAAAAATTGTTCTAAATAGCAAGAAACTCTTTTTCCTATCTAATAATTCTTACAGTTTTCTTACCCAGACACAAAGGAGCTCTGATAGCGTAGTGCACTTGACTGCTAACCTGAAGGCTGGCAGTTCAAACCCACCAGCCACTCCTCGAAGGAAGGTTGTGCAATCTACTTCCACAGTGATACTGCCTCAGGAACCCAAGGGTGGTCGCTCTGAGTCGGGGCCAACTTGATGGAAAATAACAACCGCAACAATACCCAGACACCATGAGACTGACTGCAGAAGGTGCAAGCTCAGGTCAGGTAGCAACAACAAATGCAACGCACTGCTGTTGAGTTGGATCCGACTCATAGCGATCCCTCCTTGGGTTTCCGAGGTGGTAGCACTACAGAAATAGATTGCCCAACCTTCCTTCCGTGGAGTGGCTGGTGCATTTGAACTGCCAGCCTTCTGGTCAGCAATCAAATGCTTTAGGCACACTCCCTAAAAATTCTGTGCCTTTTGCATTCTTGGAGGAAATGTGTTGGAGAATTCTGGGGAGAGGTCCAGGAGCATCCTCAGTAAATTTTCACTGAATCTTGAAAGTTTTAAACATATTGATTTAGATTAGAAAGAGGTTTTCATATTATAAGTAGTGCTTGTGCTTGTGAATGGGAGCTCCATCTATTTCCTAAATTAGTATTTTCTCTGTCAATAGCAGTTGATAGGTTCAAGTGTATTTTGGTTATGTTTAAATAACAATTCATGCCTTCCTGCTACTGTGAGTAATGTTATTTTCCCCACATTTTTTTAATGGCTAGTATTCAAGCTGCCTTCAGAGATGCCTGAATGACAGTTGAAATACATGACTTCATGACATGCGTATGATGATGTCCCGTTGACCTTATTCTTTGCTCTTCTGAGAGCTGTTTCCTGCCTGTGAGATTTGTGCAGGACCTGGCCATATCTGATACGGAATCAGTGGTAATGAATACCAGGCATAAGCTCTACTGTGTTTGTTTGTGGATTTCAGGCCTAACTGAGGACCCTTTTCTGAATTTTAGTTTATGGCTCTTGTTGTTGTTGTTGTTGTTATGTGCCGTCGAGTCAGCCCTGACTCATAGCGACCCCTCCTTGGGTTTCCGAGGCAGTATCACTACGGAAGTAGAATTGCCCAACCTTCCTTCCGAGGAGTGGCTGGTGGGTTTGAACCGCCAGCCTTCTGGTGAGCAGGCAAGTGTCTTAGCCACTATGCTACCAGAGCTCCTAAGAGTAATAGGAGTAATAAAAGTACTTCTAAGTACTTTTATTACTCTTCTAAGAGTAATAAAAGCCCTGGTGGAGCATTGGTTAAGTGCTCAGTTGCTAACTGAAAGGTTGATGGAACCCACCAGCCAAACCACAGGAGAAAGATGTGGCAGCCTGTTTCTATAAAGACTACAGCCTTGGAAACACTCTGGGGCAGTTCTGTTTTGTCCTTTAGGGTTTCTACAAGTTGAATTGATCAATAACAATGGGTTATAAGAGTAATTATTTGAACTCTTAGCCAGTGATTGAGTGCCTGAGTAAGGTGATTGTGGGAACTTAGGATATGTCTGAGACTAACATAATCTCTGTGTGGTGGTTCAGTTTGTGTGTCAACTTGGCTGGGCCTGGTTGAGTGGCTGGGCAGCTGGTGGTAGTTAATCTCCATGAGGAGACTGGCAATCAACTCCATGGTGGGATCTACCACAAGCAGGTAAGTAGCTGCCTTTGGGATGTGGTCTGCTTCCTGTGTATAAGGAGAAACCTTGGGAATGGTCTCTAGTCTATGGCATGCTCGGACCCTGCATGTAGCTGTGTCGTTGCTCAGCAGCCAGCTATGCTCTGCCAACCTTGGGACTTACAAAGCAATTAAGTTAATGGCCTGCTGTGTGGTTTGGTAACATCGGGACTGTGCCTTTTTCCTTGTCAACCTTGGGACTTCTCAGCTTTAGCAGCCAGCAGCTGTCTGAGTGAAGAAACGCCTCTAGCTCCATTGGACTGGGAGCAGGAGGCAGAGCTAGACCCCAAGGTTGAGGGGCTTTCACCCAGCCCCTAGAGCCTGGCACTTTGAACTTGGACTTGAAGCCTCTAAATTGTAAGAATAAACTCCTGTTTGTTAAGACCACCCCATTTGTGGTATATATTCCTGTCAGAGCGGTACTAGGTAACCAGAACAGTCTGTAAGAAGAGGTTGATAAGTTTTTGTTAATTAACAAGCTTTGATTTGACTTCTTGTCACCCTAGCACAGTGATGTCTCATTTGTCAAGAACCACATCTGTTCCTGTGCAAAAGTATGCCTCTATTACACACTAAACAGGTGATAGCACTAGTTCTGTTCCACTTCCTTTATTTCCATATGCCTGATCGTGTATTGCTTCTGAGACTCTCAGCTAGAAACCTTACTCTTTCTTCCTTCTTCCTATCCTTTCTTTCCAGCTTGGCTTTTCACGAAGTATTTTTTCAACTCTGACCTTGGCTTCCAGTAATATTCCTCCCATGTTCTTCCCGGTGGCTCCAGATAAACTTCTCTTAGTACCTACCTGGAAACCTCTTTCCCCCTGGCAGTGTTCCTCTGGGCCCTGGCCCCTTGAGAATAAGGACATGTTGTTGTTATGTGCCATCGAGTAGGACCCAACTCATAGCAACCCCTCCTTGAGTTTCCGAGGCAGTATCACTATGGAAGTAGATTGCCCAACCTTCCTTCCAAGGAGTGGCTGGTGGGTTTGAACCACCAGTCTTCTGGTTAGCAGTCAAGTGCCTTAGGCACTACACTACCAGTGCTCCTAAAATAGTGACCCCTTCTTAGGTTTCCGAGGTGGTATCACTATGGAAGTAGATTGCCCAACCTTCCTTCCGAGGAGTGCCTGCTTTCTGGTTAGCAGTCAGATGCCTCAGGCACTATGCTACCAGAGGTCAGACAGACATTATATTTATTCCTTAAACCCTTCTGTAATATTGATTCTGCTTTTCATTCTTTATTGGACTGGCATATAGTCATTGGTATTGAGCTTTCTTCATCTGAAACCTTATATCCTAGAGAATAACAGGTGTTGGAAGAAGCTGTTTTTCACACAGCATTTCAGTAACACAAAAGCCTTATAGGTAGGAGCTATTTAGATACTTATTAGTATATTTTATGGGAGCTCTGGTAGGGTAGTGCTTAAGGCACTTGACTGCTAACCAAAAGGCTGGCAGTTCAAACCCACCAGGCGCTCCTCGGATGGAAGGTTGGGCAATCTACTTCCATAGTGATACCACCTCAGAAACACAAGGAGGGGTCACTAGAAGTGAGGTCCTACTTGATGGCATATAGTAACAACAACAAAGTATATTTTATAAACTAAAATAACCCGAAATTCACTGCCATCAAATTGGATCTGACTCAGCGATCCCTCTTTCGGTTTCTGAGGTGGTATCACTATGGAAGTGGCACTATGCCCTCAGAGCTCCTTATTTTATAAACGAACATATATAATCTGACAGAAGATTATTTTCTCATTTAGAAATCAAGACTACTTTTTAATGGTTATAAAACCCGAGCAAATGTGTTTTTTCCCCCTATGTTTCTACTTATATGGTTAAAAGTTTATGGCAAATTAAACTTAATCATCTGAACTGAGCATTAAATACAAAGATTCCAAAAAACCAAAATGACTGTCGTGGAGTCGGATCCAACTCATAGCGACCCCTCCTTGGGTTTCCGAGGCAGTATCAAAGATTAGTAATGTTTAGATAGGCTGAGATGGTTTAAAATAAAACCTTATATTTAGTATCATAACTTGAATAGACTAACTCTAACTACTGTATATAAGGCATATTGTTTTTTCTTTTCAATGTGTGTACTGTACTGAAGTTCTTCAGAGATCATAGTTAGTAAATTTTGACTTTAGAGAACCACATGTTCCTTCCTTTATAACTTACCTCCATTGATGATCTTAACAAATTGAGGTTAGTAAAACATAATGACTCAAACTCTTGACACTTCCCTCTTCTTTGGAAGTGGGGAGTGTTTTTTTTTTTTTTTCCCTGACATTTTACAACTCTGTGGTCTTTGATTTCTTCTGTTACATTTTGGTTGTTAAATCTAGTGAAAGGTCTTGCTTAATTGGAGCAATCACAATGTTTGGTAATTTTGTTTTATCCTTTGTGAGGGTCTCAGGGTCTAATTATTTCCATTTGTAAAAGTATATTCATTTTTTGGCCCATTTGAAATCATTTATGTGACTATGTTCATGGCCCATGCCTTGTCGTCTTTTAAAAGTCATATGCTATCAAATAGTAAAAAGTTGACTTTCAGGGTAGTATCCTGTGAAAGCTTTACTCAGGGTCATAAGCCATATTTTAACATGGAAAATGAATAGGAAATATGTGAAATTTAATGGTCTGTAAGTTACTGCTGTGAGAAAAGGAGAAAATGTATTTTATAAAAGAGAACTTGCACAAAGAGTTTTTGGACGCTTTGCACTGTGTTCTATTGTCACTGAGTTACATGAATTTCTACCCCTGAAGCCCATCTTTTCCCTGTGTTCTTCACATTAGAAAATGAAACCAGAATGTACAGTACTTTTAATAAAGAACTTTATAAATAAGAAGTGCTATACTACTATTCCCTGTAGCCATAGCATCGATTATGCCTACAGCAAAATTGGAGTAAGCCTGCCAACATGAAGTAATTAGACAAAGAGAAACATGACCAAAATAAAAGGTCAAGTTACGCCTACCCCATCCTTTGGCAGTATGTTTATTTCTTCTTTATAAACCCCAGATATCTGTAGGATGAAATGTTTTTAAATGGCCTTTGAACCTTTTAATGTTTTCTTGGTTGTGTACACGAAAACTAGTTCTTATACTCAGCAGGTCAATGTCAGTTTTCTTGTCTTTCCTGGGTATTAGTATTGGGCTGAGTTACTTCTGAGGCTTTTAGAAATTATAAATTACTTAAAATTTTCATTGAAGGAATTATTTGATTGTGATTTTCACATCAACCGCATGTCACTGTGACACCCACTAGCTTACTAATAACTGAAACAAAAGCTATTTGTCTTAGTGTGTCACTGCACACTGAGCATCAGAAAGGATGTAGGCGGAGTTTGATGATGATGGGGCCAGAACTGCATTGAGAACAGTGGAGTCTGTCTGCTCCCAACTGAATTCAAGTAACAGTAGCTTTGCCTTCTGGTTAAAGCTTTCTAAGGGACAACTACCTCTTTGGGGTGGGGTTCTAGGGTTGGTGAAAGGCTCTGAGAGGGAGCTCACAGCAGACTCTGTAGTAATTTTGAGTTTTCATAACAGGCATGAGGAATTCTGCTCAAGATGAAAATACACTGAAGTCTACCATTGCTAAAGTAAAACTTTTTTATTTAGTCAGTGGGGAGGGAAGGGAGGAAAGGGCTATTGGACTCCTGCCTACTTGCCCCATGGCCTGACACCCTAGAGATGCCAGTTGAGATGCCTCACCTCTCAGCAGCCCTTCTGTAGGCAATCCTTTGAAATGAGAGAAGAGTCTTAAGAAAACATTTCTTTACATTTACAGAAGTAACCCATGCCAGCTCGCTACAATCAACTTGGCCTGGATTCATAAATATAAATGAATAATCAAAGCTTACCAGACATTTGTGAAAATTTAACAGCATGACTAACCAGAGCATCTGTTTCCAGAAGAAAAAGAATTGAGGGAGCAGAAGATGAGTTAAAAACAATCCAAATCCTAAGAAATGTTGGAAAGATACTATATACATGTTTTATACTGTATAAAAAACAGTGCCATGAGAAAGAAGAAATTTGAGAACAAGAGATTTTAGAAATTAAAATTGTGATTCCACAATACATAAATGGAGACTGAATCAGTGTTTTATAGAATACTCAAATTTTTCAGAATATAGAGAAAAAAGGTGAAAAATAACAAACTTAAGACATTGAGGGTCAATCTGTGAGTTTCAACATCCTTCTAATAGGAATTTCAGTAGGAGAGAACAGAGAAAATAAAGGAGAGAAACTTAAAGACAGCAAACTGTTTCCTTGAGCTGAAAAAAGATATAGACTTCAAATTGTTAGGACCCTCTCAATGTGAAACTGCACAAATGACAATAGATCAATACCTAAATACTTCCTCGGAATTTCAAGGCTAAAAAGAAACTTACAAGAGATTTTAGAAAAGAGTAGGAAAAGAAAAATTTGCCTGAAATCACACTGACATTAGATTTCTTACCAACAGCAAGCACACTGGGTACTTGAATACAATGGAATACTATCTTCTAATTTCTTGGCATATTTCTTCTTTTTATGAGTGATAGTAAAAATCAAAGCTTTTTCATGTATGCAGCAATTCAAGAACATTTCTCTCAGTGTGGGGAAGAAACCTCTCAAGGATGTGCTCTAGCAAAACCACAAATGAATTGAAGAAAGCATAGCGAAGAAATGCTGAATGATGATAAATAGCCAGTAAATTTTATGGGTGGTATAAAACATTAATTTATGTAAAACATAAAATACCCCCCTAGAACTAGAATCCCAGCTGAGTAGAACATGAGAATGGATGGGGGGTGCGAAGTAGCAGTGTAATTGTGTGAAGAGTAAGAGTGAGAACATGCTAAGAGTGCTGTTTTTGTTTGAAAATTGAGTAGTTCTAGACAGTGATAGAAAAATAAGTTTAAATATAAGTTTAAACCTAAGAGTAACAAATAGTTGATATATAATTTCCAGATAATTAATATAGCGAAAGAAAAACATTTTAAGTCTAAAAAGGATGGTAAATATTAACATGTAAGATGGTGGGAATAATTTCAGATATACCAGTTATCATAATTATTGTGACTAAATTTTTTTTATGAGTTGTGTGTGTGTGTGTGTGTGCATGTATGCACACTACTCATCGTGTAAATTCTTTTTAAATGCAACTGTAATATTAGCTAGGAGCTCTGGTAGCATAGTGCCTAAGGCACTTGACTGCTAATCAGAAGGCTGGTGGTTCAAACCCACCAGCCACTCCTTGGAAGGAAGATGGGGCAATCTACTTCTGTAGTGATACTGCCTCAGAAAGCCAAGGCAGGATCACTATGAGTTGGGTCCAACTTGACAGCACATAACAACAACAACAACATACTATTAGCTGGGAGCTCTGGTGGTGTAGTGCCTAAGGCACTTGACCGTTAACCAGAAGGCTGGCGGTTCAAACTTAGCAGCCACTCATCGGAAGGAAGATTGGGCAGTATACTTCTGTAGATTCCAAGGCAGTGAGTTTTCTTTTCTTTTTTTAATTGTGATTTGGATGAAGATTTACAGAGCAAATTCACTTTCCATACAACAGTTTATTGTGACTAAATTAAATTCCCTTTTTAAAATAAAGGCTTGTTGTTGTTATGTGCCATCGAGTCGGCCCTGACTCATAGCGACCCCTCCTTGGGTTTCCGAGGCAGTATCACTACAGAAGTAAATTGCCCAACCTTCCTTCCGAGGAGTGGCAGGTGGGTTTCAACCACCAGCCTTCTGGTTAGCAGTCAAGTGCCTTAGGCACTATGCTACCAGAGCTCCCAAAAATAAGGGCTTATATTGGGTTTTTAAAAAAAAAAAACAACAAAACTGTACTATTTTCCAGAGACAAATCTTAAAAGAAATAACAAGTTGAAAATTAAAGGGTGAAAATGAAAATCTAGGTAGACAGTAAGAAAACACAAGATGTGGTTTTGTTCCCATTGAAAATAGATAATATAGAATCCTAATCAAAGCCTTATACAGGATAAGGAGGAGTATTTTACACTGATCAATGGTAGAATCCCAAGTCAGATATCATTTAGAAGCAACTTCTTTAGGAATAAGAAAAGAAAAGTATGCCTAGCATCAGTTTTACTATTTACTATCTAGATAGTAATTAATCCCTGGAGACATTTAGTATTTGGAGGTTTTGGCCATTATTAAACTTAAGAAGAGGAAATAAAATTTTCAGTTAGAAAATGCAAGAGAATGTACTGAAAAGCTTACTTGAAGAATGGATAGGTGGTCAGATATTTACAAATATAAATAGATTTTTTTAAAAATAAAATAAGAACTTAGAAAATATTGGCAGTATACAGGAGAGATCTCATTACAAATAGTATAGACATTATGAAATAATTTGAAATGCAAAATACTGTGTGATCCAGTTTTTAAGACCTTACAGAAGACATATTCTTAGCATTATGTCTGAGATGTGGAGTTCATGTGATAAGTATCTGTCATTTAGAGATTTGTGGTTCATGATCTTATGATGGCAAGATGTTTAGTTTTGGCTTCTCATTAATTGACTAATTGGTATATGGTTTATGCTTCATGACAATAAGTTTGCTACAGAAAGATACTCAATTCATGAATTTCACTAGTAGTGTTTCTGTCCTAGAAGTGGAGTGTTTTTCATGTTTATCAGCTTGATCACACTTTGAGTTTTTTGGACTAAGTCAGGACATTCTTTTGATAACTTTCCTAATTCTTATTAATAGTTATTTCTTTCATTATTCTTAGTTTTTGTACTAAATAGGTTTAAATATAGTCTGTAGTCACTCAGAAGTTGTGTTGTCCTCTTGAACAAAGTACTAGCTAATAAAAATAGCCACCACTTAAATATGCTTATGTACTAGTCAGTATTCTAATCACTTTATTTGCATATATTAACTAGCTCATTGAATCTTCATCAACAGCTTTCTGAGGTCATTACCTCTTGAGGTTGGTACCATTGCTAACTAATTACAAACACAGAGTTTAAATAACTTCCCCAAAGCCACACAGCTAATAACTTTTAGCATTAGAGTTTGAACCCAGGACATAGGGCTCCAGAATCTGTGCTGTTACCCAGTATACTCTGTTGTCGCTATAAAAGTTGGTTTAACTATAAGTTATTAGATTTGTAAACTTGGAAGCTGTGTTGGCAGTCTCGAGACTTAAGCCCTCTCTGTGTCTGTCAGTACACTGGCCTTCTACCCCACCAATGACAGTTTTGAGCTTTTCATGATTGATACCATAATAGACTGTCTGGTGATCGTTCAGGACAGTTATGCAATGAAACTCGGCATTCTGAAGTCAATTTTATTCAAAGGAATAGACATAGTTACAAACAAAATGGGACCAGACAGGTAGTTAAAAAATGATTTGGGATGATTTCTGTATCACAGGCTTAAAGTATATTGATTGGGCTTTTGGAGACAATGTGTCCTATCATCTTTGTTCATTATTTGTCTTGTAGTAGTGGGTCGCTTCTACATTTAAGGCATTTTGTGTACTTTTTTCCTTTCCATTTCTCTAAGTAAAACAAGCATATGAAAAAATATATAATCTGAACTTACCATATCACAGAATCAAACAGCACTAAAGCTGAATAAGAGAGATCAGTAAGGATAGATTAACATTTTGAAGTGTCCTACAACTATGCTGAATGTAAGCTATCTTCAAAGGAAATTTCCAGTAAATTAAGATTAGATTAAAATTCATAAAAAGAATTCCTGAAGGGAAACCACATCTTACTTGTGTTTGCCTTTTAGTAACCTTGGACAGTTCCTAAGCTTCAATGCAAATTTGTTGACTGATTGAATTAACACACAAATCCATTAGATATACTCTACCTACTATCCCAGGACCAATTAACTGTTGTCTAATATAGCCCTGTGCTATCCACACTAATAGAGGGAATTTTGTGGAGTCTAGGGACAGGGTTTAGATTAGGTTTCAATAAAATCTTATTAAATGAAATCCTATTAATTTAGGATTCAGGGTAATTTGATATAGGCTGAGTTAAAACATAAACAGATGTTGAAGCTACTGTTTTTAGGCAGTTTGCATTTGCTCATTTGCATTAGTACAATGAATGTACCAGTTTAAAATGATCAAATTATCTATTCATTAAGACATCAGCAGGGATTGGTACTTGGCAACACTTGGCTAATTAGTTTGTTACAGTATATACATGAAAATAATCAGGTTTTATTTCTTTAACATTCTTCTTTAATCCAGTTTTGCTTACTTTCATTATTTCCAGTCATCTGAATTATTAACAATAATTATACTGGTGGCAGTTTACTCTATGTGTATTTAGTGTCAAATTATATTCTCTATCTGGACATGTAGGTGCAGCTTGATCTGTGTTAAGTGGAATTGTCATCCAGCTTAAAATACTGTAGATCTCTTGTTTTTATTAGGTCCCATTTATCAAGCATTTTCAAGTCATTCATCATGTATTTATTGCATACCTCTTATATGGTGATACTAAGATGAAAGTATATAGTCTTTGCCTTCAGGAATCATGGAGCTTAATAGGTTGGCAAAGGCATTAAAAATTATCATTCATTACAAGTTGGTAACTGCCATTCTGGAGGTATATGTAAGTGTACATAGAGCATAGATTAAGGAGTTCCCCTGAAGCAGGTAAAGGGAAGGTGTTCTAAGCAGAAGCATATGGAAAGACACTGAAGTGTGGTAGGCCACAGTGGCATCATAAGACTGCAGGTGGTTCTGAACAAATAGAGATAGAAAGGGTAAGATCATTCTGGGTGTGTATATTGGGCCAGTCTTTGGAAGCCAGCTCAAGGAGAGTCTTGCAGTGAGGCAAGAGATGAGGAATTACCTACCATATTGGGATAATGAGATAGAGAGGAGATAAAGTTATGTAAAAGGATGTTAAAGTAGAAGCATTGATAGAGACCTGAGATACCAAAGTGTGTTGTGAGGCAGGAAACCTGGTAGAATTTGCAGTGTAGGAGGAATAAAACTAGAAGCCTGGGAACTGCTACAATTCTCAAAACCTGAATTATATCAAATGTATAAAAGTTAGGAAATAAGAGGTGAAGAAAAATGAGGGTAGAAGTGGATTGTTGGAGAAAGTTGCTGGAGTGCTATGAGTCCCATGACTGCCAACACTTTATCTCAAGCCTAGCAACAGAGACTTCAGTCGGAGCCCCCCTCCCCACCCCCACACATACACACTCTGCTTGATATATATTCCTTGCAGTTGGACAAGGGGTGAGGGAAGGATATAGTGGACTGATACCTCACTCTACCTGTAAAACCTAAAAGGCGAATGATGGGCTGTGTAGCTGTTATGATGGTGGACACATACTACAATGTAGGGATTAGCTTGCGCACCAAAAATTAGCTGAAGGAAAAGAGGTGTTTGTATTTCTTATTAGCAAGACGGACAGTGGAACTACAGTCGAATGGTCTTAGGTCTCACAGGGTTGCTTAAAGGGGTATACAGGCCTCTGCTGAAAGAAGCAAGATTTCTAGGGACTGTGGAGCAAGTAAACTAGAAGAGAGCATCTCACCTGCATCAGCAGTCTGAAGAGAACTTAATTTTGCAGATTTGGGCTACTTGCCATAGAACAGTGGGAGAATCCCTTTGGGGCATGTGAGATGTTAAGACACTCCTAGCTCAGTAGTGAAGGAGTGCTGACACTGTTCCCCAGGGAAGCCGGCCCAGATTCAGAGATGGAGGATAGAAGTCAAGCCTATCAGCATCAATTAAAGGTGTAAGGTTAAGGGAACAGCAGAGAATTCCTTAGACCATCACGAAGCCCTTTGATGTAGAGATTCTGGGTTTAACTGCACTAATCTCATCAGCAGGGAAATAAGAAATGTGTAAGTAACATTGTTAAGTTTAGGCTTCTGTGGGCATTGAATGATGCTGAACCTGTTTACTGTAGTAGAGATTGCTAGATGTTTGGTTCATTTCACACCTTTTCCTTTAGTTTCCACTCTTGTATATTTTGTGCTTTGCTAAGTTCTCAAAATTCACTTTAGACAGCACTTGGTGACATCATATTGCCTTTTTGATGGTGCTTTGCTGAAATGTGAGGCGTACAAGTAACTGCAGTAACCAGTTAGCTCATTCTGCCCCTTTTTTTGGCCCCCCCCTTTTTGAAACATTAGTGGAATTTCATTTAACTGGTATAGTAAGGAGCATTCCTATACGCATTTCTGTTGCTGGTAGAAAATTCCCAGTGCCTGTTTTAAAGCACTCAGTGAGCATTTGATGAGTTATGAGTTATCTTTTGAAGCCAGGGAGGGTTCAGGCAATGGTCTGCAAAATTATTGAAGAGGTCCAGGAATCATTTTTGCCACAGTAGAATAAATGAAGAATCATGCATGCATATATTAGGTTGTCTTAAATCAAACCCCCGCTGAAGCAGTGGTGACACATATAGTTCATGAAAGACTTAATACACTCCTCCTAATCGGATGAATTGTCTTGTTGTGCAAAAACTGTTATTACACTGTGTGTGAAACCAACCATGCTGCAGGGGGAAAAATTAAATCGCCTGACTGAGAGGTCACTTGTGAATAGTAACAAAAGATCTATTACCATTATTAGAGACTCCAGAGGACATTCACCCTTTTATGGTCTTTCAACTGCTGGAATGAAATATTTTAGTGGTAAATGACACCCTTCTGGGAAATCCTCCTGAAGATTCATTCTCTGATGTTTCTAGGTTAAAAAAAAGGGGGTGGGTGGTAGGGGGAGATCACATTGTTCCTTTCAGATCACTTCAGAAATTTACCTCATTTGATTTGGTGTGATGACAGTTACCTTTAAATGTTCCTCATTACACCAGTCTTAATCTGTGTCTATTAGTACCACACTTTGTCTTTTGTAACATCTCATGGACACTTTGTAATCTATGCAGTGGGGAAATTAATGATAGCATGATTGCTCAGGGACCAGAGGGGGGTTGTGTCCAGATCTGGATTAAGCATTTTGAGACATGTGAAATGAAAAGTCTATCTGCTTATTTTGTTTATTTTCTTCTAATGGTCTTGAGTGCCTATAAGGAAGATTATCTGAGTATATGTTTTAGTTCTGTGTGGCAGCCTTGCTGAGCAGTAAATATTTTAAGAAATAATTTCAGGAGTGAATGAATAGCTATTGATCTAAGGTGAAGCTTTATAACCCAGCTATTAAATTGGAAACAAGGGTTCCTTTCCAATGGATTACTTTCATTATAAAATGTCAATCCATTTGGTTATAGTTTAGTGCCACTTTGCAATTTTCTGCCTCTTTCCTTTTGTTGTATAAGTTTGATTTAGTTTTTGTGGGGATAAAGTAGGAGTAGGAATATTTACTCTAGTTTTGCATTTAATTAGGTAAAATTTTGTTTAGTCCTGAAGTAAAGTAAATGATTTTTTCCTCTTCTTATTTGATTACAACATTTTTTTCCTTTATCTTTCATCTAAACCTTCCTTACTTTATCGCCCCAAAGACATGGGACTGTTAGAGTGATGTGATGTGGATAGGTAAATAAATTCTGTTGGATTTCTCAGTGCCTCCTTTTGTTACAGGTGTTTTTGTGGGTTCATTAAAAAATATCTATTCAGGTCGGGGTTGGAGGAAGAAGGAATAGAGGAAAAGGAACATGTTGTTAGTAGGAATAATGCATAGGTATTTGAGCATCACCTGGAAAATAAAAATAATTTTGCAAAATGGGAGATAGAAACCCTTTGTCAGGTTGCTAATGAGAGGCTTGACCTAGCTGCTGCAGTAGCAGCATCTTTGGGGATGATGAGAGATGCAAAATGCACTGTTGCTAGGCAACACTCTTGGCTGCCTTTGGAGCAGGTTCATATGTGCTAAGAGCTAATGAATCCTCATGTCTGCTCTTTGAAACTGTTCAAAAGCCAATGAAGACATACCCAGACATTTAGCACTTACAAGTACCTGAATCATTCTTGCCATATCATTTACCCATTAAAAATTAAGTTGGTTATTTAGTGTATACTGAATATGGCTTTATATTTTCAAGGTGGACCAAGGTTTGAGCGCTAATAAATATTTTTTCAAAAAGGAACACAATAAAGAAGATGAGTTAGTCCTATTGATACTAGTTAAATTATTCTATATGAAGGCTTATTTTAAACCTATTTTTTTAATTTTTTTTTTTTTTTTTTAAATTGGTAAGCTGTTGGAGCCTGCCTCTTCAGGCCTTCTAGAAATTTTTTTATTATACCATTTAAATACTTTCTTCAAATCAAAGCCCTTAGTTCTGAAGATATAGGACGCTGGAACCTAGAAGTAATTTGTAGGAGACCTGACTAACTACTCCTTCCCCTCCAAAAAAAAAAAAAAAACTTAGATAGTAATCATAAGACAAGCCACAAAATACAAATAAAAGCCAGATATAAAGCATCCTGTAAGATCTCACCTAACCTCTGGTAATATCTATCTGTCAGGGGTGTGGTGAGGATTAAAATATCCTGCATTGTTAAGTCCCATACAAATACAGATTTTCAAAGGGAATTTCAAGGGTTTTTCCAAATTCAGCAGAAATTTTGTTACTGGATTATTAGCTATTTTAGTAGTCAAAGTTACTAGTATTTTAATAAAGTGAAGGGTGATTGTAGTGGGCTTTATTTGTAGCAGTATTTAACCACCTACACCTGTTTATATTTTGGTTGCATTGACCTGTGATTTCTCTAGTTGCTGCTGTTGTTGTTAGGGGCCATCATGTCAGTTCCAAATTAATGATCCTATATACAGAGTCTTCCTCTGTTTTGCTAACCCTCTACTGTAACAGGCATGATGTCCTTCTCCAGGGACTGGTCCCTTCTGATAACATGTCCAAAGTATGTGAGATGAAGTCTCACCATCCTTGCTTCTAAAGAGCATTCTACCTATACTTCATCTAACGTGGATTTATTTGTTCTTTCTGGCAATTTATAGTACGTTCAGTATTCTTCACCAACATTTTATTTCAAATGCATCATTATAAACAGAGAAAAGTGTCGATGTTGTCAAGGATTTCATTTGATTTGGATCCACAATCAATGCCCATGGAAGCATCAGGCAAGACATACTGCATTGGGCAAATCTGCTGCAAAAGACCTTTTAAAGAGTTAAAAAACAAAAGTATCACTTTTGAGGACTAAGGTGTGTCTGATCCACGCTAAAGTGTTTTCAATTGCCTTAAATGCATGTAGGAGCTCTGATGGCATAGTGCCAAAGGCATTTGACTGCAAACCCACCAGCCACTCCTCAGAAGGAAGGTTGGGCAATCTACTTCAGTAGTGATACCGCCTCAGAAACCCAAGGAGAGGTCGCTGAGTCAGATCCGACTTGATGGCAGTGTGTTGTGCTGCGTTGCGTTGCATATGCATGTGAAAGTTGGACAGCGAATAAGAAAGAACAAAGAAAAATTGATGCATTTGAAATAAAATGTTGCAGGTTGTTAATGAGTCTTCTTCCAATCCTGATTCCACAATCTTCTTCATATACGCCAGCTTCTGAGATTATTTGCTCAGCATCCAGATTAAATAAGTAAAGTGAAAGGATATAACACCAATACATACCCTTCCTGATTTCAAACCATGCACTAGCCCTTAGTTTGGTTTGAATGACAGCCTCTTGGTCTATGTACAGTTTCCTCAAGAGCACATTTAAGAGTTCTGGAATTGCTATTCTTTGCAGTGTTATCCATGTCTTATGATCTACACAGTCAAATGCCTTTGCATAGTCAATAAAACACAGGTAAACATCTTTCTGGTATTCTTTGTTTTCAGTCAAGATCCATGGGACTTATGGATATTGGCAGTAATATCCCTCCTTCCATGTCCACCTCTGAATCTGGCTTGAATTTCTGGTAGTTTCATCAATGTGCTACTGCAACCATTTTTCAATCCCTTCAGAAAATTTTACTTGTGTGTGATATTAATGAAATGATTCGATTATTTCCACATTCAGGTGGATCACCTTCTTTGGAATGGGCACAAATATGTATCTCTTCCAGTCAGTTGGCAAGTAGCTAACTTCCAAATTTTTTGTCTTAGACAAGTAAGCCTTCTAGCATTCCATTTGTTTGTTGAAACATTTCAATTGATACTCCATCAGTTCCTGGGGCTTTGCTTTTCACCAGTGTCTTCAGTGCATCTTGAACTTCTTCCTTCAGTACCATCAGTTCTAGATGATATGCTACCTTCTGAAATAGTTGAATGTCTACCAGTTCTTTTTGGTACAGTGACTCTGTATATTCCTTCCATCTTCTTTTGATGCTTCCTGTGTTGTTCAATATTTTGCCCTTACAATCTTTCAATATTGCGAGTTGAGGCTTTTGTCCAAAAGACTTAATATCTCATAATCTAGTATACTATCTACTGCATAAGGCACTCAGTAAGTGTTTACTATTCAAAGAAAGTTTTAAACCTACCTTCATAGATCATCTAAATTGAATTGTTTCATTTCTTATAATACTGCAAAACACTTTAGAGATTCTGTTATACCTCTCTTTGTGTCTATATTTTCTCATCACTAAAATGAAAATATTAATAGATAATAATAATAGTAACTCACCTCATTAAATTCATGATGTGAGTAAAATGAGATAATCCAGAGTACAGTACCTGGTCTATAATAAGTGTTCAATTTTTCTCAGTTTTTACAACCAATTATTTTGGTTTTTACAGTTCTTTTTATTCTTTTTACCTTAAATAATGATGATGTTCATGCTTTTGATGTTTTTATAACCTCTGCCCAATAGGTAAAATTTTCTGTTTTTAAGTTAATTTGCTTAGAGTATTATCTTTGTTTTTTTTTTTCCACAACAAATAGTAGTCTTTTAATATTTATTTTTAGAATTGAATAGTTGCTTCATTGAAAAAACAAAGTACTATGGGATCCATTTTTCTCAGTTTGAGCAGACAAGGAAGTTAGTAATAATTTATTCATCCTAAAAGAATTTGCTTTCTGTTGGGGATTACAATATATAAGATGTGAATAAGATGTCATCCTATCTTTTGGCATGATAAAGGGGACGAGTTTATGGACTTTGGTATTAGATTGCTTGAGTCTGGTCTGTACTTGACCTTGTACTAGCTGTGTTACCTTGGGCAAATTATTTGACCTTTCTGAGGCTTAGTTTCATCATTTGAAGTATATTGATATCATGATTTCCTAGAAAGTGCTTAGAAGAGTATTTATAGTAAGCATTGAGTAGGGAGCTGTGGTGGCATAGTGCCTAAGGCATTTGACTGCTAACCAGAAGGTTGACGGTTCAAATGCACCAGCTACTCCACGGAAGGAAGACTGGGACAATCTACTTCCGTAAAGATTTACTGCTTTGGAAACCCATAGGGGGTCACTATGAGTTGGAATCAACTCAATAGCAGTGAATTTAGTTTTTATTGTAAGAGTCACTGTATATTTAAATGCTCAACCTGAAGTGGAATAAGGCTAAAGTGATACATCACCATGGAAAGAAAATTGCCCGGTAGGCAATTATTCTAGATACATTTCTACCTTTGACCTTATTTGACCAAGGCTAATATTTAAGACCCTAGAAAATTCATTTAATTATGTTATGATGTAAATATAATTTAAACCTCAAAAGAATAAAGTTATACAATGTTTACCTTTCTTTTGATGTTGCTGCATGCCTGCAGATTCATTAGGAGTGGAGGAAATCATTAGGTTTTTAACACTTTCATAATAGACTGCTTTCCAATGTTTTACTTAAAAAAATAAGCAGATACCATAAGTAGAAATACCAACTTATTGAGAAAGGTGGAATTAACTAATGTTCCAAAGCATAAGAGTAATTATGTCCTTTTTTGTAGACTAAATAATTTTGAGAAATGTCTTAATGTTAAAATATGAAAGAATGCATTTATGCTACTGTTTCTATGTACCATTTAAGCAGGTTAGGTCTTTGTTATATAAAAATTCAAATTTTATCTTTTTACTTGTAACTTAACACATACTATTATTTTTCCTCTGACTTTTAAATGGCAAACACACTTCTGTATATAAAATTTAGTTCCATTTTTTTCACAGAACAAAGTCTTATGCATAGATGGTTCAGTATTTTATCTAAGGATATGAATAAACTAAGAACCAAAAAAGCACATCTTATAGTTCAGATGTAGTTTTAGGAAACATGGTTTTAAAAGGTTAAAGCCAGATATTGCTTTGGATTTTTGCTCCTCATCCATTAGGGGATCATGTCTTAATTTATTTCTTTTCACTATGATCTTTGATTATTATCTACTAAATTTATTTTAGTTATCTCATACTCTTTTTTTTCAAATGAATAGTTATAAACATTAATTATATATTCCCATCTCATATAATTAAGATAAAAAATAACAAAGCCCCCTTTTCTCTCTTAATTTATAAGTAGATAGTACTGTTCGTGATTTTCATTGTAGAACTGTGTGAAAGATTGTGCTGTTTTCTGTGCATCCTCATAAAATGTTGTCAACATGTATGTTTTTCTTGATGTACAGAGTTGAAATTTATATTGTGTTCTTTAGATGCTTGACACCAGGGAAATACTGGTTGTTAGCTCTCTTTCTTGTTTCTCCTTTTTTTTTTTTTTTTGTCCAGTTATGAGGAGAAATCTTAATTGATAGCCCTTTATGCCTGTTATGGATAGCCTGGAGTCTTTGCTTGCTTTTACTTTGCTGAGGTAGGATGGAGGGGTGAACTTACACAGAGACTCTATCGTCATTGTGTCACCAACTGACTTTGTGATTGATCCCTTTGGGCTTCAGTTTCATCGTCTGTAAAATGAAGTTGTTTGACGAAAAGAACTCAACAAGGCCTGTTCTGACTCTGAAAAACCAATCTCTTGCTTCTAAATCAATTTATTTGTTAAGGACTTGAACTTTGAAGGAGAGAAGGGGACACATTGACTATCTTAAGTTTTATGAAACCAGAAGGTCTTATGCCAGTGAATTGTAGGACATCCGTCCCCTTGTTTTAATTTAAGATCTGAGCAGTAATTTTCTTTGCAACCTGAGCACCTTCTGGAGAGTAGAAGGTTAAAGAACAGGGGAATCAAGAGCTAGTGATGAAATCTCATATAGATATCCACAGAAAATATTTTTTACATCAAATTAAGTATGGGCTGGTGATATCCTAATGAACTGTTCTCAATTTTTTCCCCCATTCATTTGAAGATTTAATTAAATTGGGTACAGTAGTCTCAAGAGCTGTATTTAGTCTGAGATTATTTACTGTAAAAAATCCTCACTTTCCTTGATTTGATCTGGTCAGATAAAAATACTACCATTATGAAAATAATAAAATAATGCTATTATGAAAACTCACGTGTAAGTGTGAGGAACTGAGAGACATTGATCCCAACCCTCAGAAACAGGAATCTACTTCTATAGTTTTGCCAAACGAGTTCTTAAGTTTTCACTTAGTTCCTTTGAATTGAATTTTTTAACAACCTCTTAAGATATGATTAAATACCATATTATTCATTCATTTAAAGTGTACAGTTTCTTGATTCTGAATTGGTCAGAGAAAAATAAACACCCCTATGTACTTAAAAAATAAATTATTGTGATGTGGGTGCAAATTCCAAAGCAGATTCATTTTATTCACAACAGTTCATACGCATTTGGTTTCATGGCCCTGTTTACAATCCCCAGCCATAAAAAGCTCTCCTCCCATCTCCTCACTGTGACTACCCACTCACCGTGCCCTTCTTAGCTCTGTATCCCTGTCTGTACAGCTTTCCCTCTGTGGGAATGATACCTCATAGCTGATAGATCTAGGGGGTACATCTTCTTAGGGTAGGTGGGTCCATCTCCCTGGGGTAGGTGTTCTGTTTATAGCTCTTTCTACTGCTAGACTAAGAACTGATCCATGGAAATGAGTCCATTTCCATACCCGAAGGATAACCCAGGGCCATAGAGTTGGGAGTTCAACCAGTCTCTATCTGACCAGCGATTCTGGGCATTTTTGTGTTTTTGATTATTGTTCCACATTTTTGCCCTCTCTGTATCCAGGATATCCAATTTCGATCCCTTTCTGAATGGTTGGCATTGTTAGCTGGGCACCATCTAGTTCTTCTGGTCTCAGATTCATGAAGGCTGAGGTTCCCGTGGGCCGTCATATCCTTGGACTTTTCATTGCCCACCTGTATACCTTCTTTACTGTGGTGTCTGATCATGTCCTTTACCCATTTTTGAGTTGTATCTTTTGTCCTTTTGGTGTTGAGGTGTTGAAGTTTTCTATAAATTTTAGAGATACGTCTCTTGTCATAGCTAAATCATTTTTTCCCAATCTCTAGGATCTCTTTTTACCCTTTTGGAGAAGTCTTTTAATGCATATAGAAATTTATTTTTAAAAGGTCCCAGGCATCTAGTTTCTCTTCTGCTACTTGTGCATTTTGATTAGGCTTGATAGTCTGTTTATGCCACAAATTAGGCCCCTAGGTTTCCCCATATTTTATCTTTGATGAACTTTATGGTTTTGTGTTTTAAGTCTTTGATCGATCTTGACTTAATTTTTGTGTATGGTGTGAAGTATGGATCTTGTTTCATTTTTCTGAAAGTGGATATCCAATTTTGCCAGCACCATTTGTTAAAAGAGGAGCTCTGGTAGCATAGTGCCTAAGGCACTTGACTGCTAACCAGAAGACTGGCGGTTCAAACCCACCAGCCACTCCTCAGAAGGAAGGTTGGGCAATCCTACTTCCGTAGTGGTACTGCCTCAGAAACCCAAGGAGGGGTCGCTATGAGTCGGGGCCGACTCGACGGCAAAACAACAACAACAACAACAACATTTGTTAAAGAGGCTATCTCTTCTCCATTTAGTGGGTTTTGGCCATTTGTCAAAGATCAGCTCTCCATAGATGGATGAGTCTGTTTCTGGGTTCTCAATGTTGTTCCACTGGTGTATTTATGTCATTGTACCAATAACATGCTGTTATGACTACTGAGAGACTATGAGAGACTTCCTCCTTTGTTTTTCTTCTTCAGCAGTGCTTTGCTTATCCAAGGTCTCTTTCCTTTCCATATGCAGTTAGTCATTGGTTTTTCCATGTCCTTAAAGAATGCTGATGGAATCTGAATCAGAATTGCATTGAATGTATAGATTGTTTTGTGTAGTATTAACATTTTTACAATATTCAGTCTTCCTATCTATGAACATGGCATGTTCTTCCTTTTATGTAGGTCTTTTGTATTTTCTTTATTTAGGTCTTTTGTGTCCTTGGTAAGATTTATTCCTAAATATTTTGCCTTTTTGGTAGCTATTGTAAATGATACTGATTTCCTTATTTCCTTTTCAGAGATCTCTTTGTTGATTAGAGGAATCCAACTGATTTTTATATGTTGATCTTGTATCCTGCCACTTTCCTGACCCTTTGTATTAGTTCCAGTAATTTTCTTACTGAGTCTCTTGAGTTTTTTATATATAGGATCATGTTATCTGTAAATTAAGATAGTTTTACTTCCTCTTTGCCAATGTGGATGCCTTTATTTTTCTTTCTTGCCTTCTTGCCTTGGCTAGGACTTCCAATACAATGTTAAATAAAAGTGGTGATAGAGGGTGTCCTTGTTTGGTTGCCATTTGTAAGGAGAATGCTTTGAGTCTTTCTCCATTAACAATAATGTTGGCTGTTGGTTTTGCATATATGCCCTTCATTATGTTGAGGATTTTCCCTTCTATTCCTATTTTGCTGAGAGTTTTGAACAGGAATGGGTGTTGAATTTTATCAAATGCTGTTTCTGCATCAATTTATGTGCTCATATGTTTCTTTCCTTTTATTTAAGTAATGGATTACTTTGATTGTTTTTCTGATGTTGAACCATCCTTTCATATCTGGTATGAATCACACTTGGTAATGGTCTATTATTTTTTTGATATGTTGTTGGATTCTTTTGGCTAGGATTTTGTTGAAGATTTTTGCATTCATATTCATGAAGGATATTGGTCTGTAGTTTTCTTTTTGAGTGGTATCTTTACCTGGTTTTGGTATCAGTTTATGCTTACTTCATAGAATGAATTTGGGAGTATTCCATCCTTTTCTAGTTCTGTCATAGTTTTAATAGTGTAGGTGTCAGCTCTTCTGTGAATATTTGATAGAATTCTCCAGTGAAGTCGTCTGGGCCAGGACTTTATTTTTGTGGAGAGCATTTTTATGACCTGCTCAATTTCTTCTTTGGTTATATGTCTGTTCCAGTATTCTATCTCAGACTAGCTTAGTTTAGGTAGCTCTTATGTTTCTAGAAGTTTGTCCATCTCTTCTAGGCTTTAGAATTTGTTGGAGAATATAGTTATTCATAATATTGTTATTATCTTTTTTATTTCAGTTGGTTCTGTTGTGATGTTACCCATTTCATTGTTATTCATGTTATTTGGATCTTCTCATTCTTTCCCTTTGTTAAATTTGCCAGGAGTTTGTCAATTTTGTTAATCTTTTTGAAGAACCAGGTTCTTGTCTTGCTGATTTTCTCTATTGTTTTGTTTTCTACTTCATTTATTTCTACTCCGATCTTTATTATTTCCTTTTTTCTGGATACTTTAGGTTTCTCTTGTTGCTCTTATTCTAATTGTTGATGTTACTGAGTTGAAGTGTTGATTCTGATTCTTTCTTCTTTTTTGATGTGTGCTTTTATTGCTATAAATTGACCTCTGAGTACTGCTTTTACTGTGTCCCAAAGGTGTTTGGTAAGTTGTATTTTCATTCTCATTCGTTTCAAGAATTTTTTTAAATTTTATTTTAAACTTAATTTCTTCTATTACTCAGTAGTTTTTGAGGTTTCTCTTGTTGCTCTTATTCTAATTGTTGATGTTATTGTCTATGTATTTAATTTTTTCCTTGGTCTTCATATTATTGATTTCTAATTTTGTAGAATTGTGATCTGAGAAGATGCTTTGTAGTACTTCACTGTTTTTCAATTTATTGAGGCTTGTTTTGTGGCTTAACATATGGTCTATACTGGAGAATGATCCATGTATACTGGAGAAGAATGTGTATTGTACTTTTGTTGAGTGGAGTGCTCTGTATATGTATGAGTTCAAGTTGGTTGATTGTGTTGTTGAGATCTTCCTTTGTTGAGTTTTTTCTAGTTGTTCTGTCTTTTCTTGAAAGTGGTGTGTTAAAATCTCCTACTACTATTGTAGAATTGTCTATTTTTCTTTTCAGTTCAGTTAATGTTTGCTTTATGTATTTTGGAGCTCTTTCATTTGGTGTGTACATATTTATTATGGTAATGTCTTCTTGGTCAGTTGACCCTTTTAATATCATATAGTGCCTTCTTTGTCCTTTATGCTGTTTTTCACATTGAAGTCTCTTTTATCAGAAATTAATAGTGCCACTCCTCTTTTTTGGTTGCCAACAGCTTAATATGTTTTTTTCATCCCTTAACTTTTCATTTATTTTTGTCTTTGTGTCTAAAGTGGGTCTCTTGTCGGCAACATATTGATGGGTATTCTTTCTGTATACCATATGCCACTCTCTTTCTCTTGACCGGTGCTTTGACTCCATTCACATTCAGTGTGATTGATAGGTATGAATTTATTGCTGCCATTCTGTTGTGTTTTTTATTTTGTTGTTGGTGATTTATTTGTTCCAAATATTTTCTGTATTGAGTTCATTTTGTTATCAAGTGTTTTTTCTCTTTTCTTCATTATTGTTGATTTTTTGTTTACTAAGTGTTTGTGATTTTCTTCTTTCTTAGTTCGGTTGTTGTTGTTGTTATGTGCCGTCGAGTCGGCTCCGACTCATAGCGACTCCTCCTTGGGTTTCCGAGGCAGTATCACTACGGAAGTAGGATTGCCCAACCTTCCTTCCGAGGAGTGGCTGGTGGGTTTGAACTGCCAGCCGTCTGGTTAGCAGGCAAGTGTCTGGTTTAGGATTGTTAATTTTCTTTGTGGTTACCTTGAAGTAAATTCTTCTCTCCCTAGGTTTGGAACAGTCTGTTTTTTAAAAACATTGTCCTGGCTTCCTCTCCATTTGGAAGTTTTATAATTACAACATTCTCTCTATTTGCTTTGTTGTTGGTGTCATTTACATATCAACTCCCCTTTTCCTGTATTTGGGAGCTCTGGGGGTGTAGTGCCTAAGAGGCATTTGACTGCTAACCAGAAGACTGGTCATTCAAACCCACCAGTCACTCCTTGGAAGGAAGATTAGGCAATCTACTTCTGTAGTGATACTGCTTTTGAAACCCAAGGATGGGTCACTGTGAGTCGTATCTGACTTAATGGCAGTGAGTTTGTTTGGTTTTTTTTTTTTTTTGGTGGTGTAGTGGATAAGGCATTTGGCTGCTAACCAGAAGGTCCATTGTTCAAACCCACCAGCTGCTCTATGGAAGGAAGATCGGGCTATCTACTTCCATAAAGATTTATTGCCTTGGAAACCCAGTGGGGGCCTCTGTGAGTCAGAATTGACTTGATAGCAGTAAGTTTTCTTGGTTTTACTTACATTTTTTTGTGAGCTTATTTTAAGAATCTTGCTCTGGGTTGGTTTCTAGGTGGTGATGTCAAATGTCTTGATTTTAATTTGTTTTTCACTGTTGCAGGTTTTCTGTTGGGACTCTCTTTAACTTTTCTGGTTTTTACAAATTCCCTTAATTCCTGTTTATCTGGGAATGTCTTAATTTCACCCTCATATCTGAGGGACAATTTGGGTGCATATATAATTTTTGGTAGGCAATTCTTTTCCTTCAAAGTTTTGCATATGGCATCCATTAGCCTTCTTGCCTGCGTGGTTTATTCTGAGAAATCAGAGCTTAGTCATACTGGTTGCCAATTTGTGGATAACATTTAATTTTTCCTGACCTGCTCTCAAGAGTCTTTCTTTGTCTTTGGTTTTAAGTTTGATTAAGATATGTCTTGTTGACTTTCTCCTGGAGTCTATCCCTTACGGAGTTTGTTAAACTTCTTGGATGGATATCCTTTCTTCTCTCATGATATGGGGAAATTTTTCTGTTAGCAAGTCTTCAATGATTTTTTTTTTTTTTTTTTTTCCTCCTCTTGTTCTGGAGTTCCAATTAGTCATATGTTATTTCTTTTCATGACATTCCATATAACTCTTCAGTTTTGTTAATTTCTCTTAAATCTTTGCTCTGATTTTTCCTCATACAAGCTGACCTCAAGGAATTTGTCTTCTAGCTTGGAAATGGCATTCTTCAGCCATTTTGAATCTACTCGGTTGTCCTTCCAATGTGTTACCTCTCTCCATAATTTTAGTGTTCATCTTCTGGATTTCTACTTGTTGCTTTTGTATGATTTCTAATTGTGTATTTATTTTGTCATTTTGCTCTTCAATGATTTACCTGAATTCTTCAAGAGTATTCTTTGTATTTGCATTGCTTCTGTTTGTGGTTTCCTTGTGCCCTTGGAGGGTCCTATGTATATCTTTTGAATTCCTTATCAGATAGCTCTATTACTTGTTCTTCCTCAGGGAGATTTCCTAATTCTTTAGTTTGGATGCTTGTTTCTACTATCTTGTCCTGTTTTTTTTTTTTTTTTT
>NW_006921932.1:2705762-2724329 GCF_000298275.1 Orycteropus afer afer
AATCTACTTCCATAGTGATACTGCCTCGGAAACCCAAGGAGGGGTCACTATGAGTCGGGTCCGACTTGACGGCACATAACAACAACAACAACAACCAATGAATGATGCAGGGAAAAAAAATAAGAGAGAAAAAAAGAAAGCCACGGAGGAGAGATGAAAAGATAGGATGAAAATAGATGATAAGAAATAGAGAAAAAGAAAAAAATACAACAAAAAGAGAGAAAAAAAAATGGGTGGGTGATGGAATGAAGATTTAGTAAAAGTAAAAGAAGACGAGGAGGTAAAGGGGTAAATGATCAGATAGAAAGGGAGAAGAATTGGGTAAGAGAAAAGTAGAAAAATGAAATGAGGATAAGGTAATTAAGGAGGAGTTTTTCTAACTATTTTTAGCCAGCGCCTCTGGGATCTGGCTGTTGTGGTAGAATCTGCTCATTCACTGAGTTCCTTCATTGGATAAAGGACATTGGTGCAAGAAGTGACCTCCAGGGGAGAAGGCCAATGCTTGTTTTTCATGCTTAGTGTGAGATAGTTCAGCCATTGATGCAGGTGTGGGGAAATAGCCCCTGTGTCTGTTAGGAGAGGTTTGGTGTGATAGTTCAGTTTGTGTGTCAACTTGGCTGGGCCTGGTTTAGTGGCTGGGCAGCTGGTGGTAGTTATTCCCCATGATGAGACTGGCAATCACCTCCACAGTGGGATCTACCACAACCAGCTGAGTAGCTGCCTTTGGGATGTGGTCTGCTTCCTGTATATAAGGAGAAACCTTGGGAATGGTCTCTAGCCTAAGGCACGCTCGGACCCTGCATGTAGCAGTGTCATTGCTCAGCAGCCTGCTATGCTCTGCCAACCTTGAGACTTATAATGGACTTAAGTTAATGGCCTGTCATGTGGTTTGGTAACATCAGGACTGTGCCTTTTTACTTGTCAACCTTGGGGCTTCTGAGCCTCAGCAGCTAGAAGCTGTCTGAGGAAAGAAATTCCTCTGGCTCCAATGGGCTGGGAGCAGGAGGCAGAACTGGACCCCAAGGTTGAGGGGCTTTCACCTAGCCCCTAGAGCCTGGCACTTTGAACTTGGACTTAACGTCTCCAATTTGTAAGAATAAACTCCTGTTTCTTAAGGCTATCCCATTTGTGGTATATTTCTTATCGAGCGGCACTAGGTAACCAGAACATTTGGTGATGGTGACCTTCATCTGTTAATCAAAGCTCTGTAGTTCAAACCCAGCAGCCTTCTAAAGGAGAAAGGACGGTCCTCCTCCACATGGATCTACATGCCCTGAAATCCTAGGCCTCAGTTCTACTCATTGCTAAAAAGGGTTGCTAAAATTTGGACTTGAGTCCATTGTTGTGGGTTCAATATGGGGTTTTGTTTATTTGGAGAGAGTTTCTCTTCCCTTTTCAGTACTCTCTCTCTGGCAGCTTAAGCTGTGGGGTCGTGATCCATTTCCCAACACGATCTTCTCCCATTTGTGTGGCTTTAGCTCTCTTTGAAATATTCCTGCTTTGTTTCTTCTGTGTTTTTAATGCCTGTGGGTTCCATGAAGTTTTTTTTTTTTTTTCCTTTTCCCTCTTCGACCTCAGTTGTATTTCTAATGACTTCTGTTTGTCTTGGCCAGCTGGCTGTCTTTTTTCTTTTTTTCCTGGTCTCTTTCCCTGTCTTCACTGGATCTAATACTTTATCTTATTTGTTGTTGTTGTTAGGTGCTGTCCGATTGGCTCCAACTCACAGCGACCCTATGTACAACAGAACAAAACACTGCCTGGTCCTGTGCCAGCCTCACATTCCTTGCTATGCCTGAGCCCATGGTTGCGGCCCCTGTGTTAGTCCATCTCATTGAGGGCCTCCCCCTTTTTCACTGACCTTTCTCCAGGGTATGGTTCCCTTCTCCAGGGAATGGTTCCTCTGGCAACATGAACAAAGATGAAGTCTGGCCATTCTTGCTTCCAAGGAGCATTACGGCTGCTCTTCTTCCAGGAGAAATTTGTTTGTTCTTCTGGCAGTCAATGGTACTTGTGTTAGATTGGGTTCTCTAGAGAAACACAAAAACCAGCAAAGCATATATATATAGAGAGAGAGAGAGAGACAGAGAGAGAGACAGAGAGAGAGAAAGAGAAATTTATCTTAGGAAAATGGCTCACAAACGTATAGAAGCCAGCAAGTCCAAAGGCCCTGGAGGAAACGTCAGGCTGGAGGCAGCCTTAGCTTCCACAACCGCAGGGGGCTGAGAAATTCAAGGCTGGCAGGCAGTTCACTGGTTGTTGACTCCAACGAAAGATGAATCCAAGATCTCCAGGCTCAGCGGTGGGCTGCTCACTCATGGAAGGTTGTAGTCAGCACACCAGGGTCCAATCCACCAAAGAATGTCTCTCTTCCCAGGATGTCCCTGGATATCCTGGCAACAGGCCACACCCCTAGGGAACCCCCCTTGGGCAGATTGGCCACTCAGAACACAGTCATCCAATCCCATCATGGGAACAACCACACAGAACTGGGATCCAGCCAAGTTGACACACAACTCTAACTATCACAGTACTTAAGTATCCTTCACCAACACCACAACTCAAAAACATTAATGCTTCTTTGGTCTTCCTTATTCATTGTTTAGCTTTTACATGCATAGGTGATTGAAAATACCACCACTTTGGTTAGGTGCACCTTAGTCTTCAAAGATGTCTTTGCTCTTCAGCACTTTAAAGAGTGTTTTTTTGTAGCAGATTTGCCAAGTGCAGTATATCATCTATTTTCTTCACTGCTGCTTCCATGGATATTGATTGTGGCATTAACTAATATGAAATCTTTGACAACTTCAATCTTTTCTCCATTTATCATGATGCTGCTTATTGGTCCAGTTGTGAGGATTTTCTTTTTCTCTATGTTGAGGTGTAATTCATACTACAGACTGTAGTCTTTAATCTTTATCAATATGTGCTTTAAGTCATTTTCACTTTCAGCAAGCAAGGTTGTATCCTCTGCACACCGCAAGTCTTCTTCCAACCCTGATGCCGCATTCTTCTTCATTATAATCCAGCTTCTTGGATTATTTGCTTAGCATACAGATTGCATAAGTATGGTGAAAGGCTACAACTCTGATGCAAACACTTTCTGATTTCAAACCACACAGTATCCCCTGTTCTGTTTGAATGACAGCCTCCTGGTCTCTGTACAGGTTCATCATGAGCACAGTTAAGTGTTTTGGAATTCCCATTCTTCTCAATGTTATCCATAATTTGTTATGATCCACACATTCAAATGTTTGCATAATCAATAAAACACAAGTAAACATCTTTCTGGTATTCTGTGCTTTCAACCAGGATCGATCTGATATAAGCAATGATACCTTCTCATTAGATCCTCATAACTCCAGGATCATTATTTGTATTTGTTTTAGTAAGTTTCTCAAAATCTCTGTTGAAAGGATATGATGTGTGGTCTGTTACTAGGATGCCATCTTGAGAAAATCCTTACATACATCTTTAGGGCTCAGGAAGATAAAAGAAACTGTACTCTTAGGCATAGCATACTTTTATTTGTCTCCTGACAATATAATTAAAACATTTGTTTGAACATCACATGGCTAAATATACTGCTTTGTAAAATGCCACTAAAGTTACTTATTGCCCTTTTTGGAACTAAGTTACCTGTCAAAGTGTCTTGGTAGAAACCTTTTCCAGAAAGAGAAATTCATTGGGACTTCTGCAAGGCAATCTAAGATAAACTTTTATTTTTAATTAAAATGGGAAATAAGAGGCCAATTCAAAATTTATCTTCCTTCATGTGCTCAAGGTGAACTTGATGAAACTTCTGTTCTAAAAGAACCCCAGCACTTGTTAAAAACATCATATATTCTGGCTGCATGTTGTGAGGCTGCAGTCATTACGTACATGACTGCAAATGGTGCCATGATGTATCATGGTCAGGCTCATTAACGAATTAATGTTTAACTGTCATATTTTGGTGGTAGAGTTGAGAGGATTTTTTTTTCATTCTTAGAATTAAATTAAAGTAGATGTCTTGTAAGCTTGCAAGGAGCAGATATTCTAAGATTAGCACAGATAGAGGAAGTTTAACAAGTAATAGATACCAAATCTTAGATATGTAGTATGTGGAAACTAAAAAATTATGATACCACATTTGGTGCCATCAAATACAATGCCTTTCTTATAGAAGGTTTTCACTAAATTATTTTGAATTGAAATTTTTAACAGCCTTATTGAGATACGATTTATATACCATTCATTTCAGCCATTTAATGTGTACAATCAGTGACTTTTAGTGTATTCACAGAGTTGTATGTGATCATCACTACAATCAATTTTAGAACATTTTTGCTACCTGAAAAACAAAGCCAGTGCTTGTTATCAGTTAGTCATTTCCCAGTTTCTATCAGTCTTCGCAGCTCTGGAGCAACTGAAACATGGATCTAGCACTAGGAAATAGGTATCTACTTTCTATCTCTACAGGTTTTCCTGGTCTGGATTTTATATAAATGGAATTCATATACTGTGTGATCTTTGTGACTGTTCCTTTCACTTAGCATGATGGTTCAACCATGTTATAGCATGTATCAGTACTCCATTCCTTTTATGGCTAAATAATATTCCATTGTGTATTGACGAACATTTGGGTTGTGTCTACTTTTTGGCTATTGTGAATAATACTGTTATGAAAAATCATATACAAGTTTTTGTGTACACATATGTGTTCATTTCTTTTCGGTATATGCCCAGGAGTGGAATTCCTGGGTTATGTAGTATTTCTGTGTTTAAGCATTTGAGGAACTGTCTGACTGTTTTCCAAAGTGGCTGCACCATTTTATATTCCCAACAGCACTGGATAAAGATTTTGATTTTTCTGCACCCTTGCTAGCAGTAGTCATGGTCTTTCTTTTGATTGTAGCCATCCTAATGGATGAAAGAATATCTCATTTTGGCTTTAATTTGCATTTATCTCATAGCTAATGATGTAATATTGAACATCTTTTCATGTGATTTTGTCCATTTGTAAGGAGCCCTGGTGGCTCAGGGTTTAAGGAATTGGTCTACTAGCCAAAAGGTTGGCAATTTGAATCCATCAGCCTCTGTGGGAGAATGATGAGGCAGTCTACCTCCATAAATATTTATAGCCTGGGAAACCTCTTGGGGCAGTTCTGCTCTATCCTGTAAGGTCCCTATGAGTTGGAATTGACTTACTGGTAGTGGGTTTGTTTTTTTTGGTTTGGGTTGTCCATGTGTTATCTTCTTTGGTGAAATGTCTGTTCAGAGCCTCTATGTATTTTTTAATTGCATTGTCTTTTTTTAAAAATATTATTATTGAATTTTAAAGAGTTCTTTATATTCTGGATACAAATACCTTATCAGATATATGACTGGAAATATTTTCTCCTATTCTGTGGGCTATCTTTTCATGTTTTTTATGGTATCCATTGAAGTTTGAAACTTTTAAATTTTGATGAAATCTAATTTATCTATTTTTTTCTTCTGTCATTTGTGCATTAGGTGTGATATCTAAGAGTCCATTTTCAAAAACAAAGCCTTGATATTTAACCCCTATATTTGCTTCTAAGAGTTTCATAGTTTAGTTTTCATATTTAGGCCTAAGATCTATTTTGAGTTAATTTTTTTGTCTACTGTGAGGAAGGGTTCCAACTTCATTCTTTTCATGAATTTATCCCAGTAGCATTTGTTGAAAAGTTTATTCTTTCCCCATTAAATTTTCTTGGGATCCTTATTGAAAATCAGTTGACATTAATTGTAAAGGTTTATTTCTGGACACTCAATTCTATTCCATTGACCCTGTCCTCATGCCAGTACTACACTCTCTTGTTTGTTCTAGCTTTGTAGTAAATTTTGAATTGGGAAATATATAATATTATATATTTCCCAATTCAAATATTATATATTTCCTATAATTTTGTTCTTTTTTAATATTATTTCAATTATTCAGAGTTCTGTATGAATTTTAGTATTAGTTGTCAATTTCTGCAAAGAAGCCAGATAGATTTTGGTAGTGATTATGTTGAATCTGTAAATCAGTTTGGAGAATATTATCATCAAAATGATATTAGATTTTTTAATCTCTAAATTACCCTTCTCATTTTATTTTGGTATGCATAATGATTGAGTTGGGGACATGGAGGGAAATTTTTGTTGATCTCTTTTATAATAGACTAATTTTAGTTATTAAATGTTTGAATCACATAATTGAATTTTTCACTATGTGGAGTTACATTACTGTTTACATATTTTTAGTGTTGGCTGTCCATTAGAATTGTAATCTTTTTTGGGGAGGGGCAGAATATATCTTAACTACTTTTGTATTTCTCTGAGTTTATTTCAGAGTTGTTTGCAAAAAACACATTTTTTTTGCAAGCTAATTATAAAAGCCATAGAATATGAACAGTACTATGAAACTACTGCAGTCTTCTTATTCATGAACTTTGACATCCTCTAAGTGTTCTAATTCATACATACTTGTACTATTCCTTTGAAGAAAAGAGAAATATAGGTTGCTTATACATTGCTTTCTCTTAGATCAGTGTATAATTTGCTCTTTAAATTCATTTTAGGTTCCAAATCTGATTCCAGTTTTGATGTTCAAATTAGGAAGACCATTGGAACCTGTATTATACAATGATATCTTGTATACTTTACCCACTCTTGGTGTTCACAAGGTTAGTATACTAACCAGTTTGTTGTTGTTGTTGTTATGTGCCGTTGAGTCAGCCCTGACTCATAGTGACCCCTCCTTGGGTTTCGGAGGCAGTATCACTACGGAAGTAGGATTGCCCAACCTTCCTTCCGAGGAGTGGCTGGCAGTTCAAACCCAAGTGCCTTAGCCACTATGCTACCAGAGCTCCCACTAACCAGTTTACCTGAGGGTAAAAGAAAATATGACATGAATAATACACTGAATTCTTCTTGGTGCTTAATGACATTTGAAGCCTTTAATTTTCCTTCTTGGGTCACATTTAATAGGCAATAATGTGTAAAGGCAAAAGTGCTTGTTACATTATATATTTAAGAATTAATTCTTTTAAATAACATAGTATCCAAGTTTTCCCTTTGGTTTTTATCTCAGGCCCTTATGTGCCCAGGATTGCTAGCTAGCTTCTCCTAAAGCTGTTCTCCACTGCAAAGATAAGAAGCAGTAAGCTTCGGTTTCAGTCTTTATTTATAATAGAGGTTTTTAAAATTCTCTTGGTAACCTTAGGATTTTCTGCATTTACATTTTTTGAAATGAAAGTTCTTTTAATATTTTTAGGTGTGCATAGGACAAATTCTACGAGTAATCCAACTGCTTGGAACCACCCCACCACTAAGAGCTGTCACTTTGCGTTTGTTGACATCTTTATGGGAAAAGCAGGTAAGCTCAAATATGTTCTTTTGTGAGTATTAAACATGATGCTTTCACTAGGAAAAATAATTTTGTCATGTGTGAAAGTGCTTTGATATATTGATATTAGTAAGTCACTGGCATCAGTGATTGCACTGGGAGATTTTGATTTATTTGTGATACTTCTGAGTTATAATGCAGACAGTTGTGACTGACTCTCAGAGAAAGTGAGAACATAAAAAATCTGATTTCCTTACTTGTGAGATTTACCCAGTTTCTCCTTGTTTTATGAAATGAACGGTGCATATGTAATCCCCAGCAATCATAACATCATTCTTCTTTGCTGATTAGAAGAAACCCATTTAATTTGCAATGCAAATGTAGGATTTGGAGGTGAAAATGCTACATAAAAGTAGATAATAATTATTCAACTAAAGTTGAGAAGTTACATTTTTTGTGAAATTACCTTCTTAGGATCGTGTCTATCCTGAACTGCAGAGGTTCATGTCCATGTCTGATGTGCCTTCTCTTTCTGTGGGCAAAGAGGTCCAGTGGGAGAAATTGATTGCGAAAGCAGCATCGATCAGAGATATATGTAAACAAAGGTAAGATGCACTTCACTTTTGGGAATGTATATTGTTGTTGTTGTTATGTGCCGTCGAGTCAGCCCTGACTCATAGTGACCCCTCCTTGGGTTTCCGAGGCAGTATCACTACGGAAGTAGGATTGCCCAACCTTCCTTCTGAGGAGTGGCTAGTGGGTTTGAATCGCCAGCCTTCTGGTTAGCAGTCAAGTGCCTTAGCCACTACGCTACCAGAGCTCCTTGGGAATGTATATTGTGTTATATTATTTTATTGCCAGCAAGAAGCTAGGAAAGATAGTCTTAAGGAATGGTTACTGTTATTTGGTTGATGATTGAGATATGGTGGATATAGACTGGCATAAAATATTTGAGTGAGAATGAACTATTTTTCATCTCAAGTTTTCAAATTGTCACAGTTCATAATATTGAATGATAACTCTGAGAAGCAAATGTGTCTCCTGTTTTACATTTATTCTTGTATCTTGTCTTGTAGAATGTTTATATCTTCTTCTGAGTAATACTTTAGTATTATAATAAACCATTATATTATATTTTCTATTTTTCTGCATATAAATCCCTGAAACCTAAGAATTAGACTGTCTATCAACTGGTCTTTTTTATATTTATCATATGTTATGCCTGATTCTTATAAAGGTTTTAATGGGGAGTGCCTCATTACATGAAAATATTAGGACTTATAACAATGAAAGAAATGATCTTAAATTTTTACATAAGCTTTTAGGAAGATGTGAAAACATTAGAGAGGTGTGTCTTCTATTAGATTAATAACTGGGCAGGAGGTGATAAGACTGAAATAACATTTATCAAAGCTCTACCTTGCTAGATTTCTTTTGGGGGGGGCATGGGGTAAAGTAAAATGTTTAAAGGAGGAAATAGATTTCCGGTGTTTGAAGTAATTTGTAATTTTACAGTTTCATGTGTTGATCAGGCCACTGTATTGATGTCCTGGGGACATCATTCTCACTTTTGTCCTGATGTTATGCAATGGATTGGCCCAAGTATTGATAACATTCCTTTCTCAAGTAAAATCTTGGATCAGAGTCCACAAGAGTGTTAGCAGTTCTGTCTCTTTTCTAAGCTTTAGCCTTTAGCAACACAAAACTAACCTCAGTTCAAAAATTATACAAAGTCGCCCAAGACTTGAGAGTTTAGATTTTCCTGTTGTGGTCTTCATGGAAAAAATTTTAGAGATGAAAGTGTAATTAGTTGATATTCTTATTTTGCATATTTAAAACTGAGCCGTTGTTGTTGTTGTTATGTGCTGTTGAGTCAGACCCGACTCATAGCAACCCCTCCTTGGGTTTCTGAGGCAGTATCACTACGGAAGTAGATTGTCCCATCTTCCTTCCGAGGAGTGGCTGGTGAGTTTGAACTGCCAGCCTTCTGATTAGCAGTCAAGTGCCTTAGGCAGGTTAAATATCAGACCAGAGCAGAGTACTGGCCTATCAATAATTTATTCAGTGTTCTTTTAGTTGCTGCCTCAAGAGCGATTGAATTTTTTTGATTTCAGAAAAATGATTTCTGTTTGTGGAACAGTAAAACAATAGGGTTGGGGAATTTTGTTAATTAGAGAAAAGAACTATATTACTAAGGGGTGAAAAGGAATGTAGGAGGTAGACTTGAGAATTTCTGTATGAAGTTAAAGGTACCCTGGGGATAGGATAACTATATATTTGACATAGAGAAGAGAAAGAGAGGAGGAGCATGAGAGAGTGAATCTAGCACACTGCCGTCATGAGATAGGCTCGGTCAGTTATAATTTGTATTACTGTGAAACCAGAACCAGACAAGGTTGCATTGTTTTTTCAGGTCTTACAAGTTTTCACCTTTGACAGGGTATAGGCTTACTATGTTTCTGTTGCTCTCTGTTCTGGTTACATAGTGCCACTCTGACAGGAAACATACCACAAATGGGATGGCCTTAACAAACAGGAGTTTATTCTTACAGTTTGGAGGCTTCAAGTTCAAGTTCAAAGTGCCAGACTCTAGGGGCTGGGTGAAAGCCCCTCAACCTTGGCATCCAGCTTTGCCTCCTGCTTCTGGCCCACTGAAGCTAGAGGCGTTTCTTCACTCAGACAGCTGCTGGCTGCTGAGGCTGAGAAGACCCAAGGTTGACAAATCAAAAGGCACGATGTTACCAGACCACACGGCAGGCCATTAACTTAAGTCCATTGTAAGTCCCAAGGTCGGCAGATCATAGCAGGCTGCTGAGGAATGACACGGCTACATGCAGGGTCCAGGCATGCCATAGGCTAGAGAGCATTCTCAAAGCTTCTCCTTATATACAGGAAGCAGACCATATCCCAAAGGCAGCTACTCATCTGGTTGTGGTAGATCCCACTATGGAGTTGATTGCCAGTCTCCTCATGGGGATTGACTACCACTAGCTGCCCAGCCACTCAACCAGGCCCAGACACTACCCCACTCTCTATTGTTGTTGTTGTTATGTTCCATAGAGTCAGACCCGACTCATAGTGACCCCTTCTTGTGTTGCTGAGGCAGTATCACTATGAAGTAGGTTGCCCAGCCTTCCTTCCGAGGAGTGGCTGGTGGGTTTGAACCACCAGCTCTTTTGTTAGCAGTCAAGTGCCTTAGGCACTATGCTACTTAATTAAAATGATAATAATTATAATAATATAATGAAACCTATGAAAGCCAGAACCTGAAGAAGGCAGAAAGAAGGAAAATGTAAATATTTTCCACTCTCTATTAGTGGAAAATATTTACATTTTCCTTCTTTCTGCCTTCTTCAGGTTCTGGCTTTCACTATATTATTATTATTATTATTATTATCATGCTCATTATCTTCATCATCATCATCATTATTGTGGTAGGTATAAACACATAGGATACCATAGCTATTATTATCACTACTGACATAAATCAACTTCTGATCGTAAGTCTGTGCTGTTCTGGTCAGTATCTGGTCCCAGAGAAACCACTGGGCAGGCATAACTCCATCATTATAATACTCAATAAAGTAAGTCAATTCTTTCAACCATTGTTATAGACATGAGTTTTTCTCAATAGAGATAATTGGATATGCAATTTGGAGAGAATAAAATTTATTAAAAACATCTTTTTAAAAAGAATATATCTATATCAAAAGTTAGTAATTCATTTTAGCAAGGATTCTTATGATGCAATTTTTGAAGAAAAAAATACAGTATTAGTATTTGAGAGTCACATTTATTAGACACAAGGGTAAAGAAAAGCATTAATGTTTTTTCTTCAGGCAAAAGACCTAGGATTAGTAATAACTCTTAGGTTTTAATTTTCTTTTTAAACTATTATTTCTTATAGGCCATATCAGCATGGTGCCGATATGTTGGCAGCTATTTCTCAGGTGTTAAACGAATGCACTAAATCGGATCAAGCTACTCCAGCAGCCTTGGTGTTGCAAGGTCTTCATGCACTCTGCCAAGCCGAGGTAGGCTATTTTTGAGTTGTTTTCTGATAGTTTTGAAGAATGTATTTTACAAGGCATAATGCCTCCAAGAGTATTAGGATTAGATTTAAGTAACTTAAAGTTTGAGCATTCATTCTTAGAGATTATTGTTTGGAAGAGCGAAGCAAGACCTTCTACTTTACATGTTCTTTCAAGAAGGGACTCTTGAACCATTTGCTCATGTAGACTATCTCTGGAAGCTAAAGAAAACTAAACTTCAGGCTCTACTTGTTCTTAGTTATTTTTGTTAGATTAAAAGGGAAATTTATACTCACTGGAGAACTCTTTAGTATATTTACTTCCTAGTTTCTTGGTTAGAGATCCTTAGAAAGAGGTGAGGTGGAGAAATTGGTATGGGTGGGTGGTGCTTTTATAACCAGCTAAAATTATTCATTTGCACTAGAAGAAAAATAATAAGGATTCAAGCACAAATAAGAGAAACAGGAAACAGAAAGGCAATAGAAAAAAATCAATAAGACTAGAAGTTGGTTCTTTGAAAAGATTAATAAAATTGACAAACTACTGGCAAACTTAAAAAAGGAAAAGAAGATGCAAATAACACAAATCAGAAATGAAATGGGTGATGTCATAACAGAACCGACTGAAATAAAAAGTTAATATCAAGATACTATGAAACACTGTACTCCAACAAATTTGAAAACATAGACAGATTTCTAGAAATGCGCTGCTTATCTGAACTATCACAGACTGAGGTAGAAAATTTGAACAGACCCATGAGAAAAGAAGAAATTGAACAGGTCATAAAAATATTGCCAACAAAAAAAAGTCCTGGCCCAGACAGTTTCACTGGAGAATTCTACCAGTCATTTAGAGAAGAGCTGACACCAATCCTACTCAAACTATTCCAGAACATAGAAAAGGATGGAATCCTTCCAAATTCATTTTATGAAGCAAGCATAACCCTGATACCAAAACCAGGCAAAGACACCACTACAGACCAATATCCCTCATGAATATAGATGCAAAAATCTTCAACAAAATCCTAGCCAAAAGACTCCAACAAGATATCCAAAAAAAAATAATGCATCATGACCAAGCAAGATTCATCATATGCAAAGATGGTTCAACATCTGAAAAACAATCAATGTAATCCATCACATAAGTAAAATACAGGAAAAGAATCACATGATCATATGAATTGATACAGAAAAGGCATTTGATAAAATCCAACACCCATTCCTGATAAAAACTCTCAGAAAAAATAGGAATGGAAAGGAAATTCCTTAACATAATAAAGGACATATGTGCAAAACCAACAGCTAACATTATTCTCAATGGAGAGAGACTGAAACCATTTCCTTTGTGATCAGTAACCAGACAGGGATGTCCTTTATCACCACTTCTATTCAACATTATATTGGAAGTCCTAGCCAGGGCAATAAGGCAAAAAAGGGAAATAAATGGCATCCAGATCAGGAAGAAAGAAGTAAAACTTTCCTGTTTGCAGATAATATGATCCTATACATAGAAAACCCAAGAGACTCAGCAAGAAAACTACTGCAACTTATTGAAAGATTTAGCATAGTGATGGGATACAAGATCAACATACAAAAATTAGTTGAATTCCCCAACACCAACAAAGAGATCTCTGAAGAGGAAATCAATACCATTTACAATAGCTACTAGTACTTGGTAATGAATCTTACCAGGGACACAAAAGACCCGTACAAAGAAAACTTCATAACACTACTTCAAGAAACTATACAAGATCTACATAAATGGAAGAACATACCATGCTAATGGATAGGAAGATTGAACATGGTGAAAATGTCAATACTTCCAAAAGCAATGTATACATTCAGTCCAATCTCGATCCAGGTTTTATCAACATTGTTTAAGGACATGGAAAAACCAATCACTGATTTTATATGGAAAAGAAAGAGCCCTTGGATAAGCAAAGCAATACTGAAGAGGAAGAACAAAGTAAGAGGTCTCACTACTGGATCTCAAAACCTACTATGCAGGCCAAAAGATTTAGAACAGCCTGGTATTGGTAAAATGACAGGCACATAGACTACTAGAACAAAATTGAGAACCCAGAATTAGATCCCATCTACCTGTGGTCACCTGGATCTTTGACAAAGGGCCAAAGTCCATTAAATGGGGAAGAGATAGTCTCTTTTACAAATGGTGCTGACAAAACTGGATATCTATTTGCAGAAAAATGAAACGATCCATACCTCACACCATACACAAAAGCTAACTACAGATGGATTAAGGATTTAAATGTGAAACCTAAAACTGTAAATTCATCAGAGAAAAAATATAGACAAACTTTGTTGTTGTTGTTGTTACGTGTCGTTGAGTCGGCCCCAACTCATAGTGACCCCTCTTTGGGTTTCCGAGGAAGTAGATTGCCCAACCTTCCTTCTGAGGAGTGGTTGGTGGGTTTGAACCACCAGCCTTCTGGTTAGCAGTCACATGCCTTAGGCACTATGCTACCAGAGCTCCTTGGACAAACTTAGGGGCCCTAATTTATGGCATAAATAGACTATCAAGCATAACCCAAAATGCACAGAGTAGAAGGTACACTACATGATTGGAAACTTCTAGAAATTAAATTCTTATGTGCATCAAAAGACTTCTTCAAAAGAGTTAAAAGAGAACCTGCAGATGGGGGTGAAATATTCAGCAATGATGTATCTGACAAGGAACTCATCCCTCAAATTTATAGAAAACTCCAACACTTCCACATCAAAAAGACAAGCAATCCAATGCAAAAATGGGCAGAAGACAAGAACAGACACTTAACCAAAGAAGGTAATCAGGCAGCCAGTAAACACATGAAGAAAAATATTTGTGATCATTAGCCATCAGAGTGATGGAAATCAAAATGAGATACGATCTCACCCCAGCCTCAACAGCAAAATTTAACAAGACAGAAGATAACAAATAACTGGCGAGGATGTGGAGAGATTGGGACTTTCATACACTGGTGGGACTGTAAAATGATACAACCACTGTGGAAATCGGTGTGATGATTCCTTAAAAAGCTGGATCCAGCAGTCCTGTTACTGGGTATATATCTTCAAGAAGTGAGAGCCAGGACACAAATAGAGATATGCACACCCATGTTCATTGCAGCACTATTCACAATAGCAATGAGATAAAAACAGCCTAAGTACCCTTTAGCTGAGGAGTTGATAACTAAACTATGGTACATAAATACAATAAAATACTATGCAACACTAATGAATAATGTAGAATCACAAAATACCCCATGTGTATGAACTTGGAGGACATTTTGCTGAGTGAAAGAAGTCAATCACGACAAATATTGTATTGGTCCACTATGAAAAGAAACTTTCTTTGTTGGTTACCAGGGATGAAAAAGGAGGGAAGGTGTGGTAGTTAGGTTTGTGTGTCAATTTGGCTGGGCCTGGTTTAGTGGCTGGGCAACTGGTGATAGTTATTCCCCATGATGAGACTGGCAATCAACTCCATGGTGGGATCTACCACAAGCAGCTGAGTAGCTGCCTTTGGGATGTGGTCTGCTTCCTGTATATAAGGAGAAACCTTGGGAATGGTCTCTAGCCTATGGCACGCTTGGACCCTGCATGTAGCCCTGTCATTGCTCAGCAGCCTGCTATGCTCTGCTGACCTTGGGACTTACAATGGACCTAAGTTAATGGGCTGCTGTGTAGTTTGGTAACATTGGGACTGTGCCTTTTGACTTGTCAACCTTGGGGCTTCTCAGCCTCAGCAGCCAGCCTCTATCTGAGTGAAGAAACACTTCTAGCTCCAGTGGGCCAGAAGCAGGAGGCAGAGCTGGACCCCAAGGTTGAGGGGCTTTCACCCAGCCCCTAGAGTCTGGCACTTTGAACTTGGACTTGAAGCCTCCAAATTGTAAGAATAAACTCCTGTTTGTTAAGGCCATCCCATTTGTGGTATATTCTTGTCAGAGCGGCACTAGGTAACCAGAATGGAAGGGAAAATTGCTAGATAGGTAAGAGACAAATATTGATTTAGGTGAAGGAAAAGGCAATATACCAAAAGCAAGTGACCAGCACAATAACACTAAGGAAAAGGAAGACACAGAGAGGCACACAAGAGGTACAGACAACAAAGATGAACACTTTTATATATACCTACTGCATTATCAGTAGTAATAAATATTAATCTATCATTAGATACATAGGTAGATAGGCTGAATGATCAGGTATGTCTAGGCAAAAGGGAATATATCCATGACCATATATAAGTTTGGTAGATGACATTTCTACATATGTGTTTGTATGTGCTGTAAGAATGTGCTTGTAAATAGGACTAACAGGGGGCAAACTTATGATAAGTTCTTAGCCACAGCCATCCACCCTGAGGGATTGAATTGTTGAACCTGTGGCCTCAGAACCATGGTTGTAGGGGGACATCAAATTCAACTGGCACAACATACTGCACAGAAACAGTGCTCTACATCCTACTTTGGTGAGTAGCAACTGGGGCCTTAAAGGCTTACAAGCAGCCATCTAGATGAAACAATTGGTCTCTCATCTGGAGCAAAGAAGGATGAAGTACCCATAAACCCATAGAAACAATTAGTCTCAGGGACTTGTGGACCATGTGAACCTTACCCTACATGACCATGAGAACAGAACTAGATGGTGCCTGGCTACCATTGGTAACCACTCAGAAAGGGATCAGTGCAGGAGATCCTAGATAGAGTGGGAGAAAATTGTGCAACAAAGCTCAAAATCATAAAAAGGACCAGGCTTACTGATCTAATAAGAGACTGGTGAAACCCCCAAGACTATGGCCCCTTTTCACACTTCAGGCCTGGAATTGAACTCATTCCCATAGCATCCAGCCAAACTATAGACATACAAGGTAAACATTTACACCAGGTATGTACACACTCCTTAGAACACTCAACCATGAGAGATCAGAAGGGCAGTATTTGCACAGGGAGATAGCTCAGAGGGCAGGAATGCATAGGAAAGAAGGACACCGGGAAAAGGTAACCACAGGGAAGAAGTAGCAAGAGAACTGTTACATACAAAATGTATATGAACTCTTGTCTGGAAAATGAATTTGCTATGGAAGCTTTCACCCAAGTCACACACACACACACACACACACACACACGGAGAGAGAGACAAATATTA
Organism: Orycteropus afer afer; assembly: GCF_000298275.1. NCBI lineage: Eukaryota > Metazoa > Chordata > Mammalia > Tubulidentata > Orycteropodidae > Orycteropus > Orycteropus afer. The sequence continues at coordinate 2,722,268 of NW_006921932.1, forward strand.
TTGACTTGAAGAATGGCAAAGGATCCTTTTACTCCTGGTGATTAGATTAAGTAGGATGGGTCAGTGTTAGAAATGAGGTTTTAAATCATTTTCTGAGCTTTAATCCACTTCCAGTATTATAGTACAGCAAAGAGAATCTTTACTATTTTAGAGAAGTGTTGGAATTACAACAAAGATCATTAACCTAATCAAAGTATTTAACACAGTAAGAGGCATACACAATTACTGCTTTTTAGTGAATGAGTGTGACTCGACGAATTAAGTAGAGTTGTCTTATCTTAAAGTTATAACTAATTACATCAGTTGTACAAGCCACTATCGTACATTGATTATTTACATGCTCATGCCATGTTCTAAGAACTTCTCATGTTTGTTCCACAATATTTTCATAATACAGGATTTAGTACCATTTTACAGATGAAGAAAATAGATCTCAGGGAGAGGTTAGATATTTTACTCAGGATCTTAATATGAAAGCAAATTTATGTTCTTTTGGGTAAATACTCATTTCCATAGGCAGTGAACATCATCACTGTTCAGGAACTGATGTATTCTAATGACAGTGCTTTCATACATATGCCCAGCAGTTGCAAAAGTTGTTAGAACTTCATGTCAGGAGCTCTCTTATAGCACCAAAACCAAACCAAACACATTGCCATCGAGTCGGATCCAACTCATAGTGACCTCTCCTTGGTTTTCTGAGGTGGTATCACTATGGAAGTAGATCACCCAACCTTCCTTCTGAGGAGTGGGAGCTCTGGTGGTGTAGTGCCTAAGGCATTTGACTCCTAACCAGAAGGCTGGCAGTTCAAATCCCCCAGCCACTCTTCAGAAGGAAGGTTGGGCAATCTACTTCAGTAGTGATACCATCTCAGAAACCTAAGGAAGGGTTGTTATGAGTCGCATCTGACTCGCTGGCAGTGAGTTTGGTCTGTTACAGCACAGGAATACTATACATAACAAAGTTCTAATGCAAGCTTAGAAAGAGGAAAGAATTCCCTATTTTCACTTTCCAAAGATGACCATTGCTATCAATTTTGGAGTATTTCTTTTTCATTATTTTTTTCCAAACTGAAAATAACTTTTCCCTCTTAAAAAAGAATTTGGTCTTACTCTTTCTATAAGTCCATCATTTTCTTTACCCATCCTCAGGTATTGTTCCAATACTATGTATTCTGTTGATGTTTATTAACTTATAAGAAGTATTCTGAGTATGGAGCTTACTTTTCTTATCCCGTTTCTCCAAGGCATCATCATTAACTGTGGTACTATTGGAGACATGAAAAATGTTGTCTGATATGGCAGCATAATGAGCCTTATCTGTACACAGCCCTGGAACTGTGCTGCTTATATATCAGGTATTAGCTGTATGTCCTTTAAGGAGTTTGCTTAACTCTTCTAAGCCTCAGTTTCTTCAAATGAGGATAAAATGACCTTACCCATAAGGGACCTATCATAATGTCTGCCCTCTGAAAGTTAAACTTTCTCTTAACAAGTTAGTATGCAACTGGATATACTCAGTGCTATCAGGGAGGTTCTAAATGGGTCTTTCATCTCCAAATACTTAAATGATCTTTTTTTTTTTTCCTTCATATGGTATCCTATCCCTTCATTGCTACTTTTTCTGTGTAGTACTTAAGAAGACCATTTGAGATTGTTGAATACTTAGCCACAAATCCATATTCCCAATCCAAACCACTATCCACACAAATAATGGAAGTCAGTATTACATTATACTACCTTGCTTCTCACATTCCTTTGTCTATGTATTTTTCTTTCCCATCGTGTGTTTCACTTGTCCTTTCTCTTTTAACCTTATAAAATCCCAATTTTGTATAATATTTTTAATTCAAAATTCACTTTTAAAAATTTTAACTGAAATGTTGCAATTGAAACAAGATTTCAGTGCATTGTCATTCCAAAAATAGTTGCTGCCCCTTCAATCCTTTTTGTAACAAGATCAGCATTAATAAAAAATAAAGTAATAGCAGCAATTGACTTCATTTTATTTTGAAGAATATGTATTTCCTTCTCCCTTATTTTTCATCTGTCTTTTTTTTTT
>NW_006921932.1:2739972-2751357 GCF_000298275.1 Orycteropus afer afer
TTAGTCCACTTTTGTATACTTTCCTTCAAGGCTCAGGGGTCCAAGATTATCTTCTGTGTCTGTGTTAATTGGTTTCCCTTTTCTTTGTTGAAGAGCGTCTCTGCAGTCCTTGTGCCTAGTCCGCCATCTTGCCGGAACTCCTCCCTTTATTTCTTGAAGAGGGTCTGTGCAGTCTTTCTGTCTAGTCTGCCATCTTGCTGGATCTCCCCAATGGTAACATTTTAAATGCTATAGTATATATAGTACATCACAGCTTAGAAATTGATACTGTCAAGATACAGAACATTTCCATCATCATAAACATCCTGCATGTTGCTCTTTTGTATCCATATTTACTTCCATCCTCACCCTCAACCCGTTTTTAACCCTTGGGAATCACTGATCGTCTCTTCTTTTTATAATTTTGTAATTTCAAGAATGTTATGTAAATGGAATAATGCAATATTTAAACTTTTGAGATTGGCTTTTTAAAATTCTTTTCTTAACAATAATGGTGTGTTAATTTAGGATTCCACAAATTCCCTTTTAGGATTGAATTACTTAAAAGAGAAAAAAAAAAAAAGATGCTAATGATTTTTGGATACTGTGGTGTAGTAAATTACATGGTTTGGGTTTTCTAGCCATAGTCTTTGTAACTCCCCCTTTGCCATAAGTAGCAGCTAATTGTTAAAGTTATCCACCCAGAGTATTTCTGTTGGAGCAACATAAAGTAATCTTCTGGCAAGTTCACTCTCTGTCAGGTGTATAGAATTATGATGTTGGGACTGGTTGTTTTTGGCTACTCTGCTAAGCTTAAAAAGGACCCACCAGCCACTCCTCGGATGGAAGATTGGGCAATCCACTTCCGTAGTGTTACTGCCTCGGAAACCCAAGGAGCAGTCGCTATGAGTCAGGTCCAACTCGACAGCAAAAAACAACAACAACTTAGAGGCAGAAGGAGAGAGTCTCTCTGACGGCCGGATGAGAAAGACGTGTTGGTGAGAGAAATACGCTGCTGAGAGATGTGAGAGAGACATGCTTCTGAGAGACATGAGAGAGACATGCCCTGCTGAGAGACAGATATGCTATGGAGAGAGACTGAGAGAGACTGTTGGCTGAGAGATGGCTGGCTGAGAGAGACTGAGCACATTCCTGAACTTGAATTATAGCCTGTTGCTTCCCTAATAAACCCCAAAATCTGTGAGTTCTGTGTGGCCTTCGCAGCGAATTATCGAACCCAGCAGAAAGGTGGTAGGTGCTGTGAGAGAAATGGTTGGTGACAAGGTCAGTAAAAGAGCTGGGGGGTGGCAGCATGTCTGGCCTCTTACGAACAGGCCTTGGGCTGCTAATGGTGATTCTGTCCTCCTCTTGTGTGGTTAGAGGAGGTCAGACGAAGTTGCTGCCTCCCTGCCCCTTTATCACTACCACAACAAAAAGTGTAGATGCTGAGCATGCTTGTATACAACCAAAGACCTCACAGGATTCTGTTCCTTGGTTTGGAGGTTTAGGGTCATGGTTTCATGGGACATCATCTAATTAGGTGTTCAGTGCTTCTTTTCTACCTCCTAGTTTATTGGCTGCTGATGGTGATTCTGCCCTCCTCTTGTATAGTTAAAGGAGTTCAGAAGATGCTGCCACCTCCCTGCCCCTTTGCTAGGTGCCTAGTATGAATTTAGGCACTCTATGATATATAGATTATTAGACTTCTTTATTAGAATTTTTTTTTTTTTCTGTGAACGTGATATTTGAACTCGTTTCTAATCCCATTTTCTTGGTCAATGCAGAAGATATAATTTAGGCTCTGGCTAAAGATTCTAATGAAAATTAAGTTTTGAGCTAAAATAGGTTAATTTTCACTGTTTCTGCTGATTACATTTTAAAGGCATGTTGAAGTGTTTTTATCTCACTTGTAAGGATGTTAGGGGTTTCTTTACTTCCTTCTCTCCCTCCCTCCTTCTCTGCTCTCTCTCTTTTTCCTTCCTTACTTCTTTCCTTCTGTGGTTTGTGTGAAAGTTTACAGATCAAATCAGTTTTCCATTCAACAATTTATACACTTTTTGTTTCATAACATTAATTGAAGTTCCCTCAAAGTAACATCACTCTTCTGCTTCCTCCCTAGTTCCCCAAGTCAATTTATCCTTCTTTCCTGCCTCTTCCTGCCTTCTGAGCTTTCTTTTGGGGCAAACGCTGCCCTTTTAGTCTCCTGTATTTAATTGTTCTGGGGAGTACATTCCTCACAAGTGTTGTTGTTCACTTTATAAGCCTGTCTGTTGTTTGCTGATTTAATCTTCTTTTGATATCTTTAAATAGGGATTAGTAGTCCTTGCAGACAGAGCTATACCTGAAGCATGTCAGAAAACCAAAAGAGATGGACATTCCTCCACCTTCTTCCACCATGTGGGCCAATTTCTAACGGTCCTTTAACAACCAAGAAAGTTCTTTCCAAGGTCTAATGGAATCCTGCTTGCTGTGAATGAAACTATTCTTGGGCCTCAGGCTGTTCATGTCTTGTGATTAGGTGCCATTGAGTCGATTTTGGCTCATAGCGACCCTGTGTACAATAGAAGAAAACACTGCCTGATCCTGTGCCATTCTAGATGTTAGGTTTTTAGATCATATTGCTTCTGGATAATAAAAGAAACATAATATCCCTCATCAGTCTTTCACAAGACTATTTCTACTTTTCTGTATCCTTTTTTATATTTTCTCTACAGATACACACACATTTAATAAGGTTGTCCTCTTCTTTTATTACTTCATATTTTACAATATTTTATAATATAAAATAGAAAGATTTCTTTATATTGCTGCATATTTTAATAGTTTCATTACTTTCCATCAAATATACATAGGCAAATCAAATAGTGAATATGTCAAATCAAATACTCAATTTTCATTGGATTTTTAAGTTGCTTTCCATTTTTCTTTTTTATAAATAATAATCTATGAATTATGTAAAATTTTTCTTTCCTTTTGGATTTTTAAAATATTTTAGGATTTTAAAGATATTTTTATGGAGTTAGTAAATATTTAGTTTATTTGTTGATAAGTTTCCATGTTCAACTGAACATAAGAGTTAGAGAATATATGGCCAGTTATGGAGCGTCATCCTTGATGCCCTCATTTCTCGGGTATTTGCCACTAGCAGCAAGAACAGTTCAGTTGTGTCATCTCATTTTATTCTGGGAAGCGGTTTTTTTTTTTTTTTTTTTAAATTTTTATCATGATTTGGGTGAAAGTTTTTAGAACAAATTCATTTTCAAGACAACAGTTCATACACATTTTGTTTCATGACGTTGACTACAATGCCCACAATGTAATAGCTCTCTTCCCATGTCCTCCATGTAGTTACTGCTTCCCTGTGTCCTTCTTTCCTTTGCATTCCTGCCCTCTGAGCTATTTCCCTGTGGAAATCCTGCCCTCTGTTCTCCTGTGATTGATTGTTCTAAGGAGTTTGTCTACCCTGTGTAAATGTTCACCCTGTTTGCCTGTATATTGTTTGGCTGAAGCCATGGGAGTGAGTTCAGTTCTAGGCCTAAAGGATAACTAGAGGTCATAGCCTCAGGGGTTTCACCAGTTTCTATTAGATCAGTAAGCTTGGTCTTTTTTACGATTCTGGGTTTTGTTCCACATTGTTCTCCCACACTATCCTGGATCTGCTCCACTGATCCTTTTCCAAGTGGTTGACAGTGGTAGCCAGGCACCATCTAATTCTTCTGGTCTCCTGTCATATAGGCTGAGGTTTGCATGGTTCACTGGTCCCATCGACTAATTGTACCCATGTGGCTTTGGTTTTCTTCATTTTTCTCTGCAGAGTACAAGGAGAGACCAATTGTTGCATCTAGATGGCTGCTTGCAAGCTTTAAGGCCCCAATCACTACTCACCAAAGTAGGATGTAAAACACTGTTTTTGTGTAGTATGTTATGCTAATTGAGCTTGATGTCACTCATGACCATGGTCCCAAGCCCACAGGTCCAACAACTTGCTCCATCAGGGTGGCTGTGGCTGAGAGGTTATCATAACTTTGCCCAGGGAAGTACTTCTTGTTATGACCATTCTGCTTGTTACCAGGAGCCCAGAATCCTTTATGTGCAAAGATTACAAACTGTCATAAAGGAATGGAAAAGTCTCAACTGAATATTCTTTCCTCACAGTGAATTAGCCTCATGGAGGTTTAGCTTTTGGGCTTTGGACATTTTTTAATGAAAGAGGGGATGATGAATTAATTCATTACAGACTTTTAAGCAGCTATTGTAAAAAGTATTTTTTTATTCCAAACCAAACCAAACTCACTGCTGTTGAGTCGCTCGTGACTCATAGTGACCTCTCCTTGGGTTTCCAAGGCAGTATCACTATAGAAGTAGATTGCTCCATTTTCCTTCTGAGGAGTGGTTGGTGGTTTTGAACCAGCAGCCTTCTGGTTAGCAGTCAAATGCCTTAAGTACTACGCCACTGGAGCTCCTATGTTTTGATTAGTTTTGTGTTAAGTCATTTGTATACTGTTATTAATGAATGCTTTATTTTATGTGTGTGTTTTGGCTGGAAGTTTACAGAGCAAATTCACTTTCTATACAGCAGCTCACATACACTTTGTCTCATGACATTGACTACAATTTACCACAGTGCAACAGCTTTCCTCCTGCTTCCTCCCCAAGTTACCCTTTCTCTGTGTCCTTCCCTCCATGCACTCCTGCCCCCTGAGTTGGCTCCCGGTGCATACACAGACCTTCTATTCTCCCATGATTGTTCTCTCCAAGGAGTGTAAATACATAGTGTAAATGTTCAACTCATATGCCTGTCTTTTGTTTGGTGGAAGTTACAGGAGTGTGTTCATTTCCAGACCTGTAGGCAGCTAGAGGCCATAGGCTCAGTGGTTCTATCATGCTCTATCAGATCAGCAAACCTGGTCCCTTTTTTTTTTTTTTTTTTAATGATTTTGAGTTTGTTCCACATTGTTCTCCCACTCTATTCAGGATCTCCTACATAGATTCTCCTCCGGGTGGTTGATACTGGTAGCCAGGCACCATTTAGTTCTTCTGGACTCCCGGTCATAGAAGCTGAGGATCACATGGTGTGCCAGTCACTTGGAGTAATTTTTTCCATGAATCTTTGGTTTTCTTCATTTAATGAATGCTTTTAATAGATATTTTTGAAACTCTGCTTGTTGGGCTGTTAAATCCATAGTCCTGTTTTCTTTATTGCTTTTATTTGGTAATTTTCTTTTCCCTAGAAGATTGTGGGTTTTTTAATCCTCCTTTAGAAGTGTATAGGTTTATGGTTGTAAGTGTAAAAGGGATCCTGTTTATCTCATAATCTAAATATTCATGCCTGCTCCACAAGATGTTCAAATAGAAGGGCTGGCAACTTTTCAGAATTGTTCTGCCAAGTCGTCATTTATTCATTCTCTGCTGAACAGAGGTAGTGAGGAGAACAAGGGAAAATAAGGATGGCCCAGCTTCCTCCTCCTACCTTGTCTACTGTAACAACAAAACTTAGGCAAAGATTTTCTGGTAGAACACAAAATAATGTTAATATTAAAATAATAAAAATAACGATAAGCTTGAGGTAGGTACTATGCAAGACTTTCTGGAAATAAAGATCTGAGACATTTTTGTCCTAGGTGCTTACATTCTAGTAGAGGAGAACATTGTGTTAAGAACTTGAAATTCAGAAATAGTGTAGAGAGATGTGACACATCAAAACAGTACTTTAAACCTCAACCAGCAACCCGGTGACAGGAAAAGAATGTTTGGGGCTGGCAGGAGAAGCTTAATGGATCACCTATACCTTTCTCCTTTCTTTTTTAAAACAGCTTTATTGCGATACAATTCACATACCATACTTTACACCTATTTACAATGTGTAATTTAGTATGTTTGCATATTTACAGAGTTGTGCTATCACTGACATAAATTTTAGAACATTTTCATTATCCCCAAAATAAAACATCACATCCCTTAGCTGTTGCTCCTAATACCTCTATCCTCTTCGCCCTATGTAACCACTAATCTGCTTTTGGTTTCTATAACTTTTACCTATTTTGGACATTTCACATAAATGGAATCATACAATATGTGGTCTTTTGTGGCTGGCTTATTTCACTGATCATCATATTTTCAAGGTCCGTCCATATTGTAGCCTTTATCACTACTTCTTTCCTTTTCATAGTTGAATAATATTCTGTCATATGAGTATTCACATTATATTTATCTGTTCATCATCATCAGTTGATGGACATTTGGGTTGTTTTGAGTTTTTGAAAACATTTGTGTACAAGTTTTTGTGTGGACAAATGTTTTCATTTTTCTTCAGTACATATCTTGGAGTAGAATTGCAGAATCATATGATAATTCTATGTTTAACTTTTTGAAGAATTGTCAAACTGGCTACATTATTTTACATTCCCACCAACATGTATCTTTCTCCAGATCTTCCCAAATAATGCAGATATCCCTAGGTAGGCATTACCATTAGACCATTATTAACTGTTGCCTTAATTCTTGTTTAAAACTGAGTGTAAATGATGTGCAGAGTCGTTTAAGGATGAGAATACAATAGCATGTATTCTGCCACGTAGGAAGGTTGCCAGGAAAGAGTAAAGGGGAGCTATTCTAGCTAATTGCTTCTTTCCAACTTTCTCTGAGGCATTTTTTGCCTTGCCACTAAAAGTTATTTCATCATCTGTATTTGGTTGATTACCAGCTCTTGTCTTAATGGATGCCATCTTTGACTGGTAATCAATAACAGTCCTGAATGGTTTAAGGCTTATACTGAAGATATTTGTCCATATGTAAAAGCCACTAACATTTATTTAAATCTAAATTTAAAAACTTATGACCTTTTTGTTTGATTATCATCAAACCAAACCAAACCAAACTCACTGCCATTGAGTCGGATCCGAGTCACAGCAACCCCACCTTGGGTTCACGAGGTGACATCTCTACTGAAGTAGTTTGTCCAACCTTCCTTCTGAGGAGTGGCTGGTGGGTTTAAACTGCGAGCCTTCTAGTTAGGAGTCACATGCCTTAGGCACTACGCCACCAGAGCATATCATAGGATTAATATTTTAAATTAATTGCCAATACCAATTAAAATAAAAAATGCAGCTATGTCTTCTCTTGCTATAAGGGAAAGGTGTTGCAGTGCTTGGTCTGTTTCTAATATGGCCATGATTACTTGGTGCCAAGTAGGAGTTAGCAGCTTCCTTTAGATGAACGAATTTGCTGCAGTTCATGGGCCTCTAGATTTGCATCATCTGTGAGCCAGGTAGTTCTTGGAGGTTGTGCCCTTTATTTTAGTTTACAAATCATTTCATGTAAGTGAACTTTGTAACATTACTCCCCTTCATCTTCCAAAGCCCTCATGTGAAACAGGTGGTACTATCCCCATTTTAAGACTAAGAAAATGACAGAAATAAAGTGAATTGCCTAAGTTTGTCAGTGGAATAGCTGATCTTAAATGTAAGTTCAAAAATTATAATAGCAGGAACTTAAACTATTGGGCTCCTAGAATAAAACATGGGTGAGTATCTTTACAATCTAGGGTAAGGTCAGTGATTGCCAGACTTTATGTAGAATTACCAGGGAAGCTTTTAAGTATTCTGATGCCCAGGTTATACTTTATACCAATTGGCAGCCAGCTATCTGTATTTTCTCAAGATGACTTGGTGACTCCAATGTGAACTTGTTTAGTTCAGGAGCCATTGGATTATGAAGAGCTTTCATGAACAGAACACAAAATCACTAACCTTAAAAGGGAAAAAAAAATTAATGAACTAGACTTTATCAAAATGAAAAACTTTTGTTCATCCAAAGGCACCATAAAAGGCATCCTAGTGAATGGGAGAAATAATGCACAATAATACATAAATCTGACAAAGGACTCGTATCCAGGTTACATAAATGACTTCTAAAAACCAATAATAAAAAGACATAGAATCCAATTAAAAATGGGCAAAGTATTTGGATAGAAATTTCACAACGGAGGTTATATGTTTAACCACTAAAAACATGTAGAAAAGATCAGCATGGTTAGTTATTGGGAAATGTATACACCACTAGAATCCACTAAAATTGGAAAGATCAGTGACACCAAGTATTCAAGAAGTGAAACATTTGCATTACTCATACATTGTTGGCAGGAATGTAAATTGGTACTAGCACTGTGGCACACTATTTGGCAGCATCAACTTACTTTATGATCTGGCAATTTCACTCATGTATTTACCTAAATAGGAGTTTGGGTGGTGTAGTGCCTAAGGAAGATTGGACAATCTTCTTCTGTTGTTGTTGTTGTTGTTATCTGCCTTCCAGTCAGCCCTGACTCCTAGCGACCCCTCCTTGGGTTTCCGAGGCAATATCACTACGGAAGTAGGATTGCCCAACCTTCCTTCCAAGGAGTGGCTAGTGGGTTTGAACTGCCAGCCTTCTGGTTAGCAGTCAAGTGCCTTAGCCACTATGCTAAAGACAAACTCACTGCCATCGAGTCAATTCCAACTCATAGCAACCCCCTTTGGGTTTCTGAGGCTGTAAATCTTTACGGAAGTAGATTGTCCAGTATTCCTTCCGCAGATCGGCTGGTGGGTCTGAACCCTGTAGTGATACTGCGTCAGAAACCCAAGGAGGGGTCGCTATGAGTAGGATCTGACTCTGTGGCAGTGAGTTGGTTTTTTTTTTTTTTTTGTAATTACCTAAATAAATGAAAACAAGTTCACAAAAATCCTTGTTTAAGAATGTTAATTGCAGCTTTATTAAATGTTAACAAATATTCATCAGCTGGTGAATGGATAAATTGTGGTATAGTCATATAATGAAACACTATGCAACAGAAAAAGGAACAGACCCCTGTTACTTAAGAAAAATGTGGGTGAATCCTAAAAACGTGTGCAGCAAAAGAAGCCAGAAACAAAAATATCCATACTGTATGTTTCCATTTTTAGGAAATTCAAGAATAGACAAACTATTCTGACAAAAATCAGAATAGTGGTTGACTTCAGGTTGTAGAGGGGAGGGAGATAGACTGGAAAGGAAAGTGAGGAAGTTGGGCAGTTGCCTGTATCTGCACAGTCCAACATGGTGGTCATTAGTCACATGTGGTTACGAGGTACTTGAGTTATAGCTAATCCTAACTGTGATGTGCCTTATTATGGAGAAGAAAAAAAAGTGGAAAATACCTCATTGATAGTATTTCTAAAATTGATTGCATATTGAAATGACAATATTTTGAATATATTGAGTTGAATAAAACATGTTATTAAGATACATTTCATTGATTTCCTTTTTTTTAATGTGATCACTAGAAAACTTTAAATGACATATGTAGCTCACATATTACCATGGACAACACTGATGGTGGTAGTTACATGGATATATAAATTTGTCACAGTTCATCCAGCTGTACATACAGGATCTATGCATTTTTATGTATGTCGTTATATATTTTAATGAAACTCAACTATAAAAGATACATTTTTTTCATGCCAACTTGGCATACATTAAATTCTATGTTAAAATTCACATAACCTTGTAAGATAGATGATACTGATGAGTCTCAAAAGCCTAAGTAACATGTCCAAGTTGACATAGAAGTATGTGGTATCATGGGAATTTGAATGCTTTTTTAGTTAGCTATAGTTCTTGTGCTTTTCCTACCCTATCATGTGGCCTTAACAGTCATGATAAGAGTATGAAGAGACTTTGGGGGAAGTTTAAGTTTTGCCCCCTCAGCCATTGATTTCTCAACCTGTGCTTTGAGCAGCCCTGAATAAGTCATAATATTTCTGAAAGACAATTTTGTAACTGCATAGGAATCAAGTATCATTGGTACTGATGCTTTCAGGAGGCAAAGAACTTCCTCTTCCAACAAATACCCAAAGTTCGGGGAGAAACAGATTGTGATGTGTAGAGAAATACATTGTTTTGAAAAAAAGGTGCTCATTCACTTTCAACATGTTCTCAAGAAGTCTTGAGATGGGCATGTGAGGCACTGCTAGCCCTGTTTTCTTAATCAGCTGTGAGTCTGTGGTAGCAAAAATTAATAGGCGTTGCAGGATCACGAAGAAAAGCTCTTTCATCTCACCCGGCTCCAAGAGGGTGTTATGTTTTCAAAGCACAGTATTGTACAATTGAGCATAGATAAGGTGTGTGCGGGGGGTAGGAGGGATCTTTCCTGGGGATTCTTGACCGCTGCAAAAGTTCACTTCAGGCCATTTGTCACAGCAGTGATTTACCCGGAAATACCCTGTGCCAAGGTGATGTTTTGGCTATTTTATTCTCTTTTATTTATTTATTTTCTGAAATCAAGGGGGATGGTCGTTGTCCCTGCCCTCTACCATCATCCCAATCCTTTGTCTAGGGGCTCCTTCAGAGCACCATGGGGTTGGAATGATTTTCAATGGGACTCAGCAGGTTTAGAAGGTTTTAGGGAGTTAGTGTGGTGTACAAATGGCCAATAGAAATCCTGCATTTTGTTTTAAGCATTTTTTTAGCGTGATAAATATAATTTAATATGGAAATGTGACCCATTGTCCCATGACAGGTTTTCCCAGCTGTATACAGTAAGGATTCCGTCGCCTACTGTGGATTCACTATTTTATTACATTCTGGAACCTCTTTTGTTGTTCTTGTGTTTTGTTTGTGGGGACTTTTAAAGGCGATTGCTTGTCCAGCCTTGCAGAGGAGTTGATTAAGTTTAATTTGCTATACATAAGAGAATGAATTTGCTGGTCATTTTGAACTGAGCTCTAGGTTATTTGTAGTTGAGGCATGTTTTTTGATGCCTTCAGTTCTTCCTGGGCATGAAAACGCTTTTTGTACATTTGTTGAATCTATTTCCATGCTGAGCTTTTTATATACTACACAATGACTCTTTGCAGTTGAAAGTTGTACTTTGGCCTTATTTTTAACTTTAAAAGGACAGCAGGAATTTGCCTTTTATTAAACATTTGTGGATATTATAACATTTACTTTGTCACCTGGCAAGTAGATTTTTAAATGTGGGTTTTCATTTTCAAAATAAAATTTTAACTGACTGTGCTCTGTTCATGTAGTGGAGTGCTCTTCAGTACCCATAATGCATGTGTGAAATGTGTGGGAAATAAAAATACTGTTTTCTTTCTTTACATAGAAACAAATTTAGCTTCCTACTATTCTTTAATTAGTTTTTTTTTTTTTTTAAAGAAATCATTTGGAAATCATGTGAAGTTGAGTTCTATGTCACAATTGACAACAGGATATTTTAAAATTGGGGCCTCAAAATTTTTACCACTTTCTACTTTTTCTTCTATCCTTTACTCTCTTTTCTTCTGCTGTCTTTCCTTTGCCATTCTCAGATTTGTCAGGATGTTTAAGACACTTTACTCTCAAACTTCAGAATCTTAGCTTCTTGAAGTGACAACATTTGGGAGT
>NW_006921932.1:2751457-2755840 GCF_000298275.1 Orycteropus afer afer
CGTTATTGTTGATTCTGTGTTTCAAGAATTTTAGACTAAAAAGTTTTCGCACTTGAATTGAAATCATGATCTCTGAGGATTATTAGCTTGATGTGAGTAGTCTGCGACTGAACATGAACACTGTTCAGGGTGTCTAGCTGAGAGCTTCCGGCTCTCAGTCACAAACCGAGGGCATTCTTTAAAAGATCAAACGATTTGGACACTGGGAGGGTTTCAATGATGCCAGTTAACATCAGAGAAGATTGGTTCAGTAGTTGCAAATTGTGCTCATCCGAATGAATGCCACTGAGCTGGAAATAATGACATGACTAAAATGATGCTATTTGTGTGCCATTCTGCCATTTCATTGAATAAAATATATTGGTTTAATCTTATACAAGGGGTGGGTTTTTCTTTGGGGGGTAAATGGGGACATAGGTTGTGCAGAGGGAATCACTGAAGGAGGACAGAAGACTAAATGGCATTAATGCTTTGAAACGCTTTTGGATTTTGAGATCTGATTGAAAGAACATTTTAGTACCTTCTAGGAGATTAGTAGGTCTGCTTTTAGAATCATCTTTTTCAGCGTATACCCTTAAGTGACCTAGGATTAAACTTTTATAGAAAATGGCATTGTTGTCTGTGATGCTTAGACTCATTTCTGTGCTATGTAAATATGTTGATAAGAGCAGGAATATCTCATTCTTTCCTTGCCTAGGATAGAATATCACTGAGGCTCAGTTTTAGAAACATTAGGGTTTACTGATTAGATTTTACTTTGGTTAGATGACTCCAGTCATATTTATTGCTGATGTTGGTGAAAGGAAGTTAACTTACTTAAGAGTATTTGGAATTAAGACAGCAAGACTTTGATAAGTCTTTTGTATAAATACAGAATTACTCAGAATCCCTCCCTTGCATGCATGTGAATCCAGTAGTGGTATTTAAAGAAGGTAATATATACATTGCCTTTTAAAAGTTGTTTATATGTTTGAGAGACTTTTCATATAAGGTAGAAATGAATTTCTTAGAGTCCTTGAACTGTACTATTAGGTGGATATTATTGTTCTAAAGTCTTTTTTTTGTGTGTGTTTTAAGTATATATTAGTTATCTCTTCTAATTTAGATGACTTCATGCTCTATAGGCCTTATCGTCTGATTTTTGAGCTTTGGTAAGTACTGAACTTAATTCTTCTCACAATAAAGTGGTGGGATGTATTATTCCCCTGGTACTACAATCAGCAGAAATGAGTAAGATGTCCTTATGGATACCTTTCTTTTTACTTCGGAGTTTTGTTGCACTGCCTCTGCTTATGTAAATGGTCATTTGAGCAATTTACTTGCTTAAACAATTGACAGGGCCATATGACTTTGGTCTGCAATACTAGAAATACAGGTCAAATAAAAGGTTTCATGGAACCTGTTTTGTTTGTTAAACTTAGGACTTCAATCAGAGTTTATTTCCTTCTCTTTCATTTGCTTGATATAACTACTTAGCTTAGCTTACCCTATACAGGCTATGGACTTCGTAGAAAAGTGAATGATGATATTTTCTAGTGTGTAGAGAAGAATCTTCAAAAGTTTGCTGATAGCTTTGGCTGCTGAATCAGAGTCTCTAGAGACCAAGCTAAGGCTCTATTTCTTAATGAGCTCCTGGTGACTTTGATGTGAAGTAAGGTTGAGACCAATGTCAACAGCAGCAGTGGTTAGTGCTTAAGTACATCTATAGGGTATGGGAAGAAAACATCAGATTTTTTTACTTTTATATTTTATCTTAAAAAAAGAGAGGAATTAAACTTTATTAATATTTAGTGTAAAATTCAGTAATTTCTTTATGTGAACTTAGATGATCATGTGTTACCTACTGTAGCCAGCTGTCTGAAGGAAAGTGGGAATTATACAATGAAGACTGGTTGTAGCACCATCCATTCTTTATTAGAATATGGCAGTCTTTTGTAGTTTATGCTTACCAGTTTGATGAATTTGTAGAATCAAAAAAAATATGTATGTATCAATGTGGCTAGTAAACTCAAGAACTTAAATATATCGTGGCTAATAAAATCAAGAACTGAATATATTTAAGTTTTTACATTTTATTAGCCATGTTGATATGCAGATTCCTGGCATAGTGTTGACCTTGACTTTATGGAATTTCTTTATCCATTCATGTTATGCCTAAAACAGCACAGCTACATAAAAATTACTTGCTTTTTTTAAAAAATACAAAACAAAACAAAATGTGTTTTAGTTACCTAGTGCTACCATAACAAAAGTACAAGCAACAAGTAGTGTAAAATATCAGGAAGTTATTGTCTCATAGCTTATGAGGCTAGAAATCCCAGTGTGGCATCAACTCTAGGAGAAGGTTCTTCTTTGTCAGCAGCCCTGGGCACTCCTTAGCATTCCTTGGCTACTTGTAGATGAATCTTCACACGGTCTCTGTCTTCCCCATGTGTCTATTCTGCTCTTTTTGTAAGACACCACTTAGAAGGGATAAGGTTGAGAACCCACCCTACTGGGAAGCTTCCACACTAAGGCAAGCAAGGGTTTGGCTATCTACTTCTGAAAATCAGCCATTGAAAACTATATGAATTACATGGTCTTATCCCATGATTTGAGAGCTGACTTGATAGCAGCTAACAACAACACTGGTGTGACCTCATGAGCATAATACAATCTCTTTTCCAAACAGACCAATGTTTATAGGTGCAGGGGTTAGGACTTCAGCATAACTTTTTAGGGGACACAATTCAATCCATAATGCCATGTAATAACTTTATTTTTCTGGCATGTCTTTTTAAAAATAATAGCTTTATTGCAATATAATCCACATTTCATAAAGTTTACCTTTTTAAAGTGTATAGGTAGGGATTTTTAGTATATTCACAAAGTCATACATTGATCACCACTATCAAATTACAGAATATTTTCACTCCCTTTGTTGTAATCTGAATAATGGTCCCAAAGATATCCAGATAGATATCTAGATATCACTAAAATGCAACCATTGCTGTGGAGTCAGATCCAACTCATAGCAATCCCTCCTTGGGTTTCTGAGGTGGTATCACTACAGAAGTAGCTTGACCAACCTTCCTTCTGGGGAGTGGCTGGTGAGTTTAAACCACCAGCTTTCTGGTTAGCAGTCAAATGCCTTACGTCCTATGCTACCAGAGCTCCCAGATATCACTAGAACCTGTAAATGTTATACTATATGGCAAAAGAGACATTGTAGATATGATACAAGATTTTGAGGGGGAAATTATCATGAGTTATTTGAATGTAATCACATGTTTTCTTGAAAAAGGGAGACAGAGGGAAATTTGACTACAGAAGAAGAAGGCAATATGACAGTGGAAGGATAGTGAGATAAGGTGATGTGATGTGAAGAAGGGGTCATGAGCCCATGAGAGAGCTTCCAGACACTAGGAACAGAAGGAGATTCTCCCTTGAGCCTCCAGGAGGAACCAGCCCTGCTGACACCTTGTTTTCAGCCACATATGATTCATTTTAGGCTTCTGACCTCCAGAATTATAAGGGAATAAAGTGATGTTACTGTAAGCCACTAAATTTGTTGTAATTTGTTATAGGAGCACTAGAAAACTAGTACATCTTTAAAAAGAAACCTCATACCTACAGGCACTCCCAGTTCTGCTCTTTCTGCAGCCTGTGGCAACTACTAACCTATTTTCTGTCTCTATGGATTTGCCTGTACTAGACATTTCATATCAATGGAATCATACAATATGTGGCCTTTTGGATCTAACTGCATTCACTTAGTACACTGTTTTCAAAGTCCATTCATGTTGTAGCTTGTGTCATACTTAATAACTTTTTATGGCAGAATAATCTTCCATTGTATCCATTCATCTGTTGATGGATAGAAGAATTGCTGGATCAGGTGGTAACTCTATGTTTAAATATTTGAAGAACTGTCAAATTGTTTTCAAAAGTGGTTGCATCATCTAATGTTAGTACTAGTAATTTATGAGGGGCCCTCATTTATGAGGGTTCCAATTTCTCTACACCTTCCTAGCACTTGTTATCATGTTGTTAGATGTCAGCTCCGACTCATAGCAACCCTGTGTACAACAGAACGAAACACTGCCCATCCTGCACCAGCCTGAAGATTCTTGCTATACCTGAGACCATCATTACACCAACTGTGTCAATCCATCATGTTGAGGGAATCCCCTTTTTCACTGACCCTCCACTTTACAAAGCATGAATGGAATGGTCCCTTCTGACAATATGACCAAGTAGGTGAAATGAAGTCTGGTCATTTTCACTTCCAAGGAGCATTCCAGCTGTACTTCTTCTTCTTCTTTTTTTTTTTTTATTAGGATTTGGGTGAAGATTTACAGAGTAAATTCACTTTTCATACAGCAGTTCACATATACTTTGTCT
>NW_006921932.1:2775099-2804945 GCF_000298275.1 Orycteropus afer afer
ATTTCTAATTCTTCATTTATTTTGTCATTTTGTTTTTGTATTTTTTTCCAAAGTTCTTCTAAGGTTTTTTCTGTGTTTTCTTAGGTGTATCTCTCAATCCTTTGAAGATACCTAAAGATAATTCTTTTGAATTCCTTATCAGGGAGTTCCAATGCTGCTTCTTTCTCAGGGATGTGTTCTGGTTCTGTATCCTGCTCCCTTGTTTCTACCACTTTATCCTGCTTCTTTGTGTGGAATGTGATGGTCTGTTGTCTCCGAGGCATTGTGTTGTTGTTGTATTTAGATCTCTGTTAACTGTTTGTGAAGAGCAATCAAGGGTGATTCAGGCTCTTCTTGGTGGTTTTTTATCATTGGCCCATTGGTGGAGAAGGATGTAGTGTCTCTCGCTCAGTAAGTGAAGTTTCAGGAGGTGTGAATGTAATTGTGTCTCATGGGGACTTATATTATCTCCCACTCACTTAGACACAAATTGCAATTGAATAACCCTCAAAAAACTAAAAGGCCATGGACGAAAAACACAGCTTGTAATCACACAGGAACAGTAACCAAAAAAAGATAAAAGGGAGAAGAAGAAGAAAAAGCAAGAAAACCTGCAATATCTGGGGATAAGGCCCTTAGAAAAAAAAATTAGGGCAGGAGAATAGTAAATGAAGAAAAAAATGGGAAAAATGCAAAAAGAAAAACAAGGAACAGGGTTAATCATGATAAAAAAGGGGGAAAAGAAAAAAAATTTCAACTAGGGACAGAGAAAAGAAAAAATGCTGAAAAGTACGACCTGGTAGGGGAAGATTAAGAATAATAATAAAAAGGACAAAATTATTAATAATATTAATTATTTTAAATCAGACAAATACCAGCAAAATAATCCCCACAAAAAAGAAAGCCAAGAAGAAAAAAATAAAAATAAAAAAAGAGAAAAAAAATCAGTGGAGGATAGGGCAGGGCATCCAGGCTCCGACTGAGCACACACACTGTGATGTAGTTCCTATAGGCCCAGAAGGTAGGTGGGAGTGGAGGATTGCCACACCTCCGTTCACCACGTGGGTATGGATTATAAGATTAACAAGAGGAATGTTGTACCTTTTCAGTCTTGCAGGTCCCAAGTGTCCTTGGGGTTGCTGAAAGCAGAACATATTCTTAAGCCCCAGGAATCTGTGAGAGTGCTGTCTCTTTAAATATCCAAAATTGTCAAGCCGCTTTTTAAATGCTCAAAATGGCAGCGTCCTCCAGACCAGCAAAAGTCCACAGTACAGCCTGCCTTTCTCTTCACCTTCTCTTTTTGTTCCCCATCCACAATGCACAGTCCTCCGTGCAGTCCCTGGCTAGCAGGGTGATTTTTAGGTTAATTCTTAGGTCCTTCCACCATCTCCAAGCTGTCTGTGCCATCAGGATCACTCAGGATTGCTGCCAGACTGCAGCCTCGTATGTCTCCGTTTTTGGTATTTTCACACAAATTCTTCTGCTATTTGGGGTTTAGTCCACTTCTATATCCTTCCCTTCAAGGCTTAGGGGTCCAAGATTATCTTCTGTGTCTTTGTTAATTGGTTTCCCTTTTCTTTGTTGAAGAGGGTCTGTGCAGTCTTTCTGCCTAGTCTGCTGTCTTGCCAGAACGCCCCCCCCCGCCCCGCTTTAGGTTTCTTGAAGTAGGGTTTTGTAGTTTACCTTGTACAGGTCTTTTGTTTTCTTGGTAAGATTTATTCCCAAGTAGTTTTGTTTATTTGGTAGCTATTGTAAATGGTATTCATTTCACTTTAGGAGGTTTTGCAGCAGATTTGCAAATTGCAATAAGTTGTCTGATTTCTTGACTGCTGCTTCCATTGGTGTTGATTGTTGAACCGTGTAGTATGAAATCTTTGATCTTTTCTCCATTTGTCATCATGCTGGTTATTGGTCCAGTTGTGAGGATTTTCGTTTTCTTTATGTTGAGATGTAATCCATACTGCAGACTATAGTCTTTAATCTTCATCAGTAAGGGCTTCAAGTCATCTTCACTTTCAGCAACAAAGTTGTTACATCTGCATATTGCAGGTTTTTCATAAGTCTTCCTCTAATCCTGATGCCACATTCTTCTTCATATAGTTCAGTTTCTTAGATTATTTGCTCAGCATACAGATTGAGTAAGTATGGTGAAAGGATACAACCCTGATGCCTTCCCTTCTTGATTTTAAATCATGCAGTGTCCCCTTGTTGTGTTCAAATGTAGCCTTCTGTTCTCTATACAGGTTCCTCATAAGCAAAATTAAGTGTTTTGGAATTCCAGTTTTTCTCAGAATTATCTGTAGCTTGTTATATTCCACACAGTTGAATGCTTTTGCATAGTCAAGAAAACACAAGTATGCATCTCTCTGGTATTCTTTGTTTTCAGCCAAGATCCATCTTGTTCCTTGTCCTTTTCTGAATCCAGGTTGCATTTCTAGAAATTCCCTATCAATGTACTGCTGCAACCATTTTTAAATTATCTTCAGTATAACTTTACTGGTGTTTGATATTAATGATATCGTTCAATGTCATAGTGATCAAGAAGTCAAATGATGTATTATACTTGGCACATCTGCTGCAAAACCAAACGAAACTCAGTGCCGTGGAGTCGGATCTGACTCCTAGCCAGCCCTCCTTGTATAGGTGGTATCACTATGGAAGTAGATTGCCCCATCTTCCTACTGATGACTGGCTGTTGGGTTTGAACTGCTAGCTTTCTGGTTAGCAGTCAAATGCTTAGGCACTACACCACCAGAGCTCTGCTGCAAAAGACCTCTTGAAAGTGTTGAAAAACAAATATGTCACCTTGAAGACTAAAATGCACCTGGTCCAAGCCATAGTATTTTCAATCACTTCATATGCATGTGGAAACTGAATGAATAAGGAAGATTGAAAAAGAATTGATGCGTTTGCAGCATGGTGTTGGTAAAGAATATCAATATACCAAGGACTACCAGAAGAACGAACAAAACTGTTTTGGAAGAAGTACAGCCAGAATGCTCCTTCGATATGAGGATGGTGAGACTTTGTCTCATGTAGTTTGGATATATTATTAGCTGAGGTTAGTTCTTGGAGAAGAACATCATGCTTGTTAAAATAGAAGGTCTGCAAAAAAGAGGTGGACCCTCAAGGAGATGGATTAACACAGTGGTTGCAACAATGGGCTCAAACATAGCCATGATTGTGAGGATGATGAAGGACCTGGCAACATTTTGTTCAGTTAAACATAGGGTGTATGTGAGTTAGAACAACTTTGACGGCACCTAACAACAACAGCAACAAGAACAACAACCTCATTACTCCTTCATGAATATCATTCCAGTCACTGTATGTAGCCAACAACTTTCATCATCAATTTCAATATCTCCTTTTTATTTCATTATCTGACTATATCATGGTTTAGTTAGTTCTCTACTGTTGGACTTTTGTTTTTCTTTCAGTTTTTCAATGTATTGATAGTTGTTACCGGTAAGGGACTTGTTACCTTTAAGGGAAGAATTTCAGAGTATTTGGAAAGGGAAATGTAGCTTAGCATTAGGAGCTATGGTAGTTAGGTGCCATTATGTCAGCTCTGAGTCACCGAGATCCTGTGTGTAATAGAATGAGACACTGGTCCTGCACCATCCTCACAATCTTTGCTGTGCTTGAACCCATCAGCATAGCCACTGTATCAAGCCATCTCGTTGAGAGTCTTCTCTCAGAAGTGACCTTGTGCTTTACCCAGCATTATATCCTTCTCCAGGAACTGGTGCTTTCTGAAAACATGACCAAAATACGTGAGATGAAGTCTGGCCATTCTTGCTTCTAAGGAACATTCCAGCTGTACTTCTTCCAAGGCAGATTTGTTCTTTCTTCTGGCAGTCCATGGTATTTTCTATATTTTTTGCCAGCACCACAATTCAAAGGCATGAACTCTTCTTTGGTCTTCCTTATTTGTTGTCCAGCTTTAACATGCATGTGAGGTGAGTGAAAGTACCATGGCTTGGGTCTGGCACACCTTAGTCTTCAAAGTGACATCTTTGCTTTTTAACACTTTAAAGAGGTCTTTTGCAGCAGATTTGCCCAGTGCAATATGCCATCTTATTTCTTGACTGCTACTTCCATGGGCATTGATTATGGATCCAAGTAAAATGAAATCTCCAACAACTTCAGTCTTTTCTACATTTATCTTGGTCCAGTTGTGAGGATTTTTGTTCTCTTGATTTTGTACAATCCATACTGAAGGCTATAGTCTTTGATCTTCCTCAGTAAGTGCTTCAAGTCCTCTTAACTTTCACAAAGCAAGGTTGTGTCATCTGCATATTACAGGTTGTTAATGAGTCTTCCTCCAATCCTGATGCCATGTTCTTCTTCATATAGTCCAGCTCTTGGATTATTTGCTTTGCATATGGATTGAATTAGTGTGGTGAAAGGCTACAACCCTGACATATACCTTTCCTGATTTTAAACCATTCAGTATCCCCTAGTTCTTTTTGAATAACTGCCTCTTGGTCTATGTACACTTTCCTTATGTGCACAATTAAGACTTCTGAAATTCCTTCTTTGAAATGCTACCCATAATTTGTTATGAACCAGGCAGTTGAAAGTCTTTGTATAGTTGATAAAACACACGTAAATATCTTTCTGTTATTCTTTACTTTGAGCCAAGATCCATGTGATATCAACAGGATATCCCTGGAATTAGGAAAGAGGTGACTAAAAAGCCACAGCCTGGGCAACTGGGACAGCATGCAAGAGAGTTTGTTTTCAAACATAAAGAAAATTGTTCTTATTTGTGAAAGTGAAGGGATGTCTTATGTAGAAGGACAGGGAGCAGATACTATTGATGTAGATGATTGTATTATTGATGTCTTCAGGGGAGGGTGATATTTCTCTTGCAAAATCCTTTACAAATCTTTAGACATTTTACATTTGGCCATTTATTTTTTCCACAAAATATGCTTTGAGAATATACTATTTGCCATGCATGGAACTCACAATCTAATGGGGACCCCACTAACAAACAAACAGATAAACTGTGATAAACTTGGATCAAATCATGTTCAGGAGACTTGTCTTTTGCTATTCACATCTTAAAGGTTTTTAGCATTTTAATATTCTGTTGCCTGCATTTTGTATAGTAGAGAGAGCTCTTTTGGAAATCAGCAGTTACAATGTGCTTTCTTGAAAAGTTCTTTACCATTGCTGGAGTACAGATGTTTTTCTGGAATTTTCAGATATAATTATTTAATTGCAATGTAGACTTTTGAGAATAAGGAGACATTGCAGAGTTCATGTAGACATGTAGAGTTTTTATAGTAATTTTAATTTTAGATACGTTATATTTGCTTAGAAATGGTTAAGATTTTCTGTTCTCTCAAGGGACTTTCTTTTATTGTCCACAAATTGATATAATTTAAATTGGTGAGGAGCTCTGGTGGTACAGTGACTAAGACATTTAGCTACTAACCAAAAGGTCAGTGGTTTGAATCCACCTACTGCTCCATGGGAGAAAGATGAGACAGTCTGCTTTTGTAAAGATTTACAGCCTTGGAAAACCTATAGGACAGTTTTTCCCTATCCTATAGGGTTGCTGTGAGTTTGAATAGATTCAATGGCAGTGGGTTTTGTTTGGGGTTATTTTAAATTGGTATACTTGGAAATTACAAAGCTCTGGTGGCACAGTGCCCAAGGCATTTGACTGCTAACCAGCAGGTTGGAGGTTCAAACCTACTAGCCGCTCAGCGGAAGGAAGACTGGGCAATCTACTTCTGGAAAGATTTACTGCCTTGAAAACCCAGTGGGGATCACTATGAGTCGGAATCGACTCAGTGGCAGTGGGTTTTATTTGGAAATTAAAAGTTATATCAGAGTATCTGGTACCTAATTGTTTTTCAGTATTATCTCCTCCAGGAACTCCTTTCTGATCCCTGCTCTTTTCCTTAACCAGGTAATGCTCCTTCTATATCTTGTATGTAACTTCTAAAATTTCTTATAATACAAGGTCTTATGGTTCATGTTTATGTGTCAGTCTCCTTGAAGGTATGACATGTGTTTTACTAATCTTTTTTTCCATCAAGGACCCATCTTTCTACCTGGTATATAGTAGTTACTCCATTCTTTTTTCTTGAACTTACTTATTTTTTAAAAAGACTGGATTAATAGTCTGAATCTTTGCAAGTATCATATTCTTTAATTATTTTACTTCTCAGACTTTTCCATTAATTATTTACTCTGAAATCTCTAAGTGACAGCATAAATCATCTCAAAAGTTACCATCTCCAAAAAATGCCAAAAAATAATTTGAAAAATCTATGAAAGAATTTTTTTGTTGTTGTTCTTATTTAATATTCCATGTGTTATAATTATTATTTTAATCTGTGTTTTTTTTTTCCTTTTCATATATATATCTTAAAAGAAAGATGTTAACAAATATGGTGTCTCTCTTTCCAAAATCGAATAGGAACACAAATGGCCCTGTTTTGAAATTCTAAAATAACATCTTTAATAAGTCTAATACCTTGCTACTCAAAATATGATCTTCAAACTGGCAACTTCTGTGTCATCTAGGACTTCGTTAGAAATGCAGAATCTCAGCCTGCACCCAGAATTACTGAATCAGAATTTTCCAAGGAGACTTATAGGAGATTTATATGTAAATTATAGTTTAAGAAACATTTGTTTAATGTATTGCTAAGTTGTATCTAGTTATCAGTCACTTATCAGTCACATAGGTCTAGTTCAGAGGCTGGCAAACTATGGCTGATTGGCTAAGTGTGGCCCACAGCCAAAATTTTTGTAAATTATTATTACAACATAGCCATGTCCTATATATATATATATATATATATTGCTTACAGCTGCTTTTGTGTACAGTACGAGAGTTGACTAGTGGTGATAGAGACTATGTAGCTGCAAAATCTAAGATATTTACTATCTGGCTCTTGACAGAAAAGTGCCAAACCCTGTTCTAGTTAATGGTAGGCCAGTTAGCACAATTCATTGAACAAATTTTACATTTTCTTTCCTTTAAATTTTGTGTTGTTGTTGTTGAGAATATATATAGCAAAACATACACCAGTTCAACAGTTTCTCCATGTATAATTCAGTGACATTTATTATATTCTTTGACTTGTGCAAACTTTCCCTCCTTTTCTGAGTTCTTCCTCTCTTGTTAACATTAGCTTACTGCCCCTATCTAATATTTCTATCTAATATTTGAGGTTCCTATCTAATATTTGAGTTGTTATTTGTACATTTGGTCCCCATATACATAGTTCTTAAAAGAGCATAACACTCAAGGCAGACCTTTTTTCTTGACTCATTCAGTTTTAAAATGATTTCAAGGGATATTTTTTTGTTTAAGATTTAAAGATTTTCTTAGAGCAATAGTTTCAGGTGTTCATCTATACTCCTTGCCTCCAGAAAGTGTAGAGTCCATGAGAATTTAAATTCTGTTCTATATTTTCCCCCTTTTGATCAGGATTATTCTAGGGAATTTGTGATCAAAATATTCAGTAATGGTAGTTGCCACAATCCAGTTCTTCTGGTCTCATGGCAAAGGAGGCAGTTGTTCATGGAGGCAATTAATCATACATTCTTTGTCCTCTGTTTATTCCTGACTCTCTTTTCCCTCTGTTGTTCCAGGTGAATTGTTGTTATTGTTATTTGTCATCAAGTTGGACCCAACTCATAGCAACCCCTCCTTGGGTTTCCGCGGCAGTATCACTACAGAAGCAGATTGTCCAACCTTATTTTGCCTTGGATGGCTTTTTGCAAGCTTTGAAGCCCAAGGCATTACTCAGTGGAAACTACATGGTAGAACAGAAACACTAAACAGGTTATTAGGCCCGTTAACTGGGATGTCCCTTGAAACCACCATGACCTTAAACCTCCAACCCTAGAAACCAAATCCCTGAGGTGTTTGGTTGAACATAAGCAGCTACTTTTTTTTTTTTTTGTCATTGTTCTACATATACCTGTTACACAACTTTTGCCAATTCAATTTTTATGGGTATACAACTTATTGACAACAATTACAGTAATTGGCTGTGCAGCCCAACAGTTAATCAATGTGATTTTTCCATCACCATTAACTTTCCCTCTTGCTCTTGGTAATCACTAGTAAACTTTAGTCCTTTTTTTTCCAAATATAAATGAGGTCATAGAATATTTGCCCTTTTGTGATTGACTTACTTAACTCAGTGTAATGTCTTCAAACTCTATCCATACTGTAGCATGTATCAAGACTTCATTTTTCCTACTGGCTGAGTAGTATTACATTGTGTGTATACATTACATTTTGTTTATCCATTCATCTGTTGATAGGCATTTAGGTTATTTCCACCTTTTGGCTATTGTGAATAGTGTTGCAATGAAGATTGGTGTACAAGTCTCTTTTTGAGTGTTTGCCTTCAAGTCTTTTGGGTATATACCAAAAAGTAGAATTGCTGAATCATGGTAATTCTATTTTTAGTTTTTTGGGGAACCCCCACACTATTTTCCACAGTGACTGTACCATTCTGCATTCTCACTGGAAGTTGAGAAGGGTTCCAGTTTCCTCACATCCTTGCCAACATTTGTTATTTTCAGGTGTTTTTTTTTTTAATCTTAGCCATCCTCTCACTGCCATTGTTGATCCGACTCATAGTGACCTCTCCTTGGGTTTCCAAGGCAGTATCTCCTCTATGGAAGTAGATTGCCCAGTCTTCCTTCTGAGGAGTGGCGGTGGATTTGAACTGCCTGCTTCTTGTTAGCAGTCAAATGCCTTTGAAATGGTATCTCATTGTGGTTTTGATTTGCATATCTTTGATGACTAATAAAGGAGCTCTGGTGGTACAGTGGTTAAAGCATTCAGCTGCTAACCAAAAGGTCAGCAGTTTGAACTCACCAGCTGCTCTGCAGGAGAATGATGAGACAGTCTGCTTCTGTAGAGATTTACAGCATTGGAAACCCTTTGGGGCAGTTCTACTCTGTCCTGTAGAGTCACTACGAGTCAGAATTGACTTGATGGCAGTGGGTTTTGTTTGATTTTGGATAGCTGATGACACTTAGCATCTTTTCATGTGTTTGGTGGCCATTTGAATGTCCTCTTTGATGAAATGTCTATTCATGTACTTTGCTCATTTTATAATTGGGTTATTACCTTTTTGTTGTTAAAGTGTTAGCAACAAATTTTACTTTTGAGGTGAGTGCTTTTATGTGCCAAGTACAATGCTAGCTGCTGCACTTTGATGGTTTGAAAAACCTTGTTTATACTTGCTAGAACCTTGTTTTGGAGAAACATTTTTATTGTAACTAACTGAATTTCCAGCATTGAAGAACCAACTAATTCCTAAAGAAAGCCAGCTAAAATTTTTTTTATCCCTTTAAACTTGCAGATTATAGGTTTTGCTTTTAGTTTTGATTTTAAGTAGGAGCTTATTTGTTTCTATGGAAGAGGCCACAGGTGTGTTTCTTTTGTTATTAAGCAGCTATAGATACATCTGTGTAAGCCATTCAGGCCTGAATGACTGAACTTCACTGTTGTTAGCCAGAAGAATTCATTGCTTCTGTTATCCTCAAATCAGTGACTACACAGCATGGGTGGGGACAGTGGAAGAATCATTTTCATTGAACATGTAATCATGTTAGGTTTCAGTAGCTGTCAACATTGGCTACTTACAAGTGTATTCACAGAATTCTATTATTGTAAAATGGACTAAACTCAATAGGTATTCTTAAAACCTTCACCCTTGCAGTTTAAAATTGCTCTCTAAAGTGTTTTTAGAGCCTCTGAAGTGACTGCTTAATTCATCAATTATTTTTGATACACAGCATGTTGACTTTTTAATATAACATGACACTTAACTGTATTTCTCAATCTGTTTATACAGTGTAATCATAATAGTCCTTTTAGCCTGTTTGAAATTTAGATAGATGATATTTTAGTTTTGTGTGCTAGGGATACAGTTTATTTTGCTTTTAATTTTGTATCTGCTGAATAACTTTCTAGTAGTTTGACTTTTTGAGGTTTAAGCTATTTTGATTGAGTTTTTATTATTTACCTTTTTATCGCATTGAAATCTAGCTTCCATTTAACTGAAAAGTGAAAAGCTTACAGGGAAAAAGAGAAACTGGTCTTTACTATTATTACTATTGCCTTTGGATATTTGAGGTGAATAAAATGCTAATCATTTTTGCATCAAAGGATATTTCTGACATATTGTTACTCTGAGTATGTTAGTTCATACCTGAAGAATGTCCAACAAAAAGTAGGTAATTAATCCAGAAAGAATCTGGCAAAACTGAAAAGTGAACCTCCCTGCAGGGAGCTCTTTGTGTCATTCTTTTAGATCCTGCAGAGAAATCAATGGAGTTTGCATTGGAAGACATTGTTCCCTGTAGTGAGGTGTCTCAGGGAACCTGTGCCTCTTATGTGGGGGGAATAAAAGAGAAATTTAACATCCCTGGCCACCAAGTAGTGAGTCCCCAGGCTCACTTGATAGTGTAGATCAGTCTGTTTAATACATAGCTTTCTGGTTTTACTTGTGCTGCTTACACAATTCTAAGCCTCTTCTCTTCCGTTACAATAGCGCAAGTCTGCACAACAAACTACCCAAAAAAAAAGATTTTTTTTTTCTTGGAATAGAGTAACATAAAAAGTCTCTGTTGTACCTCTTTTAGAAATGGCATAGTGATGTTGTTGTTGTTGTTATGTGCCATCGAGTCGGCCCAGACTCATAGCGACCCCTCCTTGGGTTTCTGAGGCAGTATCACTGCAGAAGTAGGATTGCCCAACCTTCCTTCCGAGGGGTGATGTTAGGGATTGTTAATAAGAGAGTAGCTCAAGTACAAATAATTTTGATTCACTTAGCCACTGTTCAGGAGTTCGATATGTGCCTTTCCATTTTTTGCCATGAAGAGGACAAAACTTAAGCAACTATATAGAAGCAACAGAATAACTGTTCTTTAGATTATAAAGGACTTACAAAAGCAACTCAATATTTATTTTTATTTTTTCTCTTTTATATAACACTGTCTTAATAATAAACTAGTCTCAGATATCAAAAGACTGTGAAATATCTTAAATAAACCTGAACTAGTCATTTTTTATACTTACAACCTTTAACCTCCACATTATTAGGATAAGAAAGAATGTTATTTTTCCCATTGTTTATGCTCCATTGATTGTGTCTCCTAAATGGCCTCTTATCCCCCATTATTGTATTTTGGTAACAGAAGCATCCTGTCTTATGAATTGTGTGTGCTGAATTAGCTTAAGAGGGCTTCACTGCATAGTGATGACTGGGGTCCTTTAATTGTGAAGGCCATTTCTTCTACATTATGAAAAGGATAAATAAAGGAGTTCATAGCCTAAAGGTTTTGATAAAGCTTTCGCTCTGTTGGAGTTACACATAAGAACAAAAGTAGTAGGCCTTTCTCAGGAATTTCTAGAAATAGCTTTTGGAAGTAAAATTAGAAGATAGCTATGTGTTCCTCTGCAAGAGAACAGTCATTTTTACAGCAGAAAAGTTAGAGGCAGAGGCTCTGATTCTTTGGAATTCACTGTTTTTTCTATCGGTTATAATAGCAATCACAATCTTTTGCAGAATATGAAGCATGTTTATGTACATTGCCTCAGTATGGCCTGTACGCTAGCCTTGTGATATACATATAGCAGGTGTTACTCCTGTTTTGCAGCTGGAGAAATAGATTGAGGGAGATTAATGATTGCCAGAGTCACACAGCTACTGATGGGAGAGCCTGGAGTTTCTGACTCCAATCATGTGTTCTTTCCAGTATATCACACTGCATAGGGTCTTTTTAATCTGTGCAGTTTAGTGTTGTTAATATTCTTGTGGAAGAAGTGCATGAGAAAAGTTTTCGCCACTGGAAACAAAAACAGCAACAAAAACATATAACATAAAAATTTAGAATGGGGTAAACTCTCTACAGTGCCATAGACAAACTACATATGATATTCTGAGTCAGTTGTACATAAATATTCATATCCTATATGTGCATAATTTCTAGATATTGTTCCTCATGGTTTATTTTTCATTACTGTTATTTTTTTTTTGCTTATTTTGCCCCCACTGTTGAGTGGTGGTTTAGTATTATAGGTGAATAATAAACTTCTGTTGTTATTTTTAAATTTTTCCTATGTAGGTACAGGCACTCCCCAGGTTACAAATGTTTGATTTACAGAC
Organism: Orycteropus afer afer; assembly: GCF_000298275.1. Taxonomy (NCBI): domain Eukaryota; kingdom Metazoa; phylum Chordata; class Mammalia; order Tubulidentata; family Orycteropodidae; genus Orycteropus; species Orycteropus afer. Next base: position 2,787,249 of record NW_006921932.1, read on the forward strand.
AACTCATACTTGCCCTGCAATGTTATGTAAATTTGCCTCCACATTGAAATAACTGAACCAACTCCTACTTGCAATAAATTCTTCATGATGATCAACTTCATTTGCTGTACATGCAACTTTTAAATCATTAAAAAACCTTCAAACCTTTTCTTCTAGTAAAATAAGGGTAAATAAGAACCATATGCATCTATTCTGACTTACCTACAAATTCTACTTAAAGGCATAGAACAGATCTTATTCATAACCCTGGGATGTCTTGTAGTCTGTATATTCTCCCTTTTATCTTTGACAGTTTTCTCTTTATTTGGTGTTTAACAGTCATATTACAACTGTGGTAAATTGCTTGATGTGGCCCTTCTAGCCATTGTCCTCCATTCTGTGATGTTTTGTAAATCCCATTATCCATGCCTGTTTGGGGTGGTGTGGTAGTTAAGGTCAGGTATCAACTTGGCGGGGCAGCTGGTAGTAGTCATTCCCTATAATGACTGGCAATTGACTCTGTGATGGGATTTAGGTTATTTCTGTTGAGACAACGCAGGTGGAATGTATCTTGAGTCCTGCCTTGCTGAAGAGTATAATTAAAATCACCACCCTTAGCTTCCTTGAGGGTATACCTACGACTCTCCTGGGAAGATTTGCCCTCCTCTTGCTCCAGTTTTGTGTCTTGGCTCATCATCATCTCACCCCTGGGTTTGGGACAGCAGCCATCATCTGATCTGCTGATCGAGGTTCATCAAACCCTGAGAATTGAGAGGATCCTCCAGACCTACTCATGGACCTGGGACTTGCCAGCCTGCCAGCCTCCACCACTATTATGTGAGACGAACCCTTGGGTGTCTGTGAGTTCTGTGAGGCGTTACAGCGAAATACAGAACCCTAAGACTGGGGAAATTACTGGGAAGAGGAGGAGTTAATGTCTGAAATGATGGAGTGGTACAGTAGTTTGGACATTTGGGACATCTTTAACCTCCGTCTCATGAGGACCAGCCTTGTACTGATCTTTCTGAGAGAGATTGTTCAAGCAATAACATATTTAGATGTAAGTTTTTTGTTTTGTTTTTTAATCTTGCTTAGGACTTAAATTTGAGAATTTGTAACTTTCTTCTTTTTTTTTTTTTTTTTAATCTTTTCATTGTTTTGGGTGAAAGTATACAGAGCAGATTCATTTTCCATACAGTAGTTCATACACATTTTGTTTCATGACATTGACTGCAGTTCCCCACAATGTAGAACTTGTAACTTTCATTGATTCTGGAAATTGTCAACCATTATTTTTATGTAGAGCTTCTTTTCATTTCTTTTTTGATTTTCAAATAATGTAAAACTTTCAGAAAGTTGCCTAAGTAATACAGAAAGCTATATACATGTTCTCATTGCCTCATACTCAATTTGTTGATGAAGGGGGAGGCTCCCCGACCCAAGTAGTACAAATGGCTCAACCTATGATTCCTGTCACTAGACAGATGAGATCAATAGCAGTTGATTAGTTACATATACTGATACCCAAGGAAGGAGGACACCACATACCACATAGGGCCAAATGGGGGTTGTATTCGGGAATAGAGTATACCAGCAAGATTTGTGGAAGCAACCTCTGTAATAATAATAGGGTGAGGTGCCTCCTGGTTCCCAATGGATGATGTGATTGGCTTGCCTGTATAATTTCATTGCTGGCAGAAAGCTGAAACCTTTTAGGTTGAAGACCAGGTGGAATGCAGTTTATCTGGCTGATCAGAGAACTAGTCTGATGAGGAGCTTCTCTCTTTGTGAAGGGGGGCATAGCTGGTGAGAGCAGGGGAGTTCACAGCTAGATTTTTGGGGTCCTATTTGACTGCTAACCAGAAGCCTGGTGGTTCAAATCCACCAGCCACTCCTCAGAAGAAAGGTTGGGCCGTCTATTTCCATAGTGGTACTGTCTCGGAAACCCAAAGAAGGGTCGCTATGAGTCGGATCCGACTCGACGGCAGTTGTGTGCATGTGCATATGAGGCTCAAAGGTCAGAGTAGCACTTAGGACTTAAAGTACATACTCACTGCCATTGAGTCAGATCCAACTCATTCCTCGGAAGGAAGGTTGGGCAGTCTACTTCTGTAGTGATACTGCTTCGGAAACCCAAGGAGGGGTCGCTATGAGTAGGATCCGACTTGATGGCAGTGCTTTAGCAGATCTTACCTGCAACAGTTTTTACTGTGATATTTGCCTAATGGTGATTTTCTGTTTCTTTTATTTCTTCTAAATTTATTAATTGAAATTCTTCTGAAAGGAAGAGCTATCTTTGCTCCTCATTTAAATACATTTACTCATTTATTTATATGGATTTGTGAATACTTATTTCCTGCTATAGATTATAATCTCATGGCTATTACTTACTTTTGTCCACCGGTTCAAGCTTTGGCCATTGGGAACTCTGAGATTGGCTACTATGCCCTTTCAACAAGCCACCAACATTTCTTTACTTTATGATACTGTAAGTTGCTCCAGGCTTATGTTATATTTTCCCTGTCATAGTCCTGGAGTCAACTTCTTTCCCAAAGACCATTCTAAAAGTAAACTCCTTCTATAAATCTTAGTGGGTATAAGATAGACCACTTTATTCGATGCTACATGACTTGGAACTCTTATGGTTTGTAACTATTTTTCCTCAGGACTATATTAAGAGTAACTTTCTATCCATCGGGTTAATAATTTCAGTGGGTACAGTTTTTATTTCTAGAAATTATATGTGGTTCTTTTTTAAATTTCCTCTCCCCACTCCCATCATATCTTGTACTTTCATTGGGAGTTAAATGACTTCTTTCACATCTTTAATTCTCTTAAGTTCTTTTGTATTACCTTCTGCTTGTTCTATTATTAGTTCTGGAAGTCTGATCCTGCTGTTTGTTGTTTTTGCTGTGTCTCACTCATGGTAGACTGTATGGTTATGTGTTTTATAATTATTTTATCAAAAGTATATTTTAAAGGGGCTTATTTTATTCTTTTAGATATGTGTTATGGGAGTATCTTTCCAGGGTGGTCCAAGTGTCCTACGAATATCCCCAGCTGTCCATCAGTTTATATGTGGATTTCTCAGTTGTGGAATTTCTAGTCCAACCATTACACTAAGAGTACAGTCCTTCAAGTGTCCTAGTTTTCCATGAGAGTTTCAGTTCCAGCTGCCTGCCTTCTATAGGCTACTGGTCTCATCTCCCATTTCTCTGTGGGCTTTTAAAGAATGTTATACATTATAGAAACTGACAACTTCCTCACAGTACCTATAGTCTCAATGCAAGCATTTTCCTCTTTGTTTCTGGTACTTAGTAATACTCTTCTTTCTTTTCAGTTCAGTTTTATATTTTTAAAGTGTTTATAGGTTTTCAGTCATTTTGGGTGTGATCTAGAATATTATTGGAACTAGAAATCAGTCTGGTTTTTGCAAACAGTCTAGTCATTAGATAATGAACAGTGGAGGCAGAACAAGTCAGTAAGGCCCAGACCATGAACCTGGCTAATATGGCATAGTTTAACAGACTGCACAAGTCAGAAAGCTAGTGGATCATATCCACAGGCTTAAGGAGATTATCATAGCAAGATGGTAATAGGTTGGATCCACAGAGCCCTCCACGGCCAGCAGATCTCCAAAATTTAGTCAAGAATGGCCCAGGGTTGGAAAGGTCACAGACTCAGAAAATCTAGCATTTTTTTACTAGAGGATTTCCACTCTAGCTGCTATGTGGGTGAGCCTGTGCTTATAACTACCCTCTGTGGGTATGCCTTACTCACCTTTAGGATCATGGTCCACAGCTGTGATTCTGTAATATTTTATCACAGTCCACATATAGAGTATGATTTTAGACATTGGTTTTCCACCTTACTAGGAAGATGACTTGTCTTTAATTTTGTCAACCCTATTGAATACTTTGGGAGTTCTGGTAGCATCGTGCCTAAGGTACTTGACTGCTAACCAGAAGGCTGGCGGTTCAAACCCACCAGCCACTCCTCAGAAAGAAGATGGGGCAATCTACTTCCAAAGTGATACTGCCTCGGAAACCCAAGGGGGCGTCGCTATGAGTCGGGTCCAACTCAATGGCACATAACAGCAATAACAATTGAATACTTTGAAGATGTAGCCTGATTTCCCTCACCTACATGGAAAGGACAGGTCCCTCTTTTTACCTGTAATTGGTGGCCAGTGATCTTTTTACTAGACCTACAAAGTACACCAGGACATTTGTGGCACTAGAGAAGCCATACTTCCTCATAATATATCACTTTATAGAAATACTCAAAGGAAAAAGCTGAATGTTAAACAATCTCACATCTCAGCTCTATACCTTTTTTTGTTTTGCTTTGTTTTCTCTTCCTGCAGGATGTTTCTTTCAGATATCTCTCCATCAACTAAAATTAAGCGTACTGTAGACTGAACTCATCACCTCTATCTCCCATCTCCTACAAATGTGCTCTTTCAGCTGACATCCCTTTTCATGTTGCTACTATACATGTAAATGCAGGTGATATCCTAATCTAGGTCTAAAGCATCTCACTTTCCAATTTATTCCCCCAGGTTCTTTCAGTTCTTTTATTCTTGATCTTAGATTTACATTCCTTGGTGTCCCAGTGCCATCAGTAGTTGACATGTACTGATAATCTGTTATATACTTACTATTGTGTAGGTTGGGAGCTCTGGTGGTATAGTGCCTAAGTCATATGACTGCTAACCTGAAGGCTGGTGGTTCAAACCCACCAGCCACTCCTCAAAAGGAAGATTGGGCAATGTACTTCCATAGTGATACCACCTTGGAAACCCCAGGAGGAGTCGCTGTGAGTCAAATTGACTCAATGGCAGTGAGTGAGTGAGTGAGTGAGCGATTGATGGTGTAGGTTAGTTGGAAAGAGAATTGCAAGGCATGGTTATTGTCTTTAAAGAATTTAATATCTAGTTGAAGAGACAACTTACATACACCAAAATAGTGAACAATACTACACAGTATATAATTAAAAGCTAAATAGGGTAGCACAGACTTTGAAATATTAGAAATTGGAGGAAAGAAAAGGATAAATGAGACCTGAATTTTCAGAGAATGTTAATGAGGATGTAGTATTTGAATTAGGTTTGAAATAACATATATTGGAATTGAATAGACTTTTTAAATGAGGAGAAAATATGCACAATTGATGAGTATACCAAGCATACAATTTTTGTAAACTGTAGAGGCTATTTATGTGTTAGAGTCTAGTGAATAATAAGGTTTGAGAGAGAGTAGATGACTGCTGTGCGTTGCATATAAGACTATCAGATGAATCTTTCAGATCTTTTCTATTTTATTTGCTTCCTCCCCACGCCCAACTCAGAAATCTCTGAAGGCTGCCTTTCCTTTTGGTTCTGGTCCAAACTGCTTTAGTATTCTAGCCACACAGTGATACACCAGCCATTCCCCACTGGTGCTCATGCTTTCCTTGCCCATAACATCCTTTGTGTTTTAAATAATACGTTTGATTTCCCTAGGTTGTCTGCCTGGTTTTTGTCCTTTCCTTCTTTAAGTCCTATCTCAAAACTGACCACCTCTTGATTCCTATCCTTATGGCTCTCACCTGCTGATATATCTTTCCTCCTTGGATTCCCCAATAAATTAGTTTCTGTTGAAAATGTAAACATTTACCTTTCTGTTTTCCAATAATTGAGAGTTTTATACATCTCTCTTCCTGTTTAATAAGGTAGTTAATTACTTTGAAGGGTTAGGATCATGTTGTGTGCTTTATTGTTCCTCTTAGTACTATGTACCATGCTGGATATGTATTTGATATTAAATAGGTAACTTTTACCATCACTCGTCTATCAGTTTATCATATTGTGGTGGCTTGCATGTTGCTGTGAGGCTGGAGGCTATGCCATCAGCATTTCAAATACCAGCAGGGTCACCCAGGTGGACAGGTCTCAGTGGACCTTCCAGATGAACACACTTGGAAGAAGGAAGGGGCCATCCACTTCTCAAAGAATTGGCCAGTGAAAACCTTATGAATAGCAGTGAAACACTGTCTGATATATTACTGGAAAACTTTTTTAATAGCCCTGAAACATTCTTTGATACAGTGCCAAAAAATGAGCCCCTTAGTTCAGAAGGCACTCAAAATACCACTTGGGAGCAGCTGCTTCCTCAAAGTAGAGTCAACCTTAATGACGAGGATGGAGTAAAGCTTGTGGGACCTCCATATGCTGATGGGACACAACTCAAAATTGGAAGAAACAGTTATAAACATCCATTAATAATGGAAACTTGGAATGTATGAAGTGTAATTGTAGGAAAATTGGAAGTTGTCAAAACTGAAATGGACAGCATAAAGATCAATATCCTGGCATTAGTGAGTTGAAATGGATTGGTTTTGGCTTTTTTGAATCAGACAATCATATGATCTACTGTGCTGGGAATGACAAATTGAAGACAAATGGCATGGCATTCATTGTAACAAAGAATGTTTCAAGATCTATCCTGAAGGACAGTGCTGTTAGTGATAGGATAATATGCATATGCCTATAAAAAAGACCAATTAATACTACTGTTATTCAAATTTACTCACCCAACCACTAAGTCAAAGACAAGGAAATTGAAGATGTTTACCAACTTCTGCAGTCTGAAATTGACCAAACATGCAATCAAGATATATTGATTATTATAGGTGATTGGAATGAGAAAGTTAGAAACAAAGAAGAAACACTGGTAGTTGGAAAATATGGCCTTAGTGATAGAAATGATGCTGGAGATCATATGAATGAATTTTGTAAGACCAATAACTTATTCATTGGAAATTCCTCTTTTCAACAATGTAAATGGTAGCTATACATGTGGACATCACCAGATAGAATACACAGGAATCAGATTGACTATATTTGTCGAAGTGGGTGGATAAGCTCAGTATCTTCAGCCATAACAAGGCCAGGAGCTAACTGTGGAACAGACCATCAATTGCTTATATGCAAGTTCAAGTTCCAGCTGAAGACAGTTAAAACAAGACCATGAGAGCCAAAATATGACCTTGATTATATCCGACCTAAATTTAGAGACTATCTGAAGAACAGATTTGACGCATTGGACACCAGTGTCTGAAAACCAGAGGATTTGTGGGATGACATCAAGAACACCATCCATGAAAAAAGTAAAAGGTCATTAAAAAGACAGGAAAGGAAGAAGATTCCAAAATGGATGTCAGAAGAGACTCTGAAATTTGGTCTTGAATGGAGAGTAGCTAAAACAAATGGAAGAAATGACAAGATAAAAGAGCTGAACATGAACAGAAGATTTCAAAGAGTAGCTCGAAAAGACAAAGTCAATTATTATAGTGAAATGTGCAAAGACCTGGATTTAGAGAACTAAAAGGGAAGAATATACATAGCATTTCCAAAGCTGAAAGACTGAAGAAAAAATTTAAGCCTTGAGTTGCAATATTGAAAGATTCTATGGGCAAAATATTGGATGATGTAGGAAGCATCAAAAGAAGATGGATAGAGACCAACATGGTGGCACTGAGAAAGAGGAAGACATAGAGAGGTGCATGGGAGGTACAGACAACAGAGATGAACCCTTTTGCACATGTAGTACTGTGTTGCCAGTGAAGGCAAATATTGATATACAGGTAGATAGATGGGTGGACGGGAACTCTGGTAGCATAGTGCCTAAGGCATTTGACTACTAACCAGAAGGCTGACAGTTAAACCCACCAGCCACTCCTTGGAAGAAAGATGGGGCAATCTACTTCTGTAGTGATACTGCCTCAGAAACCCAAGGAGGGGTCACTATGAGTTGGGTCTGACTTGACGGGACATAACAACAGCAACAACAACAATAACAACAGATGGGTGGACAGGCTAAATTATTAGGTATGCCTACGCAGTGGGGTGTGCCCATGACCATGTGTAGTGTTGGCAGACAGTGTTTCTACAAGTGTATTTGTATGATCTGTAAGAATTCCCAGTCATATGGTAGTGCTGGCAAAAGACAAGGTTGTAGTCACTTCTTGGTCACAGCCAGCTACACAGAGGGAGTGAGTAGTTGGACCTATGGGCTCAGGACCATAGTCACAGGGGACATCAAGCTCAATTAGCATAACACACTTTGTTCCATATCCTACTTTGGTGAGTAGTAACTGGAATCTTAAAAGCTTACAAGCAGCCATCTAGAGCAATGATGGGTGTCTCCTCATCCAGAGCAAAGAAGAATGAAGAAAACCAAAAACTTGTGGAAAAAATTAGTCCAAGTGACTGGTACACCATGTGATCCTCACTCTATACGACTGAGACCAGAAGAATTAGATGGTTTCCGGCTACCATTGTCAATCATTTGGAGGGGGATCTCTGTAGGAGATGCTGGATAGAGTGGGAGAACAATGTGGAAAAACACTCAAAATTATTGGTGTTGGGGGAAGGGACCAGATTTGCTGGTCTGATAGAACCTGATGGAACCCTTGAGATTATGGCCTCTAGCTGCCCTTTCGGTCTGGAATTGAACCCACTCCTGTGCCTTCCAACCAAACAAAAGTCAGGCATATGAGCTAAACATTTCCATTAGTTAGACACACTCCTTGGAGAGATCAATCATGGGAGAATAGAAGGGCTGTGTATGCACAGGGACACAGCTTGGGGGTGGGGGAAAGGAAGTGGATGGGAGGGTAGGATACAGGGAAGATGTAACTATGGGGAAGAAATGGAAGGAGAGCTTTTGCATTGTCATTGCAGTCAATGTCATGAGACAAAGTGTATGTGAGCTGCTGTATGGAAAATGAATATGCTCTGTAAACTTTCACCCAAATCACAATTAAAAAAAAAAAAAAAAGAGAGAGAAAGATGGATAGAGTACATAGTCACTGTACAAAAAAGAATTGGTTGATATTCATCTATTTCAGGAGGTGGCATGTAATTAAGAACCAATGGTATTGAAGGAAGAAGTCGAAGCTGCAAGGAAGGAATTGGTGAAAAACAAAGCTCCAGGAATTGACAGAATACCCATTGAGATGTTGCAACAAATGGATGCCCCACTGGAGGCACTCAGTCATCTATGCCAAGAAATTTGGAAGACAGTTACCTGGCCAACTGACTGGAAGAGATCCATATTTGTACTCATTCTAAGGAAAGGTGATCCAACAGACTGTGGAAATTATCAAACAAGAGACTCTGAAACTTGCCCTTGAGTGAAGAGCAGCTAAAGCAAATGGAAGAAATGACAAGATAAAATTGCTGAACAAAAGATTTCAAAAAGCAGCTCAAGCAGACAAAGCCAATTACTATAATGAAATGTGTAAAGACCTGGAATTAGAAAACCAAAGGGGAAGAACATGCTTAGCATTTCTGAAGCTGAAAGAACTGAGGAAAACATTTAAGCCTTGAGTTGCAATATTGCAAGATTCTATGGCAAAATACTGAATGATGCAGGAAGCATCAAAAGAAAATGGAAGGAATACACACAGTCACTGTACCCAAAAGAACTGGTCAATGTTCATCCATTTCAGGAGGTGGCATGTGATCAAGAACCAATGGTATTGAAGGAAGAAGTCAAAGATGCACTGTAGGAATTGGCAAAGAACAAGGCTCCAGGAATTGATGGAATACCCATTGAGATGTTTCAAGAAATAGGTGCCCTGCTGGAGGCACTTACTTGGCTATTCCAAGAGATTTGGAAGGCAGCTACCTGGCTAAATGACTGGAAGAGGTCCATATTTGTACCCATTCCAAAGAAAGGTGATCCCACAGAATGTGGAAATTAACGAACAATATAATTAATATCACATGCAAGTAAAATCTTTCTGAAGATAATTTAAAAATGGTTGCAGCAGTATAGTGACAGAGAACTTCCAGAAATGCAAGCTGGATTCAGAAGAGGATGTGGAATGAGGGATATCATTGCTGATGTCAGATGGCTCTTGGTTGAAAGCAAAGAATGCCAGAAAGATGTTTGTTTTTATTTTATTGACTATGCTAAAGCATTCAACTGTGTGGATCATAACAAAGTGTGGATAACATTGAGAAACATAGGAGTTCCAGAATACTTAATTGTACTCATGAGGAATCTGTACATAGAGCAAGAGACTGACATTTGGACAGAACAAGGGGTTACTGCATAGTTTAAAAGCAGGAAGCGAGTTCATTAGGGTTGTATCCTTTCACCATACTTATTCATTACATATGCTGAGCAAGTAATCTGAGAATCTGGACTATATGAAGAAGAATATGGCATCAGGATTGGTGGAAGACTCATTAACAACCTGCTATATGCAGACCACACAACCTTGCTTGCTGAAAATGAAGATGAATAAAGCACTTTTGATGAAGACTAAAGACTACAGTCTGCAGTATGGATTACACCTCAATATAAAGAAAATAAAAATCCTCATAACTGGACCAATAAGGAGCATCATGATAAATGGAGAAAAGATTATGACTTGGATCCACAATCAACACCAATAGAGACTTCAGTCAAGAAATCATACATCTTATTGCACTGGGAAAATCTGCTGCAAAAGACTTCTTTAAAGGACTGAAGAGCCTTCAAAGATATCTCTTTGAAGACAAAGGGGTGCCTAACCCAAGCCATGGTATTTTCAGCAGCCACATAGGCGTGTGAAAGCTAGACAGTGAATAAGGAAGGTGAAAGAAGAGTTGATGCTTTTGAGTTGTGGTGCTGGCAAAGAATACTGAAAGCACCATGGACTGCCAGAAGAACTAAGAAATCTGTCCTGAAAGAAGTGTAGCCGGAATGCTCTTTGGAAACAAGAATGGCCAGACTTCATCTCACTTACGTGGGTCATGGTACCATTCCCTGGAGAAGGATGTCATCTTAGTAAAGTAGAGGGTCACCAAAAAAGAGGAAGACCCTCAACGAGATAGACTGACACATTGGCTGCAACGACAAGCTCAGGTATAGCAAGAGCTGTGAAGATGGTGCATGGCCAGGCAGTGTTTCGTTCTGTTGTACATATGGTCGCTATTAGTGAGAGCCAACTTGACCACACCTAACGACAGCAACAGGTAAATTTTAAGGACTTAGTTTTTATTTAAAACACTGATTATTTGTAATAGTAAGTCTCTCAAGTGGCACAAAAAGGAGCTCTGGTGGTGCAGCCTGAGCCATTTGATTGCTAACCAGAAGATTGGTGGTTCAAACCCACCAGTTGCTTCAGCAGCAGAAGGTAGTTGGGGTAGTCTACTTCCGTAAAGATTTACAGCCACAGTAACCCAATGGGAGTCACTATGAGTCTCACAAATGGTTTGCACTCAACTGCTAACATAGAGATTGGTAGTTTGAACTCACCCAGCAAGATTAAACCTACTTCTTTGTATAAATGTGCCTACTATCATGCCTAGCAATACTATTCCCCTTAGTAAAATGTTCATTTCATATTTTATTAAGTGTTTAAAAGACAATTTATCTGTGGTTTCACAGAAAATAGTACATTGGAGTAAAAGCACTGATTCTTAGTTACCTGAAGAATGCTCTTCCTGCTTTTCAAAAGAAGAATACATCATGATCAGGTAGCATTTATACCAGGAATGCAAGCATGGTTCAACATTACAAGTACCAATCATTGTAATTCACCACATAAATAATATGAAGGAAGAGAGTCGCATGATTATCTCAATCAACACAGATAAAGCATGTGATAAAATCAAACCCTCAGCAAAATAGAAGTTGAAGGAATATTTCTCAACATAATTAAGGACAACCAACATTCGACATTATTCTTAATGGAGAAAGACTGAGAACTTTCCCCTTGAAAATGGGAACAAGACAAAAATAAACATGTGAACCTGGGGAATAGCCACTCTTATCCTCTTAGTATATCAATTGATTTCATGCTTAGAAGCAATTTGGCAATCCAAGGAGGGGTCACTATGAGTCGGAAACAACTAGACAGCAGTGAGTTTGTTTTTTATGTATATAAAAAAAACAAACCCAACTCACTGCTGTTGAGTCAGATCCTACTCATAACGACCCCTCTTTGGGTTTCTGAGGCACTATTACTATGGAAATACATTGCCCAATCTTCTTTCTGAGGAGTGGCTGGTGGGTTTGAACTGCCAAGTGTCTGGTTAGCAGTCAAATGCCTTAGGCAGTATGCCACCAGAGCTCCCTTTTATGTATGTGTGTATATATTTATACATATACATATACATGCATATATACATATACACACCCACACGCCCCAAAAAACCAAACTCACTGCCGTTGAGTCAGATCCAACTCATAGCGACCCCTCCTTGGGTTTCTGAGGCAGTATCGCTACAGAAGTTGATTGCCCAACCTTCTTTCTGAGGAGTGGTTGGTGGGTTTGAACTGCCAGCCTTCTGGTTAGCAGTCATATTCCTTAGGCACTATGCCACCAGAACTTTTATGTATGTGTACACACACACACATATACACATATGACTAAAACCAAACCAAACTTACTGCCATTGAGTCAATCCTGACTCATAGAGACCTTCCTTTGGGTTGCCAAGGCAGTAAATCTTTACGGAGGTAGGTTGCCCAGTCTTCCTTCTATGAAGTGATTGGTGGATTTGAACCGCCAACCTTCTGATTACCAGATAAATGCCTTAGGCATACACCACCATGGCTCCTTCATTATCATCACTCTTATTCAACATTGTATTGGAGGTCCTAGCCAGAGCAATAGGCAAGAAAGGAAAATAAAGTGTATGCAAGTTGGAAAAGAAGAAGTAAAATTATTCCTATTCAAAGGTGACATAATCCTATACATAGAAAATCCCAGAGATTTCACAAGAAAGCTACTGGGTCTATTAAGAGGATTTAGGAAAGTAGCAGGGTACATGATCAACAGGCCAAAATCAGTTGGGTTCCTCTACACTATCAAGGAAAACTAAGAAAAGGAAATGAAGAAAATAATATCATCTACAGTAGCTCCCCAGAAGATAAAATAGCTAGGAATAAGCCTAACCCTGGATGTAAAAGACTTACAAAGGAAACTACAAAACACCATTGCCAGAAAACAAGAGACCTACAAAAATGGAAAAACTTACCACACTCATGGATTGGAAGATTTCACATTGTGAAAGTGTCAATACTACCCTAAGCAATCTATGACTATAGTACAATCCTGATCCAACAACATTCTTTTAAAAAAAGGAAAAACTTATCTTCACCTTTATATGGAAAGGAAAGAGGCCCTAAATAGCTAAAGCATTATTGAAAAAGAACAAAGTAGGAGACTTCGTGATCTCAGAACTTACTCTACAGCTCAATAGTCAAAACAGCCTGTACTGGTACAATGACAGACACATAACCAATGGAACAGAATTCAGAATCCAGAAGTCAGTCCATCCAGCTATGGACAGCTGATCCTTGCCAAAGGGTAGAAGTCCTTTCAATGGAGAAGAGATAGTTTCTTTAACAAATGGTGCTGACGAAACTGGACATCTACTTGCAGAAAAATGAAACAGTATCCATATGCAAAAACTAACTCAATACATATCAAAGACCGAAATGTTAAAACTAAAACTATAAAGTTCCTGGAAGATAATATAGGGATAATGCTAGAGATCCTAATGTTTTGGTTACTTCATGCTGCTCTAACAGAAGATACCACAGGTGGATGGCTTTCACAAACAGGAGTTTATTCTCTTAACAGTTTGAAGGCTAGAAGTCCGAGTTCCAAGTGACAGGCTCTAGGGGCTACGTGAAATCCCCTCGACCTTGGGCTTCAGCTCTGCCTCTTGCTGGCTCACCGAAGCTGGAGGCTTTCTTCAGTCAGGCAGCTGCTGGCTGCTGAGGCTGACAAACCCAAGGTTGACAAGTAAAAAGGCAGAGTCCCAATATTACCAAACCACAGGTTGTTGATTCAAGTCCCATTAACAGTCCCAAGATTGGCAGACAACATGGCAGGCTGCTGAATAATGACTCAGCTACATGCAGGATTCAAGTGTGCCAAAAGCTGTAGACCATTCCCAAAGCTGCTGCTTGTAAACAGAAAGCACACCACATCCCTAAAGCAGCTACTCAGCTGCTCATGGTAGATTCCACCATGGAATTGATTGCCAGTCTCTTCATGGGGAATAACTACCACCAGCTGCCCAGCCACACTGGCTTATAACCTTAACTACCACACCTAATATCTGGCATAAATACACTATCAAAAATAACTGAAAATGCAAAAACAAAAGAAGATAAAGTGGATAGCTAGAACTTCCTAAAAGTTAAATTCTTATGCACATCCAAAGACTCTATGAAAAGGCTAAAAAGAACCTAAAGACTGGAAAAAATGTTGACATATCTGATAAGAGTCTGATCTCTGAAATATATAGAAAACTTCAACAACTCAACAATAAAAAGACAAAAATCCAATAAAAAATGGGCAGAACACATGAACAAACACTTTACCAAAGAGAACAGACAGCCAAAAAACACATGAAAAGATGCTTGTGATTATTAGCCGTTAAAACAGATAAACCAATCTCACTGCCATCGAGTCGATTCTGACTCATAGCACCCCCCTTTGGGTTTCTGAGGTGGTAAATCTTTCCAGAAGTAAGTGCCCAGTCTTCCTTCTGCAGAGTGGCTGGTGGATTTGAACTGCCAACTTTCTGGTTAACAGTCAAATGCTTTAGGTACTACGCCACCAGAGCTCTGTAGCCATCAACTCAATGCTGTTGAGTTGGAACCAACTCATAGTGACCCCTCCTTGGATTTCTGAAGTGGTATCCTATGGAAGTAGATTTCCTAGTCTTTCTTCCAAGCAGTGGCTGGTGGGTTTAAACCGCCAGCCTTTTGGTTAGCAGTCAAATGCCTTAGGGACTATGCCACCAGAGCTCTTTTTCTTTTTTTTTTTTCCTGTAGCCATTAGAGAGATGCAAATCAAAACTACAATGAGATACCATCTCACCCCTCCAAAAATGGTTCTAATCAAAACATAAACACAGTAACATGCTGGTGAGGTTGTAGAGAGATTGGAACTCTTATACACTGCTAATAATATTGTAAAATGATATAACCACTGTGGAAAATGGTATGGCACTTCCTCAGAAAGCTAGATATAAAAATACCTTATGGTCTCACAATCTCATTCCTAGGTATATATCCAAGAGGTATAAGAGCAGTGACACAAATAGACATATGCACACTTATGTTCATTGTAACCTTATTCACAGTAGCAAAAACTGGAAACAACCTAAGTGCCCATCAATGGATGAATGAATAAACAAATTGCGGTGCATCCATACAATGGAATAATATGCAGCTATAAAGAATAATGATAAGTTCTCAAAACATCCTGTGACATGGATGAATCCGGAGGACTTAATGCTCCTTGAAATAATTCAATCACAAAGGACAGATATTGTATGGTCTCACTTTTATAAAAAGATAATAATAGGTATACATACAGAAAGCAATATTTTTTATTGGTTACCAGGGATGGAAGGGAGAATCACTTTTTAGATAGTACTAAAAAACCAACCCACTGCCATCAAGTTAATTCCGACTCATACCGACTTTATAGGATGGAATAGAACTGCCTATAGAATTTCTAAATTTGTAAATCTGTATGGAAGCATTCTACCTCTTCCTTCTGTGGAGCAGGTGATGTGTTCAAATACCAGCCTTTTTGTGTAGCAGCTGAGTTCTTTACTATGCCACCAGAACTCTTTTATAGATAGCAGATTTTATAGATTCTTGTGATGAGAAAGGCAATACTGAATATGGCTGAAGTCTGCACAAGTTGGCCATGCTAAATGATGACTCTAAGAAATGCACAAGAATAAATGATGATTTTGATAAATGATTCACAGATGGTCCCAGGTTGCTAACATTAGACTTATGTACATTATGAACCAATTCCCAAAAAGCCTATTCTATTAAAAATTCAAACTACATCCCAGAGTTTGTAATAATGAGCAGGCACTATTTTGCAGTGCACATGAGGACATTATCATTACTGTATTATTATGTTAAGGATGTTTTAATATATCTGGAATTGTTTCTTTGATTTTTTTTTCTGCATGGAAAGGCACACTATATACTATATACTAAGACAAACATTTGACTGATGTTAGATATGAATCATACCTAACTGTTCCAACTTATGTTCAAATATGACCTTAAGGACAGATTTAGAAGTGGAACTTGTTTTTAATCTGGAACTGCCTGTATACAATTTTCTAACACAATAGTAACTACCAAAAAAGATGTGTGTTGTTACATCACTATGCATATATGTGTATAGGAAGACACGTGAATATATGGGTATGCATGTATAAGTGTTTCTGTAGGCATATGTATATACATGTTTGTGTTTGCTACATATATATCCATATATAATAAAGCATATACAGGACACATTTACAGATACTTCTAGACATAACTAAAGAAATAGCTCGTGGGTTTGGTATACTGGCTTAGGACCATAGTCTCATGGGC
Source organism: Orycteropus afer afer (assembly GCF_000298275.1). NCBI lineage: Eukaryota > Metazoa > Chordata > Mammalia > Tubulidentata > Orycteropodidae > Orycteropus > Orycteropus afer. The sequence continues at coordinate 2,803,640 of NW_006921932.1, forward strand.
AAACTCAGTCTATTGACATAACATAGTTCATAAAGATAATGTTCTACATCCTACTTTGGTGAATAGCACCTGGTCTTAAAAGCCTGTGAATGGTCATCTAAAATACAATTATTTGTCTCTAGTCATCTAGAATAAAAGAGAAAGAAGGAAACTTTGATAGGTAACGTTGTGTGTCAAGTTGGCTGTGCCATGATCTAAATGGTTTAAGCAGTTGTGATGCAGTCATTCCATGATGATATATGTTGTGAGCAGCCAGTCAGTTGAAAGGGAGCTTCCTCAGAGGTGTGGCCTGCTTCATGCATTCACATGTATATGAAAATCCTGGGAAGATTAGATTCTGGGACTTTGTGTTGGATCTGGATACTGTGTTTAGCTTATCATCATGTGTTTTTTAAAGCTGAACCAGTGGCCTGTTGTACTGCATGCCAACCTTGGAATTGTTGCCTTTGCAGCCTGTGAGCCAACAGTCTGCTGTTTTACCTGCCAATCTCGAGTTCTTCATCCACCAAACTCAGCAGCCTGCTATTCTGCTTGCTGATCTTAGGGCCCCTGCAGCTATATGAGTCAGGAAAAGCCCCCTGCTTTAACCCACGAACTTGTGACTTGCCAGCCTCTACAACTGTGGGAGCCATTTCCTTGATATAAATTTATGTGTGTGTGTGTGTGTGTGTGTGTGTATGTATATGTATATATGTATATATAAACTTTGCTGGTTTTGGTTCTCTAGAGAACCTGGCCTAAGACAGAAACCAAAGGCTCAAGAAGAAGCTTGTCTATAGGACTAATACTCTATACAAACTATGGTTTCATCTATCCTGAAACCAAAAGAACTAGGTGATGCCTGACTACCACACCAACTGTTCTGATGACATAGTACATAGCCCCATATATAATGGAAGGAAAATGCAGACCAAAAGTCAGATTGCTAAGAAAGGCCCAACTTTCTGGACCAGTAGAGACTAGAGGAACCCCTAAAACTATTACTCTGAGATACCCTTTAAACTCGGAACTGAAGCTACTCACCTTTTAGCCAAATAAAAGATTGACTCATAAAACAGTTTTACCCATGAGCACTGTGCTCCTTTAAATAATCATCTGTATAAGACCAGTAAACATTTACCCCCAAAGCAAAGATGAGAAGGGAAAGGGGCCAGGGAAGCTAGATGAATGAAAACAGAACAACTTGAATGAGAATGCTGACTCATTGTGCAAACTGTAACAGTCACTAAACAATGTGTATAGAAATTGTTAAATGGCAACCTAATTTACTATATAAATTTTCACCAAAAACATAATAAAATATTTA